>NW_005371230.1:770796-794651 GCF_000412655.1 Myotis brandtii | reverse complement strand
CCGCCCAGCTCCTGGGGCTCGCTGGGCTCCACGTCATGCACCTTCCCCTGCCACTAAAGCACGGACATCCTGCAAACAGGACTCCGGGGGATGGATGAAGCGACGTGGATCTCACCTGCTTTCTTTTTAGACAGGGACGTGGCCATATGGGCAGGGGGTGCCGGGGTGTCCCCTTGAGCAGTGTCAAGGCACCAAAGTACCAGCGACCGGGGTTGCGTGTCGCTGAGCACAGGAGACAGCGAGCAGACTGCCAGGCCCCTGGGCCACCGCCACCCGCACGAGCCCAGGCTAGCAGCGGTGCGTGTGGACAGAGGGCTGAGAAATGCCTGGGAAGCAGATGTCACTCACTCCACACTCAGGAGAGGCCCCGAAAGACCGGGTCCCGCACCCCGTGGGGAGGACTGGGCTCTGGTCCCAGCGAGGTGAGGAGGCACGCGTTCAGCTGTCAGGAGCGGGCTCCCTTGTAAAGCGTGGGGTGAGGGGGACACCGCGGAGTGCCCGCCCGCACGTAGAGCAAGGGTCGCTGGCAATTGAGCTTTGACACAACCCTAGCAGGTGGGCGTTGATGACATCAGTGCTACACACACACACACCCCACGCTGAAGCTGTCCACATGCAAAGGCAGAACGGACAAGAGCATGACTCGGGTCGGTAAAGCGCGATGAGCACTGGAGGCGACGCCCAGGCCAGAAAAGGAAGCCGGGTCAGTGCTTCTACACAGTCACACAGTGTCTTGGCTGATGGGGGCCCTTTGCTGACAGGCTGTCCCTGGCGGGAGTCCACCTTTAAGACCTTGACCGTCTCTCCTGCCTTCTGTCAAGGCCTTATCTCTCCTGTGTCTGTTCCTGCTGCTCCTCAAACTAATAGCAGAGAAAACAGACACTAAATAAGCAGCACTGACCACTGAGCACTGACCGGGAGGCGTGTGTGTGTGTGTTTGCACACTCATGTGTGAGAGCTCTAAATGCTCTTCATATTACAGCTAGGAATTTGAGACAAAGCCGGAAAAAAACTGAGGGGAGTATGGGCTCTAAACACGCTTCGTCATTTGGGGCTGATGGCAAGGTAAATACTTATACATTTTGCCTGAACACACGCACCAAGAGAATTAATGATTCCTTTGAGTCACACTCTTGCATGAAGGAGCTGCGACTTGCGAAGTCATCTTGATTGTTCTAGACCAGTGGTTCTCAACCTTCCTAATGCCATGTGAATGCCATGCCCTGGAGGCCAAGGCCGTCTACAGAGACGCCTGCAATGCTGGGCAATGTGTTAGCCCAGAATCACCATGTGGAGGCCTCGCTTGGGGCCATTTTCCTGGGCCTCCAGTTCTTTGCAGTGTTTTCTCTCTAGAGGAGCCCAGCGCCTTTCTAAACACACGCACACCCGTGCACACACATTACTGCCACCGCCAGCACCACCACTACCCACAACAACAAAACACCATCCTCCCCATGGCCGAACGCTGTGCTCCACGGTAAAGCTGTGCCTCCCGGGTGCCATAGCTGTGCCATGATGCTTGGAAACGAAAAAAGGAAAACTTCCCTAGAAACAGGAAGCAGAAACACACTTCTCTCGGACACAGAGCACTGTCCCTCCAGCAGCAGGTGGGCCTGGGCCTCGGGACAGGGAGGCCCGCCTGATTGGCCAGCGTGCAGGCCAGCGCTGAGCTGGGATTCCCGTAGCTGTGTGTGCGGCGCTTCTCTACCTGTGAGTCCCTGGGCGGTGTACAGTGGGACACCATTCAGCTGTCAAGACAAGGTGGATGCAAAAAAGATCACACTGCCAAACAGTGTTGCATAACTGGGAGGTGTTTGTGTGACAACTATGTTCCACATTTTCATATTTGGCAAGGCGGCAGGCTGTAGGGAGCGCTGGAAACAGCCTCATGCAGGCATAGGCCCATCGAAAGTTCCAGCTCATCTGCTACGCCTGCCGCGCCGTTCCGCTTTGTTTGCACAAACGAGGCTGCCACACAACATTCCAGTTCGTCGTGCGGGTGGTGGTCCAGCACTTGTGGGCAAGGAAAGACCGCAGAGTAGGCAGGAGGCAGATCACAGAGCACATGTGAGTTACACACCATGTGGAGAATATTGACTTACAGGTGACTTCCTCCAAACCCTGTCCCTTGTCTCCACTCCCCTCCTCCCACCACCCACGCAAATGAATATTGACTTACAGGTGACTTCCTCCAAACCCTGTCTCCACTCCCCTCCACCACCACCCCCTCAAACACCCTAAAATTTTAATTTGTTCCTTCTCAACTTTTAAGTTTTTTAAACCTATTTTCTCTCCAACCTGTCAATCAGAGCCTGAACCCTTATGTGCCCAGAGCGCCCTCTTGATAGACTTTCATGGAAGTGGAATCACTCTAAGAGACAGCAAAGGCCATCCTGTTATCTCCTCCCTTCAGCTCCGTGGGGGTCACTGCTGCTCCCCATGATGCCTGCGGTGCTGGTGGCAAGAATGGGATTCATACTTGGCCAATGCTACCTGAGGCCCATTCACGTGGCCAGTGCCTATGGCGTGAAGGCTCTCGGGAGCTGCCCTGCATGGAAGTCCTTCCATGGTCTCCACACTGAATACTATGGGTCTTCTGCCTTGACCGGCCCATGAGACCCCTTCAGTAGCCACGGTGACCCCAGGTCCAGCCCTGGAAACATAAGAGCCCCAACATCCTCAGCCTCTTGGCGGCTGATTTTTCATGGAGACCACCCCACCTGGTTAGCCATCTTGATGTCACGTTCAGTGATTTCTGAGACTGACTTGAGGCTTTGTCCTAACTTGCCTTGTAGGTCACATTCCCTGACAGACTCGCATGTGCTATTACTAATTTTTGCATTTTCCAAACTGCGTGTTATGGTTTCATGGGAGAGAAGAAAATAAAGTTCTATCTTCTGATGTGTTCATTGCTTTGTACATTTCTAAGAAGAGGGTAGAGCCATTTTCCACACCTATTTCACCACAGATCCTTTCTTTTAGCCAAATATTTGTTGATATCTTCTGAGATACAAGCATTCACCAAATCATGGCCTACATTCCACCTACACCAAGCCTTCTGAATTCACGTTAGCATTTATCTTTGGTCCTGGAAACCAGGAAGAACAAGGGTATGGCTAAGAACCTGGGGCACTTACTTGAAGGAGTCGAGAGCATCGCTGACTGCGTTGGCAAAATTGATATCCGTCGGGGAAGTTTTATATTCCAGGCAGTAGGTGGGTCTCACACCAAGAATCTCCACTTCACAGCCTAAGAAGGAAATAGATAGTAAATAGTTATCTTCTTCAATGATTGAGGTAGGGTGATGAGCTTATTTCAGGATGTAAGCTCCATTAGTAAAAAAATAAAAAATAAAATAAAATTGTTGTTCATTTTTAAGAAATAAAAGAACTTATTGCTGGTAAGTGGCATAGTTAACTGTAATTTTGTTTAACTGGAGCAGAAATTCTCAAATGTCATTTCCATGCAACACCAGTGTCCCTGGCAGGGACGGTTAATAACTGTCTTCCTCAATCCCCACATTTGAAACAAAAAATTAATTAGTACATAGAAATGTCTCCATTAAAACATTTTTCCTGTAGAGTTTTTCATAACCACTAATTCCTCTCT
Source organism: Myotis brandtii (assembly GCF_000412655.1). NCBI lineage: Eukaryota > Metazoa > Chordata > Mammalia > Chiroptera > Vespertilionidae > Myotis > Myotis brandtii. Next base: position 791,042 of record NW_005371230.1, on the reverse strand, counting down.
TGTACCATTGCCTATTCTACAGTCAGGTATTAGGCACTATCTGATTAGTCCAGGAATAATAAAATAAGCATTTCACTAGTCTGACTGGACTTAGAGGGGCTGCACTAGATTAGCAAGCCTAAAAATCACCGAGCAAAAGCAAGGACTCGGAGCCGTGACCTTGCCTCTCCCCAAATGAAGCAAAAGAATAAAAGGCATTCAGATGGTAGGGGCTGCTGTGGCCTTAGCTTCTCTGCCCCAGCCCCCTGGCAGGTAGAAGCAGTTGCCCTGAGGAAGAGACTCCCAACTTCTCAGGATACAAGGCAGGAGAGGGCTGAGCCCGTTTCAGTTTGAGTTAGTTGGGTGCATTCATTGAGCACCTACTATGAACTAGTTGCCATGTTCAAACGAGGTGGAAACAGGCATTTATCAGCCGGGGTCTCCAACCCGGAGCATCCCGGAGAGGAGTCCAGTGGGAGGAGACATACAGGAAAACAGTGTATGCGTGAAGGCTGAGTGAAATGCACACTTACTGGGTGGTGAGGGGCACTTCCTCCTGGAAGCCTTTCTTGAATGCCCATGTTGGGCTCAGTTGCACAGACTGCATCTAGCCAATGCGTCGGGGGCTGGGAGTGAAGGTGGGAAAGAAAGGGACATCCCCAGCAAAGAGAGCAGCAGAAGCAAAAGTTCAAAGTTAGACACAATAAGGTGTGTGTGGAGAACTGTCAGCACAACACAGCCCCAGACAGGGGGTGTCAGGAGACCAGATGGCGAGCTTTCCTGTAGCCCAGGGAGAATGATTTCCAAGGTGGAAGTGAGTCAAAGTGGGACAAGTTGGGAATGTGGGGAGAAAGGAGTGTCTCTGTCAAGAATCACATTAACTCCACTCCTGGGTACATCTGGTTCCAGCTGGTAGCCATCTGGTGTGTAGCTGGTTACAGCTGATTTATTAGCAGGTGGGGCAGCCCCCAAGAAGAATTCCTTCATCCGGCATACCGGAGCAAGCTCTGAGTGCTCCGTGGAGACGCCATCCCTCCCTGGCTGATATCATGGGTGCAGGGAGAGCAAGCCTATCTAAGGGAGGCCCAGAAGGCAGGAAGCTGCCTGCCCAAGACTCGTTTGTTGAGAAGGATGAACAGGCTACAGGCCCCAAGAGTAAATCCTGCCCATGGGTTCTTGGAAAATATTCATCATTGGAAGAAATGCCAGTGGGATCTTGGCCAGTTAGAGCACTTAAGATACCTGTGTTTCATCGGTTGAAGGTTCATTTGTGAATGTTTATTCTTCTCTCAAAGATAATTTAGTCAGCCAGGTGTGAGTGGGCCCACACTTTGTATCTACTCTGTGCTCGGGGTCAACACCCCAAATGCAAGTAAGACACCGCCTATCCTACAAAAGATTACCAGCCTTACACAGTGTGGCCAGGTATCTGCTTCTGGCACATCTGACATATAGTTATGTGAGTTTGCAAGCAAGCAATGGAATTTTGACCAGGCTTTTGCAGATAAAGCAAACTGCATTGAGAAGTTTTAACTTTGGGTGGTGGGCACACTGTGCAATATTTAGATCTTCTAAGATAGAAATGCACACCTGAAACCTATACGATCATGCTGACCAAAAGTACTCAATACACTTCATAAATAAAAAGCTGCACACTTTTTTGTGTTTGTACATTGATATCAAACCATAAGTGTTTTGTATAATAATTATGTTTGTTAATATTATCAATCATATATTCTTTTAATGCTTTGTTGGATTAAAATGAATCTGGATTTAATTTTGGCATAGTTATACAGTTCACCTGAGAAATGTATACTTGCATAGGTTAAAGGATGATGTAAAAAAATTTTATTGATTACACATAGAATTATATAGTAAAGTTAGACACAATGTGTGGCAATGTAGACCTATAGTAACAGTGTTATGGATTTTTTTTTTATTTTTAAAAATTACAATGAATTTTAACTTGAGAACCATGGCAGCATCCTTCCAGAACTGCATTAGTGTCTTCGTGTCTTTCTCAGTTGCATGGTAGCCTGAGCAAAAGTCTCCCTCAGATAATAGGCCTTAAATGCTGTGATAGCCCTAGCTGGTTTGGCTCAGTGGATAGAGCATTGGCCTGCAGAATGAAAGGTCACAGGTTTGATTCCAGTCAAGGGCACATGCCCGAGTTATGGGCTTAGTCCCAGTAGGTGGCATGCTGGAGGCAGCCAATCAATGATTTTCTCTCATCATTGATGTTTCTATCTCTCTCTCCCTCTCCCTTCCTCTCTGAAATCAATAAAAATAAAATAATCTTTTAAAAGCTGCTATAATTCCTTGATCCATTGGTTGACTCAAAGAGGTAGTGGTTCGAGGGAGAATATCCACTCTGATATTGGGAAGAAGATAACCAGTAAAAGCAAGATGTTCAGGAGCATGATCAACAATAAGTAAAATCTTGAAAGGTATATTATTCTCCAAACCTACTTCTCTCCCTTTCACTGGCTTAACAAACCAGCAGGGCACCCTGGAAGAGGAGCGGGGTCATCGGTGACTTCTCATGGCCCCTGCAGTGTACTGGCATGTGTACTTACTGATATGCTTGAAGGCCCTGGGTTCCCACTGTGCCAGATCACAAAGGGTTTCAATTTGCATCCTGCAACATTGCCCCCAAGCAAGACTGTTATCCTGTCCTTAAAAGCCCTGAAACCTGATATTAACTTGGCCTCCTTATGGATGAAAGTCATTTCAGGCATTCATTTCCAGATTAGGGGGGTTTTTATCAACTTGAATATTTGCTTTGGCAAGTAATTTTCCTCCACAGTCAGCTTATCTAGAGTTTCCGAAAATTCTTCAGCTGCCTTCACATCAGTACTCCAGACTAACCCCTCACTTTCACACTATGTAATTAATAACGATTCTTGAGTCATTTAAGCCACCCAGAGCTAGCAGTCAATTCAGCATTGTAGGAGGGTCCAGCCTTTTCTCTCAACACTGCAGACGCTTTGCCTTGGCCATGATCGGCACGGTGCTGAGAGGAAAATGGTCCTGTGGCTGGTCTTTGATCCGGGTCATTAGAAGTTTCTCTGTGTCTGATATGCGCCCTTCTCAACTTGGTCTCACGGCCTTCAGACCCTTTAATGAAGCAAACCCTTTAACAGCTTCCATCACTTTCTTATTCTTCAAGTTCGTAGCTATGGTGGAAGGGACATGTGTGGCTGAAGAGCAATAACCATCACGGATTTTCCACCTTTGTAGTCATTAACCACTTTTACTTCATTTCCAGGCCAATCACTCAGCATGGCCTCTTATTGGCAACACTAGTGGCCCGGTGCATGAAATTCGTGCATGGGGGGGGGAGGGGTGTCCCTCAGCTCGGCCTGCACCCTCTCGCAATCTGGGACTGCTGGCTCCTAACTGCTGACCTGCCTGCCTGCCTGATCGCCCCTAACCACTCTGCCTGCCGGCCTGCTTGCCCCCAACTGCCCTCCCCTCCTGGCCTGATCGCCCTAACCACCTCTGCCTTGGCCCCACCACCATGGCTTTGTCCAGAAGGACGTCCGGAAGGTCTCCTGGTCTAATTAGCACATTACCCTTTTATTAGTATAGATTAGCAGTGGATTTTGTATACTTAGGGGCCTTGATAAATTTAAAAACATGAGATTAAATCAAGCACAAGAGAAAATAATGCAATCAAGAGACTCAATGAACACAAGATGTATGAGCCTGCTGCCAACCTAATACAAACGTTGTCAGTAGAAAGATGTAAAGAATAACAGATATAGAAGATGTATCTATATAAAATGTAATAGTTATATAAAGATATGGAGGATTTGAATGTTAGTATCAATAAGCTGAATGCAAGTCCTGCAGACATGGTTTCTTTGAATATAAGCTATACCTCCATGTGCCCTGAGACAGAACTAGACTCCTACCCAAGTGGACAGAAACAGGGGCAAATGCAATCCTTCTGCTCCCTTGTCCTGTCCAATGGCTTCTCCTTGGTGAAGTCTCAAAAGGAGAAGCAGCCCTAGCCGGTTTGGCTCAGTGGATAGAACGTCAGCCTATGGACTGAAGAGTCCTGGGTTCGACTCCAGTCAAGGCCACATGCCCGGGTTGCGGGTTTGATCCCCAGTAGGGGACGTGCAGGAGGCCGCCAATCAATGATTCTCTCTCATCATTGATGTTTCTATCTTTCTCTCCCTCTCCCTTCCACTCTGAAATCAATAAAAAATATTATTTTTTTTTTTTAAAAAAAGGAGAAGCATTTCCCTTACCTCGAATCTCCTAACCCAGAATGAATAAATGACAAGGAAAGCAGCCAGCAAGAAGTGACAGCCACGATGCAATAATGTGATGAAACATGAGCTAGTGAACGGGCGGTTTTAGAGAGAGCAAGGCTAGTTTTGCTTCGTGAATTAGCGCGGGCGCTTGGTCTTGTTCTCCTTGGTGTTTATCTGATGGAAATGAGCAGACTGGAGGGGGTGCTGTATGGATCCCACCAGACAGTTCTCTGCCCAGGAGTCTGTGGGCCCCTTTCTGGATCTACCACAGGGGTCATCTGTGGACGTGGGCGCATGGCTCACCCTCGGGGCTGCTGCCTCCAGGCCATTGCTGGGCTTCCCCAGGAGCATGGAGTCTGCTCAGAGGAGGTCATTGCAGGTCACTCCAAGGTGCCTGCCTCTCTGTGGGGGGATCTGTGGGGAGACAGAGATGATGGCCTGGACCTCTCAGTTTCACAGAATAAATAGAGTGAGATTTGGAATGAGATTCTGGTTTCACAACCACTCCAAGGGCATGTCTGACTTCGCTCCCCCTTGTTTCCTCCTGGCTCCCAGGGAAACTGGATGGGAATTACCCTTAATTAGGGGTTCATTTTTAGGACATCATCTCATCTCTGTCTAAAGTCCACCTTCCCACTGATATTCTCACCTGAGGCAGGGTGAGTAACCTCTCCTACAACCTCATGAATATGCCCTGAGGAGAAAACAGAGTTACAGGGAACTTACAGACAACCAGAGGGCCACCTTTGTGCAAAATAAATGAATGAATTAATTAAAAAGACATTTTTTCAGCCTGGCCAGTGTGGCTCAGTGGTTGAGCATCAACCTATGAACCAGGAGATCATGGTTTGATTCCTGGTCAGGGCACATACCTGGATTGCTGGCTTGATGCCCAGTAGGGGTTGTGCAGGAGGCAGCCAATCAATGATTCTCATCATTGATGTTTCTTTTTTTTTAAAAATATATTTTTATTGATTTCGGAGGAAGAGAGAGACAGATTGGCTGCCTCCCACGTGCCCCACACTGGGGACCGAGCCCACAACCCAGGCATGTGCCGTTGACCGGAATCGAACCTGGGACCCTTCAGTCCACAGGCCAACGCTCTATCCATTGAGCCAAACAGGCTAGGGCTCATCATTGATGTTTCTATCTCTCTCTCTCTCTCCCTTCCTCTCTGAAATCAATAAAAAAATATTTTTATAAAAAGGCATTTCTGGAAAACACTTCCATCATTAGAAAATTACTTTAATATACCCATTTTATCACAACATCACTTGACTGCCATGGCCCACAACTGTCCAAATAAATATGCAAATCAATGATGTCTACAAGGCAAGTGATGCCCTATGAATGCCTCACATCAAATCTTTTTATTTTGCCGAACCGGTTTGGCTCAGTGGATAGAGCGTCGGCCTGCGGACTGAAGGGTCCCAGGTTCGATTCCGGTCAAGGGCATGTACCTTGGTTGCGGGCACATCCCCAGTGGGGGGCGTGCAGGAGGCAGCTAAACGATGTTTCTCTCTCATCGATGTTTCTAACTCTCTTTCCCTCTGCATTCTTCTCTGTAAAAAATCAATAAAATATATTTGAAAATAAATAAATAAATAAATAAATAAAAATAATAAAAAAAAATTTTTTTTAAATCTTTTTATTTTACAGGTGAGAACGGAAAAGCCACGGATGGGAGAAGTGAACATCCCAATGTCTCCCTCCCTGCCGGCTGGTGGCCAGCTCTCCCAGCCCTGGGATATGCCCACAGCTTCCCCACAGGAGCCTGGCTTCCTGGCAACTCTCTCCAAGGACCACCAAGGGGATCCCATAAAACTCACATTCCCCCCACTTCCTAGAGCACAGGTCTCACCTTCCAAGCACTTGCCAGCTTTGACACATCTTGTAGCAATAAGCCCTGAGAGCTGCATTTTCTGTGATGGGAGGCAGGTGTACAATTGTTGAATCCATGTCTCAAGAGAGCTTATTAAAGCAGCTAAGCCAATTAACTCGCTTAGAAACATGGAAACTTTTCCAGGAAAACGCAGGAGCTTGTGGGAACAGATCCTGGGCGACAGGGGAGCCTTTGATCCCCAGGGTCAGGAGGGCCCACGGGGCTGGGAGACCTCTGGCAGCGTCTCTCTTCTGATGGAGAAGAGGGTGGTGGGCGGGCCCCAGCACAGGACGCCGCTAAAGACGGGCCTTGTGTGCAGGGGCAGGGAGCCAGCCCAGGCGACAAAGGAGATGAGAAGCAATGTGTCCATTAGAGCAGATTCCAAAACCTCAATGAACATGCCTCAGTGGCACCAGAGTGACTGACAGGGAGCCGGGGTGAGAAGAAGCATGTGCCTTAGAAGTCGGTGGTGAAGCTACAGCAAAGCACGATGAGGGCAAAGGTGGGGTTTCCTCTCTGCACCCGCTGGTTGGCTTTCGGTGGGACAGTCTCCGGGCCGGGGTCGGGCCTGCCCTCCCAGGTGGAAGCAGGTGAGGAATGATGTCCCTGGGGGCCCTCAGGTAGGCTATCGGGGCTGAGGCAGGTGCTGTGCTTCCAGATCATCCAAATCTTACAACTGATCACATGAGCGCAGCGAGCTCATGCTGGCCCACGGGAAGCCGTCTTGACCTCTGCCCCACAAGGTATTCCCAACCAAAGCCTCCTTCTCCAAACAGATGCTTTCCTGGGGTTTGGGCCACAACAGACCGGGCCAACTCAGGATGCAACATGCTGTCGATTCCTCTACTGCAGAGCTGAGCCCTGCAGTTGGCTGCTGAGCTCTGGCACCTGTCCAGGGACTCCCCACCCCACCCCCTCAAATCCGAGCCTGTGATCTCCAAGTCTGACAAATGGCCCTTTCCCGATGTGTCTGAGGGGACCTTGGACCCTGACCTGTGAGGTGGTTCTGGGTTACTTCCAGGAACCCTGGGACCAGGAGTGAGTGCTGTGTGTGGGGGCCCCGCAACGTCACCCCTCTGCCACCCTTGGGCCAATAGCCAGAGGCCAGTCTAGTGCCCACACTGCCCGGTGGTGAGTGCCACCTCTGCGTGTGGTCATGTGCATGACTTACCCTGTCCGTGGTCTCTGCCTCCCAACCCCGAGACATGAAAAAGCCAGGCTTTGGCCTCCTTTCCTTCTCCAATGACAAAGTGGCCAGCTCCAGCTGCCCACCCCTTTTCTGGAAACACCCCCTCCTATCCCTTAGTTGCCCTGAATTCTCTTGGCGAGTTAAAATAGGGCTTGTTTCACTCTGTGCTCTTTGCTGAAGGGTATGTTTGAATTCCTGATGTGAATTCAAGAATTTTTCTTTGGGGCTAAGAGTGAGCTGGGGGGCGGGGGGGCGCACTCCCCTGTGTCTCATGAAAATGGACATAGGCTAAGCTCTCCTTCTGGAATCTGGGGGCAGAGGATGGATTGAGCATCTACTCTGGTCAAATACTCTACATATCTTGTCTCATTCACGTGCCCAGCAAGCCTGCGAGGTGCATCTGGTCATCCCTGTTGGACAAATGAGGAAACTGGAGCACAGGTCAAGTAAGTGGCGGTCCCCAGTGAGGAGGTGGCTGAATTGGTCCAGGAGGCACTTTTTGGCTCTTTTCTCTAAATTTCCCCGAGGTTCCCCCAGTGCCCCAGCAACGTGCTGAAACACAGCAGGAGAACAGGAGGGAGCAGAGCTCTCTGCACACAGAGGGCTCTGGTGGGGGAAGTGCCACCTCGGTCCCTCCCAACACACGCTCAATCAGACAGCCGCCGGCCCCGACCCGGCTAGGAGAGGCACAGCAGAGGGCGCCGACCAGGAGGTGTTTGGCACCAACCGAGACTGTGGCACAGCCTGGGAGGGATGGGTGCAGGTAACAGTCCTCAGCCACCAAAAGCCAAGACTCCGGCATTCTATACGGAGGACTGGTTCACTACAGGAAGTACCACCTTTGGGCCCTTTTCTCCACCCTGTCAGAACCTTTCCCTCTGGATCCCCCTCCCATGCTCTGGGGAGATGCTGGCAAATGTGGGGAGGCCATTGGTGCCACAGGAGCACAAGACCCTCCCCGGCCTTGGCTCAATCTCTTAATCCCCAATCCAATCCATCAGCAGGTCCTGGAGATCCACCGATTTCTCACCACTTCTGTTGTCCTGGTCCTAGCTAACCTCTCCTCTCCTGGGTCCGAGCAATAACATCCTAACTGGTTGGTCACCCCTTGTCCATCCATGGTGGATGCCTACATTCCATTGTCCATGCTACAGCCAGAGCAGTCTTGTCAACATGCCAGTGTGATACTGTCACCTTCCTTCTTAAAAATTTCCAATGAGTTCTTATTCCTCCCACGATAAGAACAACTTCTTCAGCTCCAACCAGAGAGCTTGGCCTGGCCTCAGCTTCTCTCCACCTCACCCACACTCCGTCCTCCCTCCCTTCTCAGTTTCCTCCGCGTGTCTCCCATCCCATCCAGGACTTCAGCACATGCTGTTCCCTCAGTCTGGATGCTCTGTCCCACCCAACACCCTCACTCTCGCTTCCCCACCTTAGCCACCCTCTCAGGTGTTGAGTCACGCTCCCAGATGAAACCAGATCCCTTATAGATGATGCCATGATGCAATATGCTTTCCATGATCATGCCTTGAACAAATGCACTTTTACATTTTCGTGGGCTAATGTGAGATTATCATCTGTCTCCTTGACGGGATGGTAAATTCTCAGGGGCTGAGAAAAGCCTGTATCTGGTTTTGCTCATAGTTGTCTCCTGAGAGCCTGTTCCCGGGCCTTGAGTCACACCCTTGTAAGATGTTTTATGAAGAAACACGTTTCCCGTGATTTGTGAGGAAGGCGAGTTCATCCCTGGATTTCTCTTTAAGGTTTTCAAATTCCATCTGGATGCCGCTGAAAGACTCTGAGCTCTATTGGCCAACATGCCATCATCTTACAAAAGAGGGTTGGATGTGGCTGGGTAGCTATGAAAACTTTCCAATGCTGCAGGAATTGCTTCTGCAGACAGCAGTGCAGAGAGGCAATGCCTCCTCAATTTCCCTGCAGCAGAAATGGTTGCTGTTCATAGCAGCACTATTTACGATAGCCAAGATCTGGAAACAGCCCACGTGCCCATCGGTAGATGAGTGAATAAAAAAGCTGTGGCACATTTACACAATGGAATACTACGCAGCTGTGAAAAAGGAAGGGTCTCTTACCCTTTGCAACAGCAGGTATGGACCTGGAGATTATCATGTTAAGCAAAATAAGCCAGTCAGAGAAAGACAAATATCACATGATCTCACTTATATGTGAAATCTAACACAATAAACTGACAAAATAGGTCCAGAGACATGGATGCATGGAACAGACAGATAGCAGATCTCAGAGGGAGGAAAGGGTAGGAAGAGATTAACCAAAGAACATATATGCATCTAAGCATAGCCTATGGACACAGACAATAATGTAGCAAGGGCTTGGGGAAGGGGGGACTGGGTGGAGGGGAAAAGTGGAGGGGGGTTGGAAAGGGGAACATCAATAAAAAAACAAGACTATTAAATGGTTGACGCCTAGAAATCCTGCTTCTGAAAATCACTTCTTTGGGAAGACCTCAACTCGAAATGCGAATTTGTCATCTTTTTCTTGCTGACACAGACAACCTTAGTGATGAAGTTTTACCAAAGTTACCAACACACAAAGGAAGTAATTCAAGGTGAATTCAACCCAAAGAGTCTTAGAGAATTTTGACCCACGCCTACTCTTGCCAGACATCATTAATGACAAGAGCTTGTGTTTCATTGGATACTTTGGTGAGTTTTTAACACATGTTTGCATTGCATTTAAAATGTCAAATCTAGCTGTAACCGGTTTGGCTCAGTGGATAGAGCGTCGGCCTGCGGACTGAAAGGTTCCAGGTTCGATCCCAGTCAATGGCATGTACCTTGGTTGCAGGCACATCCCCAGTAGGAGGTGTGCAGGAGGCAGCTGATCGATGTTTCTCTCTCATCGATGTTCCTAACTCTCTATCCCTCTCTCTTCCTCTCTGTAAAAAATCAATAAAATATATTTTTTAAAAATATATCAAATCTAGATATTATAGAGACAAATGTTGCCATGGAAAACCATTCGGAATCCTCAACATTGTGGTCTCTTGTATTCCATGAGCACAAAATTGTGAGTGTAGTATGTATGGGTGTGTTGATCTGGAAAGAGAATCCATAGTTTTTATCCATTTCCCAAAGAGTGTAGGAACCAGCAAACTACATACTAAGGCCTCTCCCAGTTCTAAAATTACATACATCGTAAACTCTAATGACAAATTGGGGATGTTATTGGAACATTTAGTGAAAATTTGGATCCCTTTTCTTTGCAATGTCAAATATTGCCTGAAAAAAATTCCACTTGTTATCCAAGTGTTTGAAGTCACATACATAGAGTCAAACAGCTGGGCCATAATGTTAATGCACACATTTGTGTGATTGATGCTGGGCTCCTACTATTCCCTGAGCCTTAGTGTCTGCATCTAAGTACAGCCCAGTTGAAGGTTGTCAGGGATCCACCACAGCAGACAAGGAGAGGATGCTGTGAGCAATCCACAATTCCTGATCAATAGCCAATATGTGCCTCCTTACGTATCCTGATGAAATCACCTTGCTTTTAACAACTAAAACTTGATAGAAGCTGAGTCAGATACCCATGGTTAACTCCCCACCCAGCTCACCTCTGGCAAGTGGGTGAGGGGAAGCGAGGAAGAAGTGTGTCTTTCCCCCACATAGAAGGTGTCTTATTCATCTGAACACCTGCTCAGGACAGGAAGAGGCCAGTAGAAGGGCCCAGACCGCACCCAGTCCCAACCCAGAGCCACACGGAGGATTGCCTTCACGTCCTCCTGATTGCGAGGCTATAGGGAGTTAACACTGCAAAATGCATGCGGAACAAAGTGGAACTTAGATTCTTTAGGCTCTCACTCCAAAGAGTCTGAGCCACAGGCTCCTAAAAGCTTTCTATTTTTTGTTCCTTTTTTGTATTTCATGATAGCCATAAGAATGAACTTAAAAACCACCACCACTGTGTGGTCCGAAAAAAGCGCCCTTCTGCTTTGGGTTACTCTCCACGTGAAGTGAATACGGAGCCTCTTCCTTCTCCCCCTCAATGAAATTCCTTGGACCTCACAGCACAAGGACAGGGCAGAGGAATAACATCAGTGAGGGAGCCTGGCTGGCATGGCTCAGTGGTGGAGTGTCAACCTATGAACCAAGATGTCACAGTTCGATTCCTGGTCAGGGCACATGCCCAGGGTGCGGCCCAATTCCCAGTGTGGGGTGTGCAGGAGGCAGCCGGTCAATGATGCTCTCTCATCATTGATGATTCTATCTCTCTCTCCGTCTCCCCTTCCCTCTAAAATATATTTTAAAAAATAAAAATAAAATCAGTGAGGGACACATCGTTAGCTCTTACCCTTTGCAAAACATTACTAGGCCCTAGTCATGCAGTTCCTGGCCGGTTTCTTTGGGCCTTCCCAAAGGAATATTCCATTTCGGGCCTGGGATCATGTCCCGAGGCACATTTCTCCCTGCACAGCTCAATGGCACCACTGGGTGGGGTAATAAAGGGTCTGTTTACAATATTCTCTTTCTCAGGACTGGAGGTGCGGTGTTTTGGACTCCTCACCACTGATCAATTTTTCAGTCTGCTGCTTTATCTACCTGACAGGAAGACTTGAACTCCTGCCATTTCTAAATTGCTCTTCTAAATATTGACTTAATGGCGAGACTCAGAGTGTCATAACACAGCTCACTGGCGCAATGAAGGTTTTCCAGGCCTCCTCGAGGGGTCTGCGCAACGTCCTGTGGGACCAGGGAAGGAAGAGGAGGATTCGAGAAGAAAAACAAAATTCAGCCATGTTTAGAAGAAATGCCACCGCACTTCGCTTCATCTTCCGGAGACAAATGAACGCTCGCCGTGCTATTAGCTGTGGCTGGAGGGGACCAAGGGGAAGCGGGGAGAGGAGAGCGGTGACCCTCATCCGTCAGCTGTCAGCCAAGGTGCCGGGCCATCCTGGCGGGCCGGGCCGCAGGGCCTTCGGAGATAGCGGCCACTCAGCCGCTATCTGTGTCTCCAGTTCCATGGGACTGGACAGTGTGTAGGAAACCAGAGACTTTTCAACCAATTTCTATCAAGACTTCACCACGGCGAGGTCTTTAGCGAGTCCCTATGTAGGTCACTGGGGAAATTCTAGGAGGCTAGCCTTTCAGCTTCTTTCCTCCTGATAGTTAACACCATGAGCTGATCTTAAGGCGTCGCATCACATTAGCTGTTGAACTGTGAACGAAAGGAAGCGACTGGCCCTTTCTTGCCCTTTGAGGAGCTGTTTTGGAGGAGCAACAAGATATTTTACATGCAAATTAGCTTTGAGGTTTTGTAGATACTCGGTGATATAGAAATTCAAGTTGTTTATTATCATTAAGGAGCCAGATTCTCCAGGATGAGATCAAGAATAATGCTCTGTGACTGCTCACGAAGAGCTCAAGTTCCAAGACCTGGAGTGTTAGGTTAAGCAGATAAGCGTGGAAGAGGGCCCTTGGCCTTGGGCAGCGTTCTTCTTGCGGGCCCTTGGGTTTGCTCTAAGGTGGTCCCGAGGCAGCGCGCCCAATCTGCACTCTCCGGTGTCTGCATGTGGACCCTTGTTGGTTTGTTTTTTTGTTTTTTTTAAATAATGATTTCTGAGAATGACCTCAAACTGCAGCACAAGCTTTTGGCTTCAGACCTCCCCTCATTGGGCTGACCCACGAGCTTGGCTCCTCCAGCAAGTCTGATCCGCCCGGCCGATGCACTGTCTTGTCTGCTTGATCTCACATCCAACTCCGTGAAGAAGTCGAGTCTCCATTTAACGGTAATGGAGCTCTCTGAAGCCCCTCCCTTGCCCAAAAGCTTCTGACCATATCAGCCAAGGGAGCTGCGACGGACACAATCCCAGGTGTCTTCTGAGGAAACTCTAGCGCTCCCCCTGAAACTGTGTCTGCCTGTCCTTCTGCCCAGTTTTGGATGAATGCAGCCTGCTCCTGCCTTCACCGCTCCCCTGTACATGCCAGCTCTGCTCTGTGGCACTCTCAGGGCACTCGCCACAGCATGGCTCTCCATCGTCTCCATCTGTTTGTGTTCTACGCTCCTCCGAGAGCTGGCGTAGCCTGGAGTGCCCTGAAGAGCTCTCCACGTGACCACCTCCATCCAGCATCTTCCAAACTCCTGCTGAAGGCCACGCCCTCAGTGTGGGCCATCTGTGATTCAGCCTCGGCTTACTCATCCTCCTCTCCACTCTCTGCCGCCGTCCCCCACCTCCCGCCATGCTCCCACAATTCTATCGGGCCGCTGCTGCCCTCCAACCCAAGCCAACGAGACCCCCTCGTCCGCTTCTCCCTCTCTATCCCTTCATTTCTTCTAGACCCTCCCTGAGACCTTCTTCCACGTGGCAATCATCGGCACTGCACCGTTAAGAACTAGGAAGACAGTGTCTACAGCCATGCCCATGGGAAAGTCAAATTGCACACTTACCTGAGAACAAATCCCACCAGTGGGAAGACAATGCGAAGTTGATTATCACTGAGTCCTCTCATCCTTAATGAAAGATTTTCGACTGCTGAGATGAGAGAATCCTGAAGACGCCTTAGAGAAGCCAGGGTAGCTTGCATGGTTACTTACCTCATCGCAGTAAGTAAAGTAATTTAGTTTTTCATTGACTATTATTTCAAGGGGCTTCATTAAATACACTACTGACAGTTGTAAGTGCTTTGAATCATCTTTTCAACACCATAGAGAAGCTCAAAATCTAAAGAAATGGTATGCCAGATTCTCTTGCCAGTCAAGTAAGCACGCTGTGACTATCTCTCGTGTGTATCTAAGATTTAGCGCCGGAAAAGGCATGATAGATTACAGCAGCATTGCTGAACCAGGGGGATCTGGAAATGGCATCGTGCCTGATCTGGTGTTAGAGAGTTCAAAACAATTTTTTATACAAACATGCTCAAAAGCAATCCTTCTTGAATAAAGATCTCATTTTCCAAACCCTGGCCTGGTCTTCACATGTGTCACCCGCATCCTTTGTCTTTGGAGACTCCACGTTGTTTTGAGATGTGGGTGGATGTACTCACCTGGCCAGTAGTACATGTGGACCTTCCTTTTGGCTTTGGTCAGGGTGACCCACAGAGGTTCTGATCCATTCCACCAGAGAGGCATCAGGCTGTCTTTGTTGACACCGATGTCAAATGACTTATTGCTGTTGGAGTCCCACATGTAGTTCCCGGTCATCTGGTGGACCTCAGAATGTCTGCCTGCAGTAAATAGAACACAAGCTGTCGTTATTGTTCTGGGATTTTTATATTGTGCTAGTGACCTGGTGCACCGATTCGTGCACATTGAAAGGAAATTAATTAGGTGGCGGGTGGGGGGGGGTACTGGGCTAGACCAGCTGAAAATGCCCTGGAGCCAACCTCCCGTGGCCTCTCCCCAGTGTCTGCAGAGTGTGCAGGGTCCCTCTGGCAGGTGGGGTCCCTCTGCCTGGCCTGCGGGGATTGGGCTGAAACTGGCTCTCCGACATCCCCTGAGGGGTCCCGGAGTGCACTCTGCAAAGTTGTTATTGTACAGGGTGTGGAATGCAAACACAAGTGTGCAGTAAACCAGATTCAGGGCTGACAGTGCCCAGCAACAACATAACCCACGGCCGAAGGTGGAATCGCCCGGGGAGAACTGCTGCTGCCAAGTCACTACAGCTCGGCAGCTCCTGTGTTGAACATCTGCCCCCTGGTGGTCAGTACGCATCATAGCAACCAGTTGGACAGGCAGAGGAACACTTAGCATATCCTTTTATATCAGCTCCTGTGCTGAACATCTGCCCCCTGGTGGTCAGTGCACATCATAGCAACCAGTCGGACAGGCGGAGGAACACTTAGCATATTAGCCTTTTATATATATAGATAGATTTATATATATATAGATCTTTGTTTTCGGTTTATAAAAGCTGTTCAACCACACTTAGGAAGTATAGAGCAGCATAAAGATTGGCGTTTGATTTTTTTTTAACATAGATGTTTCTTCTCTCTCAGTTGTACCATAATGGCACACAACAGAGTGAGAAGTCCAATAATTGATCGAGGATGGGATCATTTTGTGTGAAGTCAATCTGCCAAGTCTAAAGCTATTTTTAAGTTAAACTGAGGACGCTGTGTGCAAAATGCGACCCATTGTTCCTGGCTTGAAGTCTGAGTATGAATCTGAGTGGAAATGGCAGACCCCTGTGGGACTTGGGTTAGGGTCTCTCCCCGAGCACTCCCGCACCCCTTCCAGCTGGTGATGTTCCTGCGAGATCACAAGTCAATGCTCTGGGGCTCATTCCCTTTCTTCCTGTAGAAGGAGAGTTACCGCTTCCACACTGAACAGTGACAGAAACTGTGGCGCTTGGAACAGAACGGCGAAAAATAGATTCAACACCAAAAAACAACAGTCCAAATGGCGTGTTAGAGACACGGCGGTTGCTTCTGTTGGGCAGGGCTCCGTCCCAGAAGAGAAGCCAGAAGCGAAAGACACACGCGCTTGGACGCTTCTGAAATACGAGGCTTAAATTATTTATGCTGCGGCAATCTGTTACATCTTTAAAGTAAAAATAACACAAACATTGGCAAGTGCATCAAAAATTGCTGCAATTTTCGTAAGCGTCACTTGGCACGGGATGAAGCGTGTTTTCTTGAGCTGACTACGCTTAATCAACGCGGGCTTTTGTTTGTTTGCTGTTGCTGTTTCTTCTTGACTGTCCCCCCCCCCACACACACACACACACACACACACACACACACACACTTAATTTTAAACAAAAACAAGGAAAAACCATAAAATACGATTTCGAACATGTGGAAACCCCACATATCATAAAGGAAAACCTTTTATTCCATCACAGAAACCCAGGCATTGCACAAGTCATGCTTTGAATTTAAAGCCCAGAGACCCACACAGGGTGGGTTTTTTACCCAAAGCTTTTCCGGAACCAGCGCTTTGTCCTTTTATGAGTTAAAGGTTTCCGCGTGTAGAGGGGAGTTCTTGCAACAAGACCCCCTCGGGCCCTGTTTGGAAAGTGGGTTTCGTTCTCCTGGTGGCTT
The DNA here is from genome assembly GCF_000412655.1 of Myotis brandtii. Classification (NCBI taxonomy): domain Eukaryota; kingdom Metazoa; phylum Chordata; class Mammalia; order Chiroptera; family Vespertilionidae; genus Myotis; species Myotis brandtii. Next base: position 774,707 of record NW_005371230.1, on the reverse strand, counting down.
GGCCCTGGGGTTGCAATCGGAGGCTGTATTCATCAAGGGCTTAATCCCATCACCATGCGGTGCTGGTCCCCACGCACCCCGCTGGCCTGGGAAGCTTGCCTGTCGAGGAGGCAGCAGGAAATAGAGCCCCACCTCCTCGGCGGCTCTGTGGCTTCTGCTGAGCGGACTTTCCTTCCGCGATGGGTGAAGACTGGCAGCTGGGCCCGTGTCAGTCTGAGCCGCACGTGCTCAAGCTGGTTTCTCACCTGCCCTGTCTCTCTCGCTCGTTCGTGTGTGTTGCCAGGGTGAACGTGGTGGGAAAGAACAGAGCAAAACAAAGGTGCTGGCTTCAGCAGCCCACGAGCTCTGACCTCAGTATTCCACCGGACCCTCTCCTTTTCTACATCTGCAACTCTTCTTCTTTATAAACATATGTTTTTATTGGTTTCAGAGAGGAAGGGAGAGGGGGAGAGAGAGAGAGAAACGTCAATGATGAAAGAGAATCATTGATCGGCTGCCTCCTGCACGCCCCCCACTGGGGATCGAGCCCACACCCCAGGCATGTGCCCTGACTGGGAATCGAACCATGATCTCCTGGTTCATAGGTCGATGCTCAACCCCTGAGCCACAATGGCTGGGCCACCTGCAACACTTCTTGATTTGTCTATGCTTGCGCTCAACAGAGAAACCCTTTGCTCAAGGCTTCGGTGAAGAATTTCCTGATGCCAACACACACCACACCTCTCAGGTGGTTCTCAGGTGTGGTGCAGAGGTCGACGAAGGACAACTCTGTGGGGCTTTAAAATTTGTACCAGGAGACCCAGTGCTCACTGTGAAAAAGGGGGCAGCTCCTGCAACAGTTAAATGTTTTCCTCCTTTTTTCTCCCTTATCCCTAACACACAAGAGTTTGTAAACACTTCGGTTCCACAACCAGTAAGTAATTTTTCATTATACAAAAGCTTTCCTAATTTCTGGTGTATAATCACTTTTACAAAGTAATACTCATCTTTAATTTCTAAAGCCATTCATTGTGTTTTCCTGGGTCCATGTGTGCTTCCATTGGATGAATGTGGCTGTGTCTACTAGATATAAAAACAGCTGGTTGAGCCCGGCTGGTGTGGCTCAATGGTTGAACATCAACCCATGAACCAGGAGGTCACGATTGATTCATGGTCTGGGCACATGCCTTGGTTGCAGCTCAATGCCCAGTGTCTCTCTCATCATTGATGTTTCTATCTCTCTCTCACTCTCTCTTCCTCTCTCTGAAATCAATTTTTTAAAAAACAGCTGGTTGAAACATGAAAAATAAACTTATATTTTAGGCACCTCAATTTATTCCAAACATGGCAACATAAATACAGTTTACACATACTAATGAGGAGCTGGAGACGATTCTTTTAGGACAGATACGTTTTCACAGAGGCAGCCCCCGGGGAGTTGAGTTCCGAGTTGCAGGCAGGCCTCCGTTCCCCCGCTCCCCCGCTTGCTGGAAGTCTGACTTACAACTGAACCAGGCTGGGGGCAGTCTGTCCAGCTCAGGAAGGTGATGGGTACAGTGGGGAGATGCCAGCCAAGTGGTCAGACAGACCGCTACTAGCCCACTTCACAGGTGAAGCCACTGAGGCCCAGAGAGTCTCACACTAGGAGGGGTAGTGGACTTAGGCTTCAGCCGGCAGCCTGGCCCGGAGCCCTGGCTCTCCGCCGCTGTGACCTCCTGCATGAATCGCAGTGTAGGAAGTGGCACTCAGTACAGGTCCCAGCCCTTTGCAAGCCCACGGGAAGGGAGCCGGTGCCCACACGCTGGCTCTAATGCCATCTGCCAACTCCACCCTCCAGACAGGATGACTGCGGACCAGCTCGGTCCAGGGGTGAGGTTCCAGGGCTCCGCCTACTCAGGTAGCGGCTCACCTGGGCCAATGCATGGAGGCGCCGGGGGCCTGGTGAGGCGCAGGAGGGGTCATCACTGAAGGCAAAGGCCTGAGCCCATTTGACAGGTGCCTGCTGGTGGCTCAGTGTCTGGCCACCGACCACGTGGTGGGAACTAGTGCTTCCAGCTCCCATCTCATCGGGCCCCCATTACCCTAAGAGACAGACAAGATCATCCTCTGTGCAGGTGGGAGAACTGAGGCTCAGAGTGGCTGGGTGACCAGGCGCGGGCCACGCAGTGGGCAGAAGGGCAGAGCCCGGTCCAACCCAGGCCTCTCTGCCTCAGTCCACACCCTCTGGTACCAGTGACCCTGCAGCCACTTTAATAGCAGGGCCGAGCCGTTTTAATAGACATGGCCTCAAAATCCAGGTCTGCTTCCGAGACTCTCAAGAAAGTAGCCACATGGAGTTTCCTGTGTCTCAGAAAGCCAGACTCACTCCTGTCCCCTGCAGTCCACACTCATGCGCCCTTACTGTAAGTATCCTAAAGGGCGGAATGCTGCCAGCCCAGGGCACTAACATAGCAAGCAAGAATCTTCCATTCCCTCTCCCTCTGGAAAGAGTCGTCCAAAGCCCTGAACCCTTCGGGTCTCACCCTAAGGAGTGCATTTTGGAGATCGAGTGCATAAACATCACCTCAAATTGACACGGCCCCCGGAAGCAATCGTACCCCGATTCCGAGCCGGCGGCCTGAGCGGGTCATGGAAGGAAGGCTTTCCCACGACCGGACTCCTCTGAGCACTTTTCCCTGAGTCTTTGGAGGGTCTGAAGACTGGCGTAGACCCTGGCTAGTACATTTTCAAACAAATACTTGCTATCCAAGGGACTCGAAAGAATGAGCAATGCATCGCTCGAAGCCCCTGGCTCACAAATCGAAATGCGCTTTACAGATCGCCTCTGCGGGGGATCGCATCTTATTTCCTTCACTTGTCCGCAGGCAGAACTTGGCGCGTTAAAGACGTGGTTGCGACTGGGATCTGCACGTTGAGAGAGCAGCTCACCGTTTGCTCACCTTCACATGCAGCTGCTGCGGGATGTGCCAGACGCAGGCGAGACTCGAATCACAGATATTGCAAGACCGAGATAACAGGCTTTGATTATTGCGGGAGGTGCAGAGGCAAAAATAACCCGAAATGTGAAGGGGGGGGAGTCCTTTGATTAGAGACATTCATGCTCCTACTTTCGAGGTCACTGGACTCAAAAGAATGTGCTGCTTTGTTTCTCTGGCTTGGAGCCATTACTTAACGACTAGAATGCAGGAAAGGAGGCAATGAGTTTCCTGCACAAGGACAAACATGTAAGATTGGGAGTTTTTATGTAAACATGTTTTGGTTTCGGAGAGTGACTTTTTAGCAAAGCTCAAAGAAATGTCCAGATAACTGAGTCCACCCTCCCCTCGGTGCGGACTTAGAGGCGAGCTTGAATTACTTACTGCTTTGGAGATGGAATCTATATATAATTACATATTGTTTTTGTGATTAATCACTATGCTTTCATTATGTTCCATTTGTAACAATGAAAATACATCCGGCATATCAGATATTTACATTACGATTCATAACAGTAGCAAACTTACAGTTATATGAAGTAGCAACGAAAATAATTTTATGGTTGGGGGTCACCACAACATGAGGAACTGTATTAAAGGGTCGTGGCCTTAGGAAGGTTGAGAACCACTGCTTTATAGGCACATTTCCTCTGCACCGAGTGCTCCCAGCGGCCTCTGAGGATGGGAGGTACCTGGAGGGGAAACGCTCCCGTATTGGTCGTTACACACAGAGAATCCACCTGCATCTCTGTCCTGACCCTCCTCCCTTCTCCCTGGTGATCAAGTGCCCACCTTCCCCTCCCTCCACTCCCTCCTGTCCCCCAGGGACATCGTTTTGGATCCAGGCCTCATGCTACTGGGGCGGTTACTTTGGCGAAAAACAGTCTCCAGCCCCGTCCCATCCTGTCTGCTGTGGGCAGGCAGAGGCCTTTTTGCATTCTCTTCCCTGGGGCGGGG
>NW_005371230.1:769319-770502 GCF_000412655.1 Myotis brandtii | reverse complement strand
GGGAATTCAATTCAGTAAAAAAAAAAAAGGGGGGGGGGGGGGCACACTTAGGTTTTGGATCCAAGCCACTTCTCCAATCTAACTTTACAATTGGTGTAGAACCTGGGATGACCGATGGGTGATCTCCGGCAACACGGACCAGACATCAACATATTACTGGAACAACCGCTAAGGCCAAGAGTTGATAGAATGATCAAACCCAGCTGTTCGGGAGTGCGAGGCCATCAGCAATACCAGCGGCTCTATCTGGTGTGAACCAACCCAGCCACAGGCCTGGCCAGCCTTGTTTGTCTTTGCTAGAGTGTGTGAGGTCGGATGCCGGCCTATCCACGCTCACTGCCTTGGGCCAGGTGTGGCCACAGAGAAGTGAGACCAACCCCTCCCCCCCTCCCCCTGCCGAGTCATGGGAAGAAGAGAACTTAGGTCATCGCTGGAGCCACAGCTCATCTGTTCTGATCCATGGCCAACACGTAAACAAACGGTGTTTGGAGTTGACACGTGCCTCACTTGATGATTTGTGCATAGCATCCCCTTTGGGTGCTCTGAGCATGTGTGAAACGTGCGGAAAGATCATTTGCCTTCGGGATGAAATCGCAACTCACCACCCGGCTGGTGTGAGGAGCACCCTTCTGACGGGTCCGAGTGTCCCCGTCCAGACAGTAGACTCCACTGGCGTAGAGGAGCATGTGAGTGACGATTAGAAGCATGGGGCAGGGTGAGAACGGGCAGGAACAGGGGCCTAGGTCCTGGCCCTAGGAGAAGCATGGGGCCCAGCAGCAAGCATTCTGGAGCCCGACACACTAACGTGTGCATCCTGTGCCCGCGGCGGGACCTCACACGTCACTTAACTTTAGTGGGAAATGGAGATAACATGCTCTCTCGCCGGGGCCAGTAATTTGGGGCAGGTAACATTTCGCACGGTGTCTGGAACATTTGGGAAACGCCACCTAACCCCCTTTGAAGGGCGATGCTCTCAGCCGGATGCAGTGATCAATGGTTTCCAGGGAGAGAGGAGGCTGGGCAGCCTGTTTCCTACTTTGTATGTATTCGGCATAGTCTGGGGAAGACTCTCAACTTTCTTGATGGGAAAGAAGAGAAGCCTTACCACATTTTGCTCCGGACAGTTTGCCAGAGGTGAGTCCCAAACTCAGAAACGGATCACGGGGCTCACCTTGGGAGAAAG
>NW_005371230.1:745792-769196 GCF_000412655.1 Myotis brandtii | reverse complement strand
CGCCTGGGAAATGCCTGGCCCGACACTGCCCTCTGCTGGCGGCCACAATGCTCTCCACCGCCCGCAACCTGGGGTGCTGCCCAGAGCCGCCTGTCATTTTGTTTTCACATCTCACTGTTGGAAGGAGCCACGGGATTCTTAGAGCTGCGTGTGAAGATGCTAAACCCGCCAAAACTCCAGACCGCAGCAGAGAGCGAGGCCAGCGAGGCTGGGCGGCCGGACACCCAGGCGGCCCCTGCACCCAGACAGCCCCCGCACCCAGACAGCCCCCGCACCCAGACAGCCCCAGGGCCCCCACAACCTGGGAAATGAGGGATCGCCTCTGGACTCTCCTCTCTCTGTGTCTCGCGTTGCCTTCCCCTGTCCTCGTCCACCCGGCTCCTGTGTGGTTACAGGTCCCTTTTCCAGATTTGCTGTTTGGCGTTTTATTATCCCTGACCCCAGCCCTGCATCGCCCTCCTCTTTTCCCTTTCGGTAAAGGTCAGAGATTTTTTACCCCAATCGGCAATGGTGCTCCAGTGGACACTTAGCTTCCCTAAGACCCTTTGTCCTTCTAGCCACCCCGGCCTGGGGAGATTCCTCCCCCTCCCCCAAGGCCTCTCCCACCTCTGCGACCTTCCGGCTGCAGTGCGAGGCAGAGAGTGGACATTTGTCTCAAGCTGTGTCCCCTCGCCCCCTCCCCCAAACACACACACACACACACACACACACACACACACAGGGACAGTGGCCGCAGGATCCAGGCGGGGTGGGTCAGACCCTGCCCCCTCGATCCTCTGCTGGGAGGAAAGGCCCCCACGGTAGACATACTCCCTCCGGAAGAGACTCAGGCTGCGGTAAAGGTGAACCCTGGGACATCATCACATCACGGGCCGCAGGAAGGAGCAGCAGAGAGGGAAGAGGCAGGAGGAGGCTCAGCTCCGCCCCGGCTCCACCTGGGCCTCGGGGTGCAGGAGCCACAGAGACCATGCGCCGCCCGCTCCCAACTCACACGAAACCGCATCCTCATTTGGATTTTCAACATGTCATATTCTTGCCAAAATAAGGCTTAACTCGGATCGAACCAGAAAGAAAAATCAGACAAATCCCAAATCCAGCCTGTTCACAGGACAGCGGGCTGGGCTCTCCAAGAATTCCAACATCACACAGGACAGCGGGCTGGGCTCTCCAAGAATTCCAACATCACGCGAGTCCAAACAAAACACAAGGGCAGGACGTTTCCCCTTCGTGGAGAGCAAGGAAACATGGCGACCAAATGCACTGCTTGAACCTTTCGGTTTTCTATTTTTAAAAAAGTTATAAAGGATCCTTTTTGGGCAATTGAGGACATGTGGTGACACAGGAGATTATGCCATACACGCTGAATTATTTAGGGGTGAAGGGTCATGATGTTAGCAATTCACTTTCAACTGGTTCTGAAAGAAACACACACACACACACACACACAAAACAAAACAAACCTGAAACCTATATTTCTCAAGTGAGAATAAAGTGAATGTGCCAAATGTAATGATTAGGGAATCACAGGAAGGACACACAGATATTCATAACAGTCTGTCAGTGTTCCTGTAGCTTTGAGATTTTTTTTATTATAAAAAATGGCTGATATCCATATGATGAAATACTGTTCAACACAACAAAGGAACAGCCTGTGGTTACATGTGGGTGAACCTCAAAAATATTATGCTCAGTAAAAGAAGATCCAAGAGACCACACATATCGAATGACTCCATTTGTGTGAGATATCCACAGAAGGCAAAGGCAAGGACACGTGAAGTACATGAGTGGCTGTCTGGGGCCGAGGCGGTGACAAATGGGAATTGCCAATAATTGCGAGGGATCAGACCTCTCAAGGGACGAGACCTCGGAGGTGAGGCGAGAATGAGAAAAGAAGATTAAGGACCAAACTCTGAGCCGCCCCAAGGTGATGGGGCTGACAGAAGAGAAGTCAGTGGAAGTTTCTAGAAGTGAAGTTGAGGGGAGGGAGGAAACTCCGAGCCCAATAAAGAGATGGTCTCTAGAGAGCTTGAATGTCCAAAGGTAACATACCACAGAGAGAGGATCTGGCTATCAGCAGGTCGTGGGTGGATGCAGGAAAAGCAGTTATGGTAGAAGGATGCCATCAAAAGTCAAGTTGCAGTTCCTACATTTGCCAGCTCTGGTCGGAGCTGAAGCCTCCTACAGGCCTCCCCGCTTCCGCCCTCACCCAAACTGGTCTGTGTTCCCACGCCCTCCTGGCCAGGGTGGCCTCTCTAAAGTGAAAGTTACGTCACACCACTCCCTGCTCAAACCCACCTCCCTAAGGCATTGCCTGCACTTAGAACAAAACCCAAAGTCTGCACCGCAACCCACAGGGACCTGTGGCCTTCAAGGCGGAGATGGAGAGGAGAGTAGACACATGTGAAATTTACTGGGGGAGGTTCCGGAGGACGGGCAGGAAGCAGAACTACGGAGAACCCCTCATTTGTGCAGGTCTGACACTGGTGGAGGCAGATGGAGAAGAAAGGGTTGGGGAGAAAGGACCGTTGCAGTTCTGAGAAATCTGGGACAGATTGTAGTATACCTGTTTGTTTGTTTCCGTGGCCCTGCCCAGGGAATGCAGCTCCATGAGGCAGAAACGTTGCCCTGCTTGGTTCCTGTGTGTCTCCGGGCCCTGATGAGTGAACCTCTGGGCTGGTGGGAGGCTTTCTGAATAGACGATGTATGAATGATGAACACCTGCGGCCAGTGCCCTGAGAGTATTTACTTAAGGAATGAATGAGTCAGGCACGGCTCCGTGAGCTGCGGATAAGGACTGAGCAAGACAAAGTCCCGCTGTCGTGGGGCATACGTTCTTTAATAAAATCAACGACTCAGTATTGGGTGCTGGGGTCTAACTAATCATTTGTGAAAGTGGGTGTGAGTCCCTTCAAGTTAACGCAAAGGGAGCATGTTCCTGGAGGAGCCAGTCCCAGGACGGGGTGTAACATGGCCCGTGGGTCGAACAAGCCCAGCGGTCTCTGATTTTATCCTAGGGTTCACACTTCAATTCCAGAAGCCAAGCGTTGTGCCTGAAGCCCTCCCCAGTGTTTCGTCCTTACATAAACGTTAACTGAGCTCAGCTTCTGTAGGCTAAATTTCGAGACTTACAAAGCAAACATTTTCTTAAAATACCAACCCAATTCTATTTAACAGAGTCAAACATTGTCCGAGGCTTTTGCTCCCAGTAAAGAAAGTCACCTCTCCCCCAGCTGCCACTTTCCGTCCTCCCAAGGCCACCTGAGGCCTGGGAGCCCACGCTCCTTCCTGCCGCTGGTGGGCACCTGGCCACTCTGTTTGCTGAAGTCACTAGGAGTCCCCTCCTCGGGGCCACACGCGGGCATCTCCTGTAAGACGGAAAAGGAACAGAAGAAGCCGCAGGTGGAAGCTGACCCCAAGTAGCTCCAGAGGCCTGAAAACTTAAGAACAATGTGCCCTCAAAAAGACGCAATTCTGAGGACCAACGATGAAGAAAATGCATCGCCACTTAAATGGTGGAGACAGTTCTGAAAAAAATAAACTAACAAACGAAGTAGAAACAGACTCATAGATACAGAGAACAAACAGACTGACAGCAGTCAGAGGGGAGGGAGGGAGGGGGGCTGCAGGGCTGGGTGAAAAAGGTGAAAAGATTGAGCAAAAACAAACAAACAAAAACAAAACCCATAGACACAGACAACAGCATGGTGAGTACCTGAGGGGAAGCGGGTGGAGGGAGGTAGGAGAGGTATAGGGGGCATTCATGGTGATGGAAGGAGACTTGACTTGAGGTGCTGAACACATCATACAATATACAGATGGTGCATGGTAGAATTGTACATGTGAAACCTATTTTATAACCACTCATCCCAATAAATTCAATTTTTTACAAATGTAAAATAAATAAATAGATAAGTAAATGGTGGAGACATTTGAAAATGCAGACATGGACCTGCAAACGTTAGGTTCACTGTAAATCTCCTGGCCACTCTTGCATCTCACGTGCTTCCTCATGTCATAGGAGAGACGTTGCCTGGAGAAGCCAACCCCTGGCCTTTCGAACACTCGGACTTGACACCCATGAGATCTAGAAAGATTGATCGGAATCGATGTGACAGATACAGTGACTAAGCGAGCAAATGTCCTCGCTGTTCTTTTACAACTTAATCTCCTGGATTTCCCATCTGCGCCCCACCGGGATGGCCCCGAGCCCACCCATCGGGCTGTTTCCCAGGCGGAGGCTTGGCGCCCACGGCTCTGCGTGCTGAGCGGCCCGCGGCCTGGCTGGAAAGTGGATTGGAGCTGATGTAATAAATCATCCCTCACGGTTGTGCCAGAGGTTTCTCCCCAAGGCTGCCCTCCTTCCGTGACTCTTTGGGCGGGCTGCTCCGGTGAGCGGGAGGGGGAGGGGGCCCATTAGATATTTTGCTAAAAAGACGGAAACGCTGTTCTTCGAGGAAATGGGTAGTGAAGGGTGTGATTTTAAATAAATAGAAATTTCTGGCCCAGGTTTCTAATCCCAGAAATCCTACCTCAAGCCAGCCTATTTCCCCCCCTTTTTAAAATCATAGCCCTGAGTATTACCAGGGTGAGGAGCGTGTGCAAAATTCTTCACGCTTGGCTTTTGTTTTTGTTTGTGAAGATGGGAAATCCAGGAGATTAAGTTGTAAGAGAACAGCGAGGACATTTGCTCGCTTAGTCACCCTACCTGTCACATTGATTCTGATCAAGTAAGTTTCATTTGGAGGACATGCTGTGAAGAGGGGCATGAGGTCACATACCCACCTTGCCTTTCACGGACATGAGCCAAGGTCAAGGACATAGCGAGCCAAGGTCAGGAAGTTCAGGGGAAGCAAGCCAGAGGTGGTCACAACAATAGATTAAAAACAAAGAAGATGGCCCAGCCGGCGTGGCTCAGTGGTTGAGTGTCAACCTATGAACCAGGAGGTCACAGTTCAATTCCCGGTCAGAATACACGCCCGGGTTGTGGGCTCAATCCCCAGTGTGGGACGTGCAGGAGACAGCCAATCGACGGTGCTCTCATCATTGATGTTTCTCTCTCTCCCTCTCCCTTTCTCTTTGAAATCAATAAAGATATTTAAAAAAAGAAGATGATAATGTTCAAATTCACTCCTTGGAGCCCTCATCCACCTCATTTTGTCAGGAAAATAAAACCTAAACTTAGAAACACGTCGAGGCCATCAAGTTGAGTTACCACCATAGCCCAGACTAGAACCCAGCCTCTTGCTTCCTGCCCGTCGCTGACCTCACCCAGGTATCTTCAAGGGACAGCGCAGAAGTGACCAGACCAGAGCCCAGGAAGGGGCCACATGAGGGGAGAAGTGGTTGGGCTTGGCAATGAACTGAAAACAATATATACACTGCGGCTGAGTGGAATCCAAGGAAGTGGTGTTTGGCAGAAGCAATGGCTTTTTATTTCTGATCGTTAAGAAACCCATATTCTCCCGCCGCCCACGAAACCACCTGGCCATGGAGGCTGGGCCAGCGCAGGAGGCCTCTCCCGCCCACGGGCCTGAGCGGCGTCGCTGCTGAGGACTTTTCCAGACTCGTTATAAATGGCCTCAGCTCCCAACCCTAAGTCTCCTGGGAACATGAGAGCCGTTGTTTTAAACTACCGGAGCCCTGGGCGACTCACAAATTTGGAATTCAGTGAAAAGGCAAACCATCATAATTTTAAGTTAGGTGCCTACTTGCCTCTTAAAATATTCGAGTTTGCAAAAGACTTAATTATACCCATTTCTGCTTCGTATTCTTAAATCCTGGGCTGGGTGTGGACAGGCCTGGGGAGAAGAGGCAGAGAGGGTCCTGGAGCTGTGTCGGAGGCAACCCTGGCCACTTCCGTGGGCTTTGTCATCTACTGGGGGACAAAAATGTCCCCCTGGACAGACGGGCAGCAGAAACCCTTTCCGTCGGGAGTGGGGGTGGGATCGGAAGAGAAAGGCTTACAAGGACACTGGCTGAGATTTAGGATAACGCCATTTCCGAGTAACTTTAAACAAATACAAAGAGGCGTGTACCGAGTTCCTACTAGGTGTCAGGGGGCATGAGATACCTGAGTGGGAGGTAGGTGACTGGGCCCTCTCTGGGTGGGACCACAGGCCCCCAGGCCCCAGAACCAGGGGCAATCAGGAGGGACAAGGAAGGGGGGGGGGGTTGCAGCTCGGTGGGGGGTCAGCTCCCAGATGTGGTTTATCAAAAGAGGCCTGTTTAAGCCCTTTCCCCCAACTGTTCAGCCTGGGCTGTTTGAGATAAGTAGCTAAGTGTCTGAGGTTGAATCCTCTCTTTTATACTCAAACCCAGAAGCGCTAATTGTTTGCATTGTCCATTGAGACACACAAAGGAGGGATTAAAACAGTTGGTTGCCCATGAGGTGGCTCAGTCTGGAGGAAGCCCGAAGGCAGAGATGCATGCCCTACGGGTGTCTGCGTGTGCGGGCATGTGCCATGTGCAGGCATGTGCCGTGTGCAGGCATGTGCTGTGTGCAGGCACGTGCCATGTGCAGGCATGTGCCGTGTACATAACACAACCACCACCTGGCTGTCTGAGAGCCAGACGCAGAGGGTGCTGCCCTGAGAGCCATTTCCCTAAAAGCGGGTGGGGAGAGGCAGCGTGAGGTCATGGGAGCACATGGGAGTTTGACCTCTCCGCTCTGTGACCTGAACAGTAATTTGCTATGGCCCAGCCTTGGCTTCCTCGCTTGTAAAATGGGGCTCACTGTGCCCGCCGGACAGGGTTTCATGAGGATGGATTGAAATAGTATTTGAAAGCGCCCAGCACTGAGCGCTACAGACACATAGACACACACATACTTAGACGCCTGGGAAGTACACATTCTGCTCCCTGCTGGGCTGAGTCTGGCTGCTTGTAGGTAACAAAGGAAGGCTACAGGCGTGCTGCAGGGACAGAGGCCACCTGCTGTCTCCTAGGGTTCCCCGTCTTTCAACCGGAGGCCGTGGGGTGAAAGCTGAGTGATGCCTGGGGAACAGCAGTCTTCTGTTGGGTCCTGACTTACTCACTTCCTGGCTGGGTGACCTCAGGCTCGCTACTCACCCTGTCTAGACATCTTTTGTTTGCAAAAATGCCCTCCCCTAGTTCCCAAGGTGATTAGAAAGATCAAGCAAAGGCATCAAGATTAGAAAGGAAGAAGCAGCTGTCTTATTGGCAGTGTGGGCGAAAGGGGCCACAGCTAACCTGACAAGCTCAGGGGAGGCCTGCATGGCAGAGTCTTGCAAACTCAAAAGACCTAAAGTAACCACAAAGGATGGTCTGAAATTAAACTTTAACTAGAAGCAGTTATGGTAGGTGGTCACCTCCTAGACCTGTGTCTTCCCTGACAAGGTCAACTTTTACCTTAACTGAGCTGATTGCTTTTTTGCATCTATGATAACATATCATTGAAATGTCAGGGTAACTTGTAACTTCCCTTTTTTCCAGACGCCCAGGGCACAACCAAACGTCCTGGGCACCAGGACAGATACCACAAATTCCTTCATTGTTATTGTTATCATGTTAATTGTTGACTGTTAACTATCCTGCACCCACCTCAGTAAAAGAAGGATGTGTCGCCCAACTGACATAGCTCAGTGGTAGAGCTTCGACCTATGAGACCAGGTCATGGGTTCGATCCCCAGTATAGGGCGTGCAGATGGCAGCTAATCAATGATTCTCTCTCATCATTGATGTTTCTACCTCTCTCCCTCTCCCTTCCCCTCTGAAATCAATAAAAATATGTTTTTTAAAAAGTGTCTATCATTTTACTCTTTATCCAATCCCAGAGGTTTCCCCGCTTTGCTTTCTCCCACCTCTCTCATCTATCACCAATGGATTTCATGTAACCGACCTATGTCTCCTCCTTTGATTGCAATGTAAAAAAATAGATGAAAAACTGCCTTTCTCTGAGCATTCTCCCCAATCTGCTGAGATTCTGCTTCCCAGCAATTGTTGACAGTTTGGCTCAAATAAACACACAATAATTATTTACAGGTTTGAATGTTTTTATGTTAACTGCTGGAATTGTGACCTTGTATATTCTTATATCAGAGAATCCTAAGGAATCCATAAAATACTATTAGAATTAATTTTTAAAAAATTCGTCCAAGCAGCCAGATACAAGATTAACACCAAAAAACCAATTGTGTTTTTATATGCTGAAAAAGGAAATTAAGAATTCTGTTCACAATGACATCATAAATAATAAAGTGCTTAGAAATATTTCACAAAAGTGTGAGCCTTGTGCTCTGAAAATCATAAGGCATTGCCGAAAGGACTTGGAACCTGACTAAATGGAAAGATATCCCGTGTTTGTGCATCAGAAGACAATATTATTAAGAAGGCAATACTTCCCAAATTGTTCTATAGATTCGACACAACTCCTGTCAAAATCCTAATTGGGTTTTTTGTTTTGTTTTCAGAAGTTGACAAGCTCACCCTAAAAGTGATTTGGAAATTCAAGCAGCTCAAAATAGCTAAAACAATCTTCAAAAAGAAGTACAAAATGGGAAGAATTATCCCAATTTCAAATTTCCTACAAAGCCAAGTAATCAGGACAGTGTGGTTCCAGCATAAGGATGGAATACAATTGAGGGCCCAGGAATAAACTAACTTTTATGATCAGTTGATTTCTAACAAAAGTGTCGGGAAAAAATTCAGTGGGAAAGGAATAGACTTCTCAACAAATGGTGCTGGGACAATTGCCTCTCATTATACACAAAAAATTAACTCAAAATGGATCACAAACCTAAATGTAAGCACTAAAAGTATAAAAGTCCTTCATGATGTTGGGTTAGGCAATTATTTCCTAGATATGACACCAAAAGTACATGTGTATGTATATACACACATGACTTCATCAACATCAAATGCTTTTGTACTTTAAGACACTCCATCAAGAAAATGAAAAGACAACCACTACCGGGAGAAAAATATTTGCAAATTATATTCCCTAACATATATCCAAAATATATAAAGAACTCCTACAACTAATAATAAAAAGACAAATAACCCAATTTTTAAAAATAGATAATAGAATTGGAAGACATTTCTCCAAAGAGGTTATAAAATAGCCCATAAGCTCATTACGTTAAGTGCATTCAGTCATTAGGGAAATGCAAATGAAAACCACAAGGAAATACCACTTACACCCAATAGAGTGACTATCATATAAAAAAAATGACAAATGTTATCAAGGATGTAGAGAGATGAGAACCATCATGCATTGCTGATGGGAATGAAAAATTGCTGTAGCCAACAAGCATTAGCAATTTCTCAAATGTTAAACAGAATTAGCATATGATCCAGCAATTCCCCTTCCAGGTGTGTACCCAGGAGAAATGACAACATATCTCCACACAAAGACTTGTCCGTGAATGTTTACAGCAGCATTTTTCACAGCAGCCGAAAAGTGGAAACACCCAAGTGCTCATCAGCTGGCGAATGATGTGGTCTGTTCATGCAGTGGAATGCTTCTTGCCAATAAAAGGAATGAGGCATCGATACAACACGGATGAACCTCAAAAGCATTATGCTAAGCGAAAGAAGCCGGACACAAAAGGACACGGATTCTGTGCTTCCATTTACATGAACTGTGAAGGCAAATCCCAAGAGAAATAAAGTAGATTAGGGCTTGCCCGGTCAGTGTGGCTCAGTGGTTGAGCATCGACCCATGAACCAAGAGGTCATTAGGGCACAGGCCCAGGATGTGGGCTCGATTCCCAGTAGGGGGCGTGCAGGAGGCAGTCAATTGGTGAAGTTTCTCTCTCATCATTGATGTTTCTGTCTTCTCCCTCTCCCTTCCTCTCTCAAAATCAATAAAAACATTTTTTTAAAAAAAGGAAGTAGATTAGAGCTGGAGGTGGGAATGTTGAGCACCTACAGGACACAAGGTCTCTTTGGGGTGATGGAAATATTCTAAAAGTATATGTGGTGACAGTTGCACATCTCTGTGAACATACGAAAAATCACGGAATTGTCTGTGGGAGGTCTGTGTTTCTGAAACAACAGCTGATACCGCCTGCTGGACACACGCCCTCCTCTGGGACGTTTTATCGTCTCAAACTGAGCCCGTGGGAACTCACTGTGAGTGTGTCTCTGGAGGGGAGGGGAGCAAGGAAGGACATCTGCCTTTGGGAGAAGCAAGGAAGAGAGGAAGGCAGCACAGAATTTGCAGGACCTGGTGCAAAATGGAGATGTGGAATCCCTTGTCCGTAAACTATTAGGAATTGCAAAGGGGTGACAGCGCAGCAGAAGAGCAAGCACGGGGCTCCATGTGAGTGTCCAGGTCACACGCCACAAAGCTGGTCCTGGTGGAAAGGTACGAGGGAGTCAGCTGCGCCAGGGAGAGCAGGAAATGGGAGCACTGCTTGGGGAGGCCCTCCATGGGGAGCACTGACAGATGAGAGACACAATAGGGATGGCTGGAGTCCAAGCACGAGGTTTCCAGCTCAGAGCAGCAGAGCTGAGTCTTGGAGCTGTAGGGACCAACGTGTGGGCATTGGGGGGAACCAGGGTGGACCGATGGCCAGGCTGCTGCCAGTGCCTTGGGACTATATATGACCCAGGACCTTTGTGTAACCCTGGAGGAGGAAAGGTCACCCACTACCCACCAGTAGTGTCTGAGACTGAATTTTTTTTAAATTTTACCCTTAAAAAAAAAGAAAAAATATATATATATATATTATAAAATTATTGATTTCAGAGAGGAAGGGAGAGGGAGAGAAAGATAGAAACATCAATAATGAGAATCATTGATTGGCTGCCCCTTGAACGCCTCCTACTGGGAATTGAACCTGCAACCCAGGCATGTGCCCTGACCAGGAATAGAACCGTGACCTCTTGGCTCAGTAGTTGACACTCAACCACTGAGCCACACTGGTTGGGCCTGAGACTGAATTTCTATTGAGCCCAGTGGGATGGGGGTCAAGACCAGAATTGGGTTCATTTTTTTTTTTTACTGTGGTAAAATAAAAAAATACAACATTTATCATTGTAACCATTTTTAAATGTATAGTTCAGCGGCATTAAGTACATTCACATTGTTGTACAACCATCACCACCACCCATCCTCAGAATTAACATCCCAAACTGAAACCCTGTCCCATTAAACACTCCATTTCCCCAGCTCACAGTATCCACCATTCCACTTCCTGGCTCTGCGACCTTGTCTAGTCTACCTACCTCATGGAAGTGGACTCACACAATATGTGTCCTTTTGTGTAGTGTGTTTGACTTAGAATGTTTTCAAGGTTCACCCATGGGTTTAGATTTTTGTTAAGAAAACCAAAGCACGTACAATTTCTTACACTCAAGTTTGTGAACACTGATCGATTCACTAATTCATTAATTATACCCTAAGAGTAGCTTACATTCTTGTCTGAGTCTGAGATTTCTCTCTCTCTCTCTCTGATCCTCCACACAGTCTTGCCCTCTCCACAGAGCCTATCAAATCCTTGACCCAAGGTTCATTCTGGCCCTGAGGCCCAAGGACTTGACTCCAGGTTTCCACATTCTCATCTTAGACTCGGTTGGCCTCCCTCAAACCCACATGCTCAGAGAAGTCAGAGTTAAATAAATAAATACATAAATAAATAAAAAGAAATGTCAGAGTAATTGTCTCTAAACACAGGTCTGGTCTCCAAACTCTCCTCATTATTGCCACCTGTCTGAATCCTGCAGGCTTTACCCAGACACCATCACTTCAGCGAACCTGCCCTCCTCACCTCGCAGCCTCAGAAATGGGCTGTGCGCCCCCTGTGCCTATTCTATTCTGTCCCGTGCTTGTATTTATTTCCACATGCATTTATTTAGTTGCTCCGTCTCAATTACAAGCTCATTCAAGACAGACAGAGGCCATGTCCCAGTCATCTATAGAACAGGCCCTCTCACAAAGGAAACGTTCAATATAGCCCTCCATGGAGAATGTCCATATACAAATGTACTGTGTGAATATACGCCGGCATTATATGTTGTGATAATTACCAACTTCGGTAGTTCTGACAGTCAGCGGTAAAGGAGTCCATGAATAGATAGATTAGAACACAATCTCCAAGCCCCACCCAGCTCTGAAATGTTACTACCCGAAGGTCAAGGCCTTTTAGAGGAGGGACGTCTTGTTGTGGAAGAGAAAGCTGGGTGGAGGGGAGCTGGGCCCGGGCTGCAGCAAAGCAAAGGGGAGGACTGCACGATCCCAGACAGGCCTCCAACAGAAACAGAGGTGACCAAGCAGAGGTGGAGAGATCAGGCCCCCAGGGGGTTCGCCACTGGCCCCTGGTGACCTGCAGGTTGGGAATCAGTCCGATGTCTGCTGATGGAATCTCAAGGCAAGTTTTCAAGGCCCCCACACAGTCTAACAGGTGGTTGGGAAGTGGGTAAATAACACCATCTTTTGTTTTCATCTGATTATCTTGGCTTTCAGCTTCATGTTGAAATGCATGTTGACACAGTCTGAGAGTGAATTCTTTGGAACAAGATTCCCTTATCTGTTTCATCAGAACTTGGCGAGATCATGTCCAGAGTTTAAAGAATAGCAGCCGGCCTTCCAGTGTCACCATGACCCTGGGAAGTGGGGAGGACGGCCGGGCGGAGTCCAAGCACCACCCCAGCATTCTAGGTGGTTCTATCTCCTCTCTGACCAGATCTGTGATAAAATCTACAAGAAAGCTTCCTGGAATCTCATCTCCACTTCAGCTCACCCATCCTGGAGATGTTAACGGGGGTGAGAGAAGAACCAAAAGCAACCCCTGGGGGAGCCCGCCATGGAAGAGCGGAGAGCTCCAAGCCCAGCTGAGAGCTCGGGCAGGGAGGCGGCCTGGGTCAACAGGCAGGCAGGTCGGAAAGGACACCTGGGCTTCCCTGCCTGGTCCCCTGAGGGAGGCCGGCCCTGCCCAGACTCAGAGACCTGTGCTTGGTGAGCTTCTGCCCTGATCGAGCAGCAGGACCTGGGTCTCAGGGCTCGGTCTCCTGTGCTGCGCAGTGAGACGAATAAACGCATTCGAATTTCCAAGGCATCTTCTGCTTTTTACATTTTGTAACTCTGAACGCCTTCGGGGGAAATTCTGGATCAGGATATTGTGGGTTTGGTTACATATTCCCGAGCTCCTCCACATGGTTTCCGTGTTATATTTTACCGACAGATGCCTGCTGAAACGAACTCTGAAAGTCACAGGCAGACGCGGCCAGGGAGGGCTGCCATGGTTTGGGACAAGGCCAGCTGGCCAAACTGCAGGGGAATGGGCCAGACGGGGAGTAACCGGAACCTGGAATGAGATCCACCACAGATCCCAGCTACACGGGGGCAGCCCTGGGTGCTGGGAGGCCATGATGACAGGAGGAATGTGGCTGTGGTGTTGCTCAGGGCCCCGACAGGAGAAGCATGCTCGGTGTGAAGAGGAAGGAGGGAACGTAGAGGCCCTGGAGTATGGCCGGGGTCTCGTTAGTAAATAGTGGACCCTCAGCAGATGAGGCGCAACAACAAAACTCTGGAGGCCAGAGACAGACAGATGACATGAGTCTTCCACCGCGGGGTCTGACAGAAGTCCAGTCCCTGGCACTGACCCAGCGCAGTCCAACAAGCGCCAATCAAGTGTCTCCTCCGAGCAGGCACTGGGCCCAGA
The DNA here is from genome assembly GCF_000412655.1 of Myotis brandtii. Taxonomy (NCBI): domain Eukaryota; kingdom Metazoa; phylum Chordata; class Mammalia; order Chiroptera; family Vespertilionidae; genus Myotis; species Myotis brandtii. Next base: position 755,571 of record NW_005371230.1, on the reverse strand, counting down.
CGCTGACACTGCCCACATTTTCACATGCCCCTGCCCTTGAGCAAGTGTAGACCACACGCAGGGTGGGGTGCAGGCTGGCCTGCAGGGGAGCCTCAGGGAGCCACCTGGGGGGTGGGAGCTTCAGGGCTGAATGCGAGGTGGGACCTGGTAGGTTGCCCTAGTCCTGCTTCTCAGAGGAGCAGCTTCCGGGGGTGAGAGTGTTCAAAGGACAGTGACAGCGCCTACACCAGGGGCCTCCTGAGCCCTGGCTGTGTTGTTGGTAAGCCGGCAATACAGACTGAGCAAACCAAACATTGCTTTAGGCCCCCTGGGCTGGGGAGCACCATGTAAACAACCCTTTTAATGTGATGCTATTTCCCTAAGTCAGTGGTCGGCAAACTCATTAGTCAACAGTGCCAAATATGAACAGATAAGTCATATTGTTCAAAAAGAGAGACAGCTGCCCCCATAGATTTGCCTCTCATCTATCCGGGGGTCCCTCTAATAGGAAGCCACAGTGTCTACTTTCTATGTACCTTTAAAGATAGGTTTTCCCTCCTGGTGGCTCCCAATGGTGGCCCCTCGGGTGCCTGCTGTCTCTTCCCTCCCTGGGGAGTCTGGCTGGACCAAGGGCAGGGGGAGCTGCCTCCACATTCAGAGCATTCCTGACCACAGACTGGGGGGACGGGTGTGAAAGACTTAAAATAACTGACTGTGGCCTGGCTTCCGGGAACATCTCAGCTGAGTGGCTTAGTGGCATTCTCCAGGGACTGCTGGGACCAAGCACAGGGACCCTGGTGACTTCTCTGAGGTGCCACCGTGTCCTTAGGTGCCCTTGCCTCTCCCATCTCCCCTTTCCGGTGGACTCCAGGTGGGGTGTGTTGCAGGCCAGGGGCATAGCCTAGAGGGGGTGCACCTCCTCTACCAGAGAGAACTCTGGGGCCCTGGAGGGAGTTCACGTGGGCAGGGAGGGCTTACGTGGGTTTTCATTGTTCGGGGCTGAGGAGCGGGGTGGGACGGGCTGGGCAGCATGCTGCAAGCTGGGCCTGTGGTCTACTAATGAGGGACTTCAAGCCCAACATTTGAGGTTTCCTCCCAAATTCCTCTGTTTGCTTAAGGTTCGCCTTCAACCATGAAATCGGAGTGTTCTCAGGTCCACCTGAGAGCCAAGCCCTATCCGTGCAGACAGATGCTCAGGGAACAGGAGCGCGGCACGCGGGTGGCCTTGTTGACTTGACTTGTGAGCATCATCTGGAAGCAGAGCCCACGGCCCGGGCCCCCTAGGGAAGCACTGTGGGTGTCTTGCCCACTTTATCCACAAGCACGGGACCTCCCTCTGCTGCCTCCCCCCCGCCGTCAGCAACCACAGACCACGTTCTCCAAACGTACAAAGAGGTGGGCTTGCGACCATCAGGGGAAGAGATGCAGGTTGTCACTGAGCACCCCTTCCAGTCACCCTCTCCCTCTGCCCTGCCGTGGCCCCACCATCTCCCTGGACCCTCCCCCGGCGTCCCCAGTCCTGGAGCAGAGTGCCTAGACTAGTGATGGCGAACCTATGACACGCGTGTCAGAGGTGACACGCGAACTCATTTTTTTGGTTGATTTTTCTTTGTTAAATGGCATTTCAATATATAAAATAAGTACCAAAAATATAAGTCTTTGTTTTACGATGGTTGCAAATATCAAAAAATTTCTATATGTGACACGGCACCAGAGTTAAGTTAGGGTTTTTCAAAATGCTGACACGCCGAGCTCAAAAGGTTCGCCATCACTGGCCTAGACCATCCCAGCACAATCCGCACTCGCTGAGCGCACAGCTGACCCCAGGGTGCCGTCTGCCCAGGCCTCTGGGGGAAAGCAGTGAGAACTGAGGACAGAAGAGGGTGTGACTCATCCAAAGTCCCAGGGGGTCGCTCAGACTAGGAGAAGGAACCTGGCCAGCCTGTCACTTCCCCGTGCTCACCCCGTAGGCTTTCCAACCTGCTTCCCATCAGACATTCTGGTGGGACAACCTGGGTGAACAGACGGGGCTGCACAGACCCAAGGGGACGGGCAGGGGACCTGGGCTCCCACACACCTGGAGCATTCGCCCCGAAGCACAGGGCCAGTGCTCTGATGCAGATGCTCACACACATTCTCACCACCACCCGCGGGTCCCCCTCAGATCCCGCCGCCTCAGGAGGGCGTGCTCTTAGGGGCATGGATGGGCCTGGGGTCGGGGAGCTGCTTCCTCAAGTGCAAAGTACCCGCAGTGTCCCGACCCAAAGTCTGTGTGCGATGTCCGCCTGGCAGCCCTTGGTCCCAATGAGCCAGCCCACACGTGGGCCCGGGCCCTTCCTTGGCCCCTTTCTCCTCCCTCTGAAAAGGGCTGAAGGCAGGAGGTGGCTATGATCAAGCACAATATCCCCCAGGAGCCAAATGCTCCAGGCAGGACCCAGAAAAGCCCCCCAGCTGCCCGCCGCCTGGGAGATGGGAGACAATGGCCCCATTCACAATGGGGACTCTGAAACCCGAGGAGGTGCTGCTTCAAGTCCCTGAAATAAACGCTCACATGCTGACTCAGGCTCCCTCGGAATTCATTTCCAACGCCCTTTTACCCATGCGTGGCACATGGCACTCCTGCTGAAGCCGGTACCGAGAGAGGCAGGGTCCACCCTGCTCCCAGCAGCCTGGGCGGGAGGGCATGGCCTGTCACTCAACGGTGGGGTGTGGAGGTCAGCCCTGGTTCGCAGCCTCGTGGCTCCGGTGGGTAGACCTTCTTAAGAAGGGGCTTGCTCTTATTATAATCAAAAGCTTTTGCCACATTCAGAAACTTTTCCCAGCACCCTAACCACTCCCTCTTCAGGCCGCCGGTTCCCAGCAGCTGAATGCCATGTAGCAAGAGGTCCCTCCCTCTCATCACCATGGAAGCCAAGAGAAACATGCCTTCTGAGAAGTGACCCTTCAGTGCCGAGAGGCCTGTTGAAGGGAGTTGAAATAATGACGTGCCAGGAGAGATTAGTCTTGCAAATTCTTGGAACACACTTTTTTCTCAGGGCATGAGCTGGCTAGTGCTCTCCAGGCTGCTGTGGCCCGACACCTCCCTGACCCAGCCTGCCTCCAGGCAGCTTGACCAGGACCCCCATTAAGACAGCGGTTCTCAACCTGTGGGTCGCGACCCCTTTGGCAGTCGAACGACCCTTTCACAGGGGTCGCCTAAGTACATCCTGCATATCAGATATTTACATTACGATTCACAACAGTAGCAACATTACAGTTATGAAGTAGCAACGAAAATAATTTTATGGTTGGGTCACAACATGAGGAACTGTATTTAAAGGGCCAGAAGGTTGAGAACCACTGCATGAAGACCTCAGTTTTCAGTAGAAACCTGTTGTTAGGTGTCCCTGGGAAGTAAGTGACAACATTTAGGAAAAAAAAAAAAAAAACCATGCAGATGAGAAGACAGACTTAATTGTGCTTCTGTGAGAAGTGCCCTCACCAGCTGAGTGGCAAACAAGGAGATACGAAGCCCATTGCCGGGGGTCCCCTGAGACCCACAGGAGCAAATTCTCTTACCCCTGTGGGTATTCTACACGTTTCTGGACTCTCCTTTAAGACGTTGTCTCTGATCCCCTAAAGTTTCAACTCCAGGTAGATATCCTACTCCAACTTGAAATCTATTCTGATGAAACTTTACTTCCCCATTAAACAGTCCCCCAAACGTTCTCATCGCTGCTCATAAGAGTCCCAGACTCCTGAATATCTCACAGCCTCGGGATTGATTCAGGATTTCTTACTTTTAATTCTTCCATGTTCACCCATTACTCGATCAGCAAGTTCTGCCTCAAGGGCACTCTTCCAATTCAACCCCTCACAGCCATCAAAAAGAAAAGATGTCAAATGTTTCAAGTGGAAAAGGAAAAAAGAACGAGCTCATTGGCTTATCTTCCATTCAGCTTTCTTTAAAAAAAAAAAAAACAAACCCCCTGTGGGTATTCTACACGTTTCTGGACTCTCCTTTAAGACGTTGTCTCTGATCCCCTAAAGTTTCAACTCCAGGTAGATATCCTACTCCAACTTGAAATCTATTCTGATGAAACTTTACTTCCCCAATAAACATGTGCCCTGACCTGGAATTGAACCCTGACCTCTTGGTTCATGGGTCAACACTCAACCACTCAACCATTTAGCCACACTGGCCAGGCTCAATTTAGCTTTCAAAGCCTTCCATCAACTGAACGTCTTTAAAGAAAACAAATGCATCCCCTCTAACCCTCTATCCCACACCTGAGTGGTGAATGGTTTGAGCACCTCCCGTCTTGTGAATGCATCTCTGACTTTGCTTGTGTTATGTCCCTCAGATCAGTCTTCACAGATTTTTTTTTTAAGACCTGGCTCAAAATTCATCTCTTACTAACAATCTTTCCACTCATCCTCAGTGTTTAGTTCTAGTTCCACCTTCTCATGGAAATGTTCAAGACCACGGTAACCCTCCCCGAGCTGCAGATACAGATATCTCTAATCCATTCATTTTAATTAAGACCCACAAGGTTCTTCCAAAAAAATGCAACAAGTACCCATTCCGTGTCTGTGACACAGCGCTGTGATGTTAAAGATGATTCCTGCACCCACTTCGGGGGGTGGCGGGGGCGGCGGGGAGGCTGTACACCCCTGACTTACTGGCATGAAGTGAGCAACAGGATTTGCTGTGGCCAATAAAATGTTAGTGGGTGTGACTTGTGACACCACTAGGCAGAAGTTTTAAGCATTATCACATCGTTTAGCCATTTTCCGTTTTCCCTTGGCCATGTGACCAGCATGTGTTATTTAGAAACTGCTTTTTCAGCCTGGGTCTCAAAATGAAGAGGAAATGGGGCAGAGTTAATCCTCAATGCTCATATACATGAGTGAGAGGTACACCTGAGTTGTTGTAAGCCTCTGGTATAGCTGGTTACTGCAACACGGGTTGGCCTGATCTTCCTGATACAGTGTGTAATGTGGAGAGTTTTCAGAATGTTGACTTTACACGTTTCTCATTCTGGCCTCACCACAAGCCTATTTGGCCAAGTTTACTTTCTCCATTCTACTGATAAATAATATCAAAACTCAAAAGAACTGCTTCAATTCCAAAAGTCAGAAAGTCACATAATAGATGAGTTTAGGTCTTCTGCAGCAGACCCATAGCTCTTTCTGCTACGTCAGGTGTTATGGGTCGAATTGTGTTCCCCAAAAAGATACATTGAAGTTCTATCCCTCAGTGTCTGTGAGTGTGACATGATTGAGAAACAAGGTCTTCACAGATGTCATCAAGGTAAGATGAGGCCATTAGTATGACTGGTGTCCTTGAAAGAGAAGAGACACATACAGAGACACGCGGGGAGAATTCCATGTGACAGAGGAGGCAGAGACTGGAGGGATGCAATGGTACATCTACAGTCCAAGGATGACAAGCACAAGAAGCTAAGAGGAGGCGTGGGACAGTTCTCCCAAGAGCCTTCAGAGAGAGTGTGGCCCTGCCAACACCTCGATTCTAGGTTACCGGCCTCCAGATCTGTGAAGAAATAGTTTCTATTGTGTTAAGCAAGCCACCCAGCTTGTGGAAATTGGTTACAGCATCCCTAGGAAACCAACACACCAGGACTACCTCAATCTCAGGACAGAAACCACCGGAGAGCCTCAGTACATAGGTTTGGGGGTGGCAGTAGTCTGTCTAGGAAAACCTTCATTCTTCTATTAGCAGCCTAGTCACCATCCCACCTTTCTAGTTTCCAAGAGCTGTCATAACAACGTGCCACAGCTGGTGGCTTCAACAACAAAAGTCAGATTTCTCATAAATTTGGAGGCTAGAAGCCCAAAGTTAAGGTGTCATCAGGGTTGGTCCTTTCTAAAGCCTCTCTCCTTGGCTTGTAGATAGATGGTCATCTTCTCCCCGTGACTGCTCATGCCTTCCCTCTGTGCCCACCTGTGTCCTGATCTCTCCTTCTTACACGGACACCAGTCATATTGAGTTAGCCCTCCCACCCCCCTTACTGACCCCATTTTAACTTAATTACCTTTTGAAGGACCCTATCTCCAAATACAGTCACAATCTAAGCATTGATTGGGGATAGGGACTTCAACTTATAATTGGGGGGAGAGGGGGCACACAATTCAGCCCGTACACCATGTTTCAAATATCGAAGTAGCCTCTCACAATGCCCATGTTGACAGCCTGGCTGCTTGAGCAATCTGAGAACACAGGGTGGCCCTGCCAGACCCAGCCCTGGTCTGACAGCCAGGACCACACACAACTTGGCCTTCGCTGTCCCCTCACGGTTGTTGGTGAGGTTCTGAACCGCTTGCCTTGCTCACGCTTTGCTGTGCCCTCGGCTTTCATAGCTTCAGCAATCTTGGCTGGAATTGGGCTCTCTCTCAGGCTATGCCGATGGCTAGCATTCTGGTGAAATTCCCAACAGCCAGGCTTTGATCCCTTACTTGGCACAGCTCCCTTCTCCTTTCAACCCTCTTGCTGCCTCCAACTTTATCATCAAGATTTGAAACAAAATCGATAGACACCGTTTGAGACATATGATCACTAGACATAAATGGTAATCAGTTCACCTCAATGACTGCTAATTGCTTAAATAAAACAAAGCATAATTCCAATTTTTCCTTCTCAACATTAATTTAGGAAGATCTAAAAATCACTTACTTATATGTGAACTCTAAAAAACAACACAAAAGAACTAATGAAAGAAAACAGAAACAGACTCATACAGAGAACAAACTGATGGTTGCCAGAGGGGCGGGGGTGGGGGGGTGGGAGATGGGTGAAAAAGGTCAAGGGGAATAAGAGGTACAAACTTCTATTTAAAAAATAATTAAGCTGCTGGGTAGAGTGTACAGCACAGGAAATATAGTCAACAATATCACAATAATTTTGCACAGTGATATGTGGTCACTAGACGTATCCTGGTGATCACACTGTAAGGTTTATAAAGGTAGAATCACTGTGCTATACGTCTGAAACTAATAAAATATGGTGTGTCAACTATATTTTAATAATAAAAAAAAAGAAGTGTTCAAAGAATTACAAACAAATGTTGCCATTGGCCTTAGCAAAACGGTGTCATGCCGCTTGGAAACATACTCGACATTCTAACACATGATCTGGATTGAACACACCACTGTTTTCCTTCCATTGAGTCTATGTGGAACTTCACTTAAATCAAATGTGGATTTAATTCAAAAAGAGAATAACCTTACAGGAAGATCCACAGTAATACTAAAATAGACCGCACCCCAATCGCAGTCCCTATATATATTTTATTGATTCTTCACAGAGAGGAAGGGAGAGGGATAGAGAGTTAGAAACATAGATGAGAGAGAAACATCAACCAGCTGCCTCCTGCACACCTCCCACTGGGGATGTGCCCGCAACCAAAGCACATGCCCTTGACCGGAATCGAACCTGGGACCTTTCAGTCCGCAGGCCGACGCTCTATCCACTGAGCCAAACTGGTTTGGCTGTGGTTGTATTTTTAACCACAATGAAGTTGAGCCACACACAGCTCTTCCTGAAGAGAGCTCATGCCCCCAGTAAGACAGACTGATCCACACAATGCTTGTGGCTGTTTCTCCCAGCACAGAGCCCACCTCCCTCAGAACGCGCTCACATGTTCCTCCGAAAGGAAGAAAACCCCCTCTCCCCTGGTCCTCTGTGGCATATTAGGAAACTACCTGTTGGTCTTCGTGCATTTGTTTGCTAGAGTTGCCACAGACTGGGTGGCCAAACAACAGAAATTTACTTCTCAGTTCTGGAGGCTGGAAGTCCAAGACCAATGTGTCGGCAGGTTTGGTTCCTGCTGAGACCTCTCTCCGTGGCTTATGGACGGCGGCCTCTCACAGTGTCCTCAGGTGGCCTGTTTTCTCCTCTTCCTAATTGGGCTCCACTCTAAGGACCTCGTTTTACCTTAATCACCTCTTAAAGGCCTGATTTTTATTTTTTACATATATTTTTATTGATTTCAGAGAGGAAGGGAGAGGGAGAGAGAAATAGAAACATCAATGATGAAAGAGAATCACTGACCGGCTGCCTCCTGCACACCCCAAACTGGGGATCAAGCCTGCAACCCAGGCATGTGCCCTGACAGGGAATTGAACCATGACCTTCTGGTTCATAGGTCAATGCTCAACCACTGAGCCACGCCTGCTGGGCTAAAGGCCTTACCGTTAAATATGGTGACACTCTGAGGTATGGGGGGTTGGGACTTCAGCACACGAATTTTGGAGGAACACGTCAGTCCTTGTCATTCATTTTAGAATATTAGTAGGTACTTGAGGTGCTTCCCATCCTCAACTTGAGTGAAGGCGCTCTGGGTAAAAGGCCCTATTTTAGGATCCTGTTTCCCCAAGGAGTGAATGGTTTGATGGATTTTCCCGATCACTATGGGAAGTTGTGTCCTGATACAAATATAACTTGAAGGAGAACATAAAATCAGCTGCAGGGGCATCATGTCAATGACTGGGCTCGATTTCCGAGCTTCCTTCCACATCCTGTGACTGTTCATTTCCCATCACCAGCCACGTGGCTTCCCATGAAATTCTCTTCCCTGGGAGTTTCAGACATTTGCTGCCTTCTTATATGCAGGCCTCCCAAGACGTGCCATCCTAACTTGTTCTAGTTCCCCCCGTATGGCTCGTGTTCACATCTGGTGGCACCTGAGATCCGGGCCTGAGATCTGGCCGGAAGCTGGGGAAACTGAGGCAGTGCAATGCCTTTTGCCTCAAGTCTTCCCGAGTCACCCGGACGCTGAGAGGAGTCAACCCCAGGTCTTCCAGCTCCAAGGCCAAGGCTCTTTCCAAGAACCCAGGCTTCCTCCTCCCACTAAGAGAAGAACACCAGGGCCTTGTGTCTTATGGGCAATAATTCACGTAATGAATTAAGATCGTAGTCTCGCCTATGAATCCTGGGGAACCCTGAAACAGCCTCCCTTTCAGTACCCAAAGCATCTAGCATGACTCTTTTGTGGGTTCATAAAATGCTCAAATGCTGAAACCATATGTTCAAGTATAATTCCCCATGGTTATATTCTTCTTTACATTAAAAAAAAAAGAGGAGTTTTTCAACATCGGTAGAAAAATTAAAATGCTCAAATGCTGAAACCATATGTTCAAGTATAATTCCCCATGGTTATATTCTTCTTTACATTAAAAAAAAAAAAGAGGAGTTTTTCAACATCGGGTAGAAAAATAAGCATGAATATTGGGGAAAATAGTCTGCACTTGTCCCTGAGTCGGTTCCAGGACAGCAGAGCTGATACCAGCTTCATGGCCTGGTCTCTCCCCACCTTCGCTCCATCAGCAGGTACCAGAAAGCCCTGCCCAGAATCATCCGCACATGAACGCAAGCCTTGCTAGACTTGTCCTGTGTTAGTATTGCTTCTAGAAAAGGAGGAAAGCCGACCTAAGTTTCGAGCAGTCTTTCCCATCAGGGTATACATTTTACCATCTAAACATATATAGACATAACACGGAGCTTCCTGGGGGTAACATCAGTTTGAAAGTGTGGTTTGGGGTGAAACCCAGAAATCAACCCAAGCTCAATTAATATTTGACAAAGGAGGCAAGAGCATACAATGGAGTCAAGAGAGTCACTTCAATAAATGGTGTTGGGAAAATTGGACAGATACATGCAAAAAAAGAGAAACTAGACCAACTTACACCATACACAAGAATAAACTTAAAATGGATAAAAGACTTAAATGTAAGTCGTGAAACCATAAAAATCCTAGAAATCATAGGCAGCAAAATCTCAGACATCTCTCATAGCAATATGT
>NW_005371230.1:728844-744572 GCF_000412655.1 Myotis brandtii | reverse complement strand
AGGAGGAAGGAGGAGGAGGAGGAGGAGATTGAAGATGAGATCTTTGTCAAGCACTTTGGGGCGCTGCACAGTCCACCATGGAAAGGACGCGTGACAAGAGCCACCCCTGAGCCTGAGGCGTGCTCTGCATGGTGGGGCTCGGTGCAGATCACTCCTGGTGCGAATGTCAGGAATGGGGGTCCCACAGACAAAAGCCCGTGCCACTGGCCTGGTCCCTCTGTGCAGATGGCAATGGCCCCTTTTACTCCCTGGAGCCTGACTTTCTGAAATGGATTTTGTTCGTTCTGCACGGAGATCTGGGGAGCTGCACGTGGCAGCTATGAATGGGGCCTCCCCGCGAGGCTCCGAAAGCAGCTGGAGGGGGTGGTCTGCGTGTGTGAACCTCCCGGGACAGAGCTGCAGTCGGGCTGCGACACACAATGGCATCTATGTGTGACCCGCGGCCTGCACACGGCTTCCCGACGAGGGGGGTCGCGCGCCCAGCGGGGACCAGCGGGCTCTGTCCCCCCTCCTCATCGCAGAGAGGCTGCTGTTTGTCTGCTGGGGAAATGTTTTGAAATCAACAAATGCATTGTTCGCTTAGGCACAGCCTGGATTTTTCCCCCTCTCTCTGCCTTCATTTCCAGTTCTCCAACGTCTCTTTCCCCTTTAACTTTACGGCATTTTTATGTGCCTGTGCATAGAGGACCCACACGTGAAGTCGGATACGTCAATTGTCTTTGCAGACTCCTATGGCTGTGCTATGCTGTGGGGATCCATGATGAGATGTGGAGTTCTCATCCCCTTCCCACGCACATAACTGACAGTGTTCCCTGTGCTCAGAGCACATGGCCGAGGTCAGCCATCCCAGCAATAACAGTGCGTTCTTAACAGCCCCCCTGACGGTCTGCTAAATTCTTTCCGAGAGCGCCTCCCTGGCCCCCACAAAGGTTACTGGAAAGCCAACCGGAAGCCAGGAACCCGACTGCGAGCGCAGAAAGTCCCCGCTCTGCAGAGGGGGCGAGGTCATGGAGTCACACTGACACTCCGCAATCCCCAACGCAGGTCCCCCTCGGGCCCAGCCCAGCGTCCTCGAACCCGGGCGCAGTCTGGGTTCGCTGGCGTTTTTGTTCTATTTTTGATTTCAGAGAAGAAGGGAGAGGAAGAGAGAGAGAGAAACATCAAGGATGATGGGGACCGAGCCCGCAACCCAGGCACGTGCCCTGACCGGGAATTGAACGGTGACCTCCTGTGTTCACAGGTCGACACTCAACCACTGAGCCCTGCCGGCCAGGCTTGTTCTGCTTTGTTTTCATAACAGATGCTACAAGTTAAAAATGGGAATCTGAAGCCCACCACAGATTTTTTCTTCTCTGTGCTAGTTCACCTGCCCCCAAAAGGCCAAACAAGGGCCAAGTGGCATTGCTGAGTGACACTTCTCGATCTGCCGGAGCCACCCCCCCCCCCCCCCCCTCCCCCGAGCGATCCAGGAATGCACGTGGAACTTGCACAGCCCAGCACACGGATAAACAAGCCGAATGCCTCCCGGATGACAGATGACTGCAGAGCGAGGGGACGGGAGGAATTTGGTACAGACACGTGAGGACCAATGGACTCTTTAAACTTGAACTTGGAAAACATGGAGTTAGCTAGAATTTTGAGCTGTAAACCAAATAACCCCCTTTGTAAATCATCCATCCACACAGCTCTCTTTTCTCCGCTCTCTGAGAATTCAAAGCAGGTCGTGGGGAGAACTTCCGGAGAACAACACAACCATGAAAACAACCACCTCGGCCGAGAACACAGACTTCCTGTCTGTCTCTGGGGTCCCAAGGGACTAGGGGAACCTGAACATTGACATCAGAGTCCGAGGCCAGGCGCTAACGGACCCCTGATGGACGCCAGCACCCTCCTCCCCACCCAGGAGAGGAGCAGCAGGTACTCACCGGTCATCAGGGTGTAGTAGTTGGGATAAGAGAGCGTGGGGAAGTCTGGGGTCAAGTAGTCCGCTTTCACCCCCCGGCTCACAATCTCTTTCAAACCAGGCAGGGACTCCAGGGCCTCGTTGCTGATGTAGTCGGAGCGGAAACCATCCAGCAGGAACACCAGCAGCTTCCGGGGGGCAGAGGCCGGCTGGGCCAGGCCCAGCGAGAGGACCAGCAGGAGGGCCCGGAGCGGCACTGCCATGCTGCCAGGAGCCTGCCGAGCCGGCTGGCACAGCCGTCGCCTTGCAAAGACCGAGGATGGAGAATCTGTAGCTCTTCTCTCTTCTAGGGGCTGGACCTTGACTGCTGGCCTTCCTGAGCCAAGTTCACTTTCAGAATTTAAAGGTACAGCACCGTGTTTTTATTTTTGAGTCCTATCTGAGCATTTATTCCAAGCAGCAGGTCAGCCACAGAAATCTGCTCTGCAGCCCCCCCAGAAGCCAGCTGCTCATATATATAGGGTAGGACAGAGATCACATAGGAAAGCAGGCGTGACAGGCCTGGGGAAGTAGGAGGCTGGGGTGGGACCCCCTTGTTTGGGCAACAAGGTTGTTCCTCTTTCCCTGATAACAGGCAGCTCTCGAATGGAATGAACCGCATTCCAAGGGTGGATTCCCCCCCAGGCCCAAGGTTGACTCCCAGGTCCCCAGGGCACACAACTCCCAGCCAGGTCAGAACGTCCTTTCTTTAATCAAGGCGATCTTGGTTAAAGGAGCAGGATTAATATTTCCCATCACCATAGCTAGTCGCCAATACTCTTTTTTTTTTTTTTTGCCCCTAACATTTCCCCACGGCTATTTCTATCATCTCGTATCTACGAGATTAGTTTTAGATGAAAAGTCTCGTCGTGCTGGACCGCATCTGCTTCTGCCTTGAAAGCAGCTCCCAGGGATGGAATACAGCTCATGCAGGGTCCTGGATATGTTTTCTATCAACGGAGGATGTCAGGAAGATTAAAGCAGCACATTCCTTTAAATTCCTCCCAGCCCTGGTTATGCCCCCAACAGCAAACAATCCACTGCTGCCCGATTCTCTAGGACTGCCTCCCTCACCTGGCTCAGCTCCTGATGTATCCCGTGTATAGCCCTGGAGGTGGCATTCAGGGCTTTTACCTTGCTACACACCAGCCGGGTCACTTCTACATGAAGGGAGCTTACCAGTCCCAGCCTCACAGACATGGTCCCAGCACTACATCCAGCGGGGCTCCACGGGTGGGCATGGCATTGCAGTTCAGTGCAACGGCCGAGAGAAGTCTCTTTTGGTTCGGACCCTTGGTGCTGTTTCTGGAGCTCTAAGCTGGTCGGTCATCTGAAGGAACAAGGCCTCCTGGTACAGCATCCATTTTTTAAAAGCATCCATGCTCACCCTTTACTGGAAAACCAGGAGGCTGACGCCTTGGGAGAAGCTGGATCCACAAACAACCCGGAATTAATGCCAGGGGAGACGGTGCAACCTTATTATTTTGGGTGAATGTTCCAGAAATACAGGCGCCCACAGAGAGGCGGAATCTAACCACTCTCTCTTAAATATTCCATGCACTATTTCACTGAATACTTCTGGAGGAGTTGCTTTAATTACATCAGAAAAAAAGTGAGGAAGGAGAGAGATAGTAGCAGAAACCAAAACGAGGAAGCCAGAGGATCTAGGACGCTGGGCATCGTTTTCAGGAGAGAGGTGATGAGTGAGAATTGAGTGATAAGTTTGACAATCAAAATATATGTGTACCAAATAAAGTACGTTTATACTTTCTGCCCATGGACACTGAAGGCTGTTCATAAAGATGAAAAAAATCTGTATGTATGTGTTTTTTCTTTTTGTTTCTTTTAGCTAATAGACCAGTTAAAGCCTGGTGGAAGATTGATATTGCCAGTCGGTCCTGCGGGTGGAAATCAGATGCTGGAGCAGTACGACAAGCTGCAAGATGGCAGTGTCAAAATGAAACCTCTGATGGGAGTGATATACGTGCCTTTAACAGATAAAGAAAAGCAGTGGTCCAGGTGGAAGTGATTTTACCTTCTGCTCTTTCTTCTTCCACACATGCAAGGTGAAAGGGTGTGGATTTTAAGACATTAGCCTGCAAGAGCTGCTTTTTTGGTCATTACTTTAATGCTGCTCCATTTTAACATCAGAAAGTCACTGCATTAAAAATGTAGAAAAGTTGCATGGTCTGCCCTTTTTTTGGTTAAACTCACGTCTTTGGGGAAGGGAGGGTGAGACTTGGTTGGCACAAAGGTGGTTTTTTAAACTGCAGTTTAGTGCTAAGGAGATTCCATCATCCGACACTCTGTTTCTATATTTTCAAATCATTTGTATAGATGCTGTGTGGTCATGGAAGCAAAAGCTTCCCTTTGAAGAGAAGGGGCCATCATTTCCTGCCCCGTCCACTCTCTGTGATAGCATTGTCGTAAAGAGAAAGAAGGGAAAAGATATTCTTGTCCCAGTTTCCAAGGTGTCAGAATCCCAGAGAGGACATTCATCCTCTCAGCTTGACTTCTCTGCCAGTCAAGTTCCTAGATGTCCCACAGCCGGTGCCTGTTTCATATTCAGCTGTTGTTTCAGAGCCACTGTAACAAGTAACTTATTGCCGTTCTAAAGAACAGGCCAGCCAGTTTTTAACCCACTTTAAGTTCCTGGGGAGGGGGGGGGGGGGGGGGGGGGTCTGGTTCCGAAGCTTCCGGACTGTGAAGATAACAGCTCAAGGCCGCATAGTCTGCCTTGGGGATGACCTTGGGGCTCACTTGGGGAGAGGTGAAGGATTCTAAATCCTAAAGATGACTATAAAAGGGGCACCCACTTTCCTCTGCTGCTGGGGGGGGAGGGGTTGGGCAACCCAAAATACAGCCCCCTGAGCGCCTGATCCAGCTGTGAGGAGGCCAGCCCTTCACTGACTCGCTCTCCTTAGAGTCCACAGGCCCCAAGGTCCCTAAGGCCCCACCCATCACGCTATGACATGTCTGGGTGGCGGCATTGCTGATGTGCCCTGTATTGTTTTATGATGATCGTATCATTTTATGATCATGTTTAGGTAGTTTCTCTAAGGTTTTGGGTCAAAATGATTGTACAGAAACATCTTTATCATACATGCCAACATGTGAAGAAAGAAACGTTTGAGATGGGATTCCAATCAGACTCCTGGTCGTGTACATTGTGACCCAGAAGAGGTTGGAAGTGAAAGCTCAGCAACAATAAGCGAAGGCACTTGGTCAGAAAATGTGGTTAAAAAAAAAAAAAAAAAAAAAAAGAAAGAAAATGTGGTTAATATTAGGTGCCCAGAGCCTTGTGGCCCAAGGCCTTGTTTGTCCGTTATGGGATGCCCTCAGCTGGGAAGGATTATCAGCACCGAACATGTAAGGGTGCTTCTTGCCACTTGTTTTCCAAGGGTTGGCAATGCTCTAAGGTCATTGCCCGTGGGGGTTTCACGTAGATAGTGCAGAAGAAGGAGAACTTTCCTTAGAACGTGGGACCACCTTTGCCCCGGGACACGCATGAGCTCCCGGGAATGTGCTGTGCAGATCCGTCAGCACTGTGGTGCCTGGCCTCCCCGGAGAGGCACTGAGAGGGGAGGGACGGGTCCTAGGAGAGAAAAGATGGGTTCCAGGGCCTGGGATTCTAGCACTGGACAACTGTGTGATTCTGGGAAGGTGACCTTCCCACACTTCGGTTTTCACCTCTGAAACGTGACAGAAGGAAGGTTCAAGGTGCTTTCCAGCTATAGAATCGATGAGGTTCAGAAGCTGTGATCCAAGTCAGCCATGCTGGCCAACATCAACCTTCACTGGCCCTGTTACTCCATCTGTTTGCCCACCCGTGTTGGCCCTTCTTGGCTCATGTCAACACGCTCGTTTCCTAGAAATCAACAGTCTTAGCTCCTCAAAGTCCTTGCCCCAATCCCAGACCAGGGCAAGTGTCCCATCGGCCCTCTCTCTGGTCAGGCGTAGGAACTAGAATCTTAATACATTTTAAAGGACTGAAACCCTACAGAATATGTTCTAGACCCATGAACATATTCTTCTAAAATTAAGATGAAACAAAGACATTTTCAGAAAAATGAAAGCTGAGAGAATTAGTCACCAACACACTTGTACTATAAGAAATAGGAAAGAATGTTCTTCAGGTTTAAGGGAAATAATACAAGATAAAAAAAATTAAGACCTACAGGAAGACAAAAAAGTTATCAGAAATGGTAAATATGTGGATAAATATAAAAGACTATATATTTTTCTTTCTTTAATGTCCTTTAAAAATAACAGTTTAGCCCTAGCCAGTTTGGCTCAGTGGATAGAGCATCGGCCTACAGACTGCAGGGTCCCAGGTTCGATTCTGGTCAAGGGCACATAGGCTCGATCCCCAGTAGGGGGTGTGCAGGAGGCAGATGATCAATGATTCTCTCTCATCATTGACGTTTCTATCTCTCTCTCCCTCTCCCTCTCCCTTCCTCTCTGAAATCAGTAAAAACTATATATTTAAAAATTGCTTTTAAACAAAAAAATAACAGTTTAAAGTCAAAATAATAACACTATGATGGGACTTATGATTTATAACTTACGAAGAATTAGAAGACAAAAAACAGTAGCTTAAAATACAGGTGTATCCCTGACCAGTTTGGCTCAGTGGATAGAGCGTCAGCCTGCGGACTGGGGGGTCCCAGGTTCGATTCCGGTCAAGGGCATGTACCTTGGTTGTGGGCATATCCCCAGTGGGAGGTGTGCAGGAGGCAGCTGATCGATGTTTCTCTCTCATCGATGTTTCTAACTCTCTATCCCTCTTCCTTCCTCTCTGTAAAAAATCAATAAAATATATTAAAATATAGGGGTAGGATATTTAAAGGTAATCAAACTGTTGTGACATTTTTTTTCATTTACAAAGTGGGGAAAGTGAGATATAAAGAATAAAACGTAAAGTGATCAGATATTAATTTTAAGTAGATTATAATAAGGATGCATATGTTAATGCCAAGAGCAACCACTAAAAATAATACAAAGAGGCATAGCTAAAAAGCAGGAGAATGAAACTATATCAATATAGTAAAGGCCATATATAAAAAACCCACAGCTAACATCATACTATTAATGAAAAAAACCATTGAAACCTGTAAAGAATTTTTGTGAGTTTATTTGAGCCAAACTGTCAACATATGCTGGGAAGCAGAACCTCAATGAATTGAGATAATGCTCCAGAGAATGGCAGGTTACGTCTGTATTTACACATTGCAATCAAAGGAGGGATGTAGGTGGGTTACATGAAATCCATTGCGGGGGAACCCCTGGGATTGGATAAAAAGTAAAATGATGGACACATACTTAGGTGGGTGCAGTAACAATTAACATGATAATGAAGGAATTTGTGGTATCTGTCCTGGAGCCCAGCACATTAGGTTGTGCCCCAAGGGGTCCAGAAAAAGGGAAGTTACAAGTTACCCAGACATTTCAAAGGGTATGTTATTATAGTTGTAAAAAGACATTTAGGCTCAATTAAGGTAAAGGTTGACCTTGTCAGGATGTAACCACCCACCATAACTGCTTTTAGTTAAAGTTTAATTTCAGACCATCCTTTGTGATTACTTTAGGTCTCTGAGTTTGCAAGACTGCCAAGCAGGCCTTCTTTGAGCTTGTCAGGTTAGCATGTGGCCCCTTTCATCCACAATACTCAATGGTGAAAAGTTAAAATCTTTCCCTCTAGTATCAGGAACAAGTCAAGGATGCTCCTATTCAACATAGCATTATAATTCTTACCCAGAGCAATAAGTCGTGGGGGGAGGGGGGGCGGGCATCTAAATCCAAAAGGAAAAGTTTAATTTCCTTTGTTTGTAGAAATATGTTTGTATATATATAGAAAATCCTAAAGACTCAAAAAAGTTTTTAAAAAGTTATTAGAATTAATAACAAATAAATTCAGGAAAGTTGCAGGATAAAAAATTAACATACAAAAACCAATTGCATTTATATGCATTAGCAATCAATTATCTGAAAAAGAATAAATAAATAAAGCAATCTCATTTATAATACCATCAAAAATAATAAACTAGGAATAATTTAACTAAAGCAGTGAAAGATCTGTAGAATGAAAATTACAAGACACTGATGGAAGAAATTGAAGAAGACACAAATACATGGGAAGATATTCAACCCTCATGATTGAAGAATTAATACTGATAAAAGGTCCATACTAGCCAAAGCCACCTATAGATTCAATGCAATCCCTATTGAAATCCCAATGACATTTTTCACAGAAATAAAACGAATCCTAAAATGCATATGAAAGTATTAAAGACTCTGAATAGCCAAAGCAATCCTGAGCAAAAAGAACAGAGCTTGGAGCATTACATTTCCTGATTTCAAACTTATTTCAAAGCTATAGTCACCTAAACAGTATGGTATTAGCGTAAAACAAACACATACACCACTGGGTTGCATGAGGAGCCCAGAAATAAACCCACACATATACAGTTAACTAATATTTAACAAGAGAGCCATGTATACTCAATGGAGGAAGGATCGTCGCTTTCATTAATGGTGTTGGAAAACTGGATAGCCTCATGCAGAAGACTGAAATGGAACCCCTATCTTACACCACTTGCAACAATTACCTTGAAACGGATTAAAGACTTAAACTTAGGACTCAAAACCATAAAACTCCAAGAAGAAACATAGGAAAAAAGCTCCTTGACATTGGTCTCTGCGATGATTTTTTTTGGATATGACACCAAAAGCACAAACAGCAAAAATAAACAAGTGAACTAAATCAAACTAAGAAGCTTCTGCACAGCAGGAGAAACAATCAACAAAATGAAAAGGCAACCTAGAGAATGGGAGAAAATATTTGTAAATCATCTATCTGATAAGAGGTTAATATCCAAACTATAGAAGGAACTCAACAATGCAATAACAAAAGAATAGTATAATTTAAAAGTGGGCAAAGGACTTGAATAGACATTTTTTTCCAAAGAAGACATACAAATAGCCAACAGGTATATGAAAAGATGCTCAATGTTACTAACCATCAGGGTGAAAAGGAAAATGGGGGGGGTTGCAACCTAGCTCAGTGTCTGGTTAAAACTGTAGTCTTACTTCCCCACTCTGACTGACTTGGGCGGAGCTGCAGAGCCTAACCCCAGGGCCCCCTACAGCTGACTTGGGCGGAGCTGCGGGGACCCTCAGGGGCCCCCACAGGAGGAGATATAATGGTCAGGGGCTTCCCAGGAGTTCAGTTCAGGCTTTGGATCTGGAATTCCCCTGGACTAGCCGATCTGCGAAATAAAGGTTAAACTTTTCTCCCTCGGAGTGCGGGCTGATGGTTCTTCCGTGCATTCTGCCACAACAGAGATACTATAATAGAAGCAAAGATGTTAAGTAAAAATGCATGCTATATAAAAATTGAAAAGAAAATGCCAATAGAATCCTTATATATTATTATTTTTTTAAAAAAAATATATATATTTTTATTGACGTTTTACAGAGAGGAAGGGAGAAGGATAGAGAGTTAGAAACATCAATAAGAGAGAAACATCGATCAGCTGCCTCCTGCACACCCCCTACTGGGGATCGAGCCTGCAACCAAGGTACATAACCCTCTCTACTGGAATTGAACCCGGGACCTTTCAGTTCATGGCCCAACGCTCCATCCACTGAGCCAAACCAGTCAGAGCTATTTTTTTTTAAATAGCTCTGTTTACCACAAAGGCCTAGAAACAATGACATCTTAATACAAATGGGCTTGCTGTGGGAGAAACAACGAAGAGGCTTGTCCCCACTCAAGCTCATTGTTTTTGATGGTCACAAGGTAAGTGCCTTTGGTAGCTGGGGAGATAAATGAGCTGAGCTCTGCACTAGCCAGTTTGGCTCAGTGGATAGAGCATCGGCCTGTGGACCAAAGGGTCCCAGGTTCGATTCCAGTCAAGGGTACATACCTTGGCTGCAGGCTCCTCCCTGACCGGGCCCTGATCCCGTGTAGGAGGCAACCCATCGATGTGTTTCTCTCACATCGATGTTTCCCTCTGTCTCTCCCTCTCTCTTCCACTCTCCCTAAAAATCAATGGAAAATATCCCGGGGTGAGGATTAAAAAACAAAACAAAAAACAAAAAATGAGCTGAGCTCTAAGGGCAATAACTAGAAGACCACAATCTGCAAGTAACATAATTACATGTCAGTCAAGATGCTTGACTGTCGTTACTTGGTCATGAAATTGACAGAGAAAAATAGATTAACATCTTGTTATGTTTCTAAGAGAACTAAGTTGCCAAAGAAACCACGGACCAGGTCTGCAAAACCCTGTGATGATTCAAACCCATGAGTCATACCCCCCCCCCTGCCCCCGCACAGCCTGGTGAAGGGCAGACATCACAACACCTGCTTCCAAGGTGGCCAGAGGGGAAACTGGACAAGAGGCAGAATCAGGGGCCAGGGAGGACGAGGGCCACGGAGCCCCTGCCAGAGGGCAGCTGGCTATGCCGGTGGGTGCCCAGGGAACTGGCTGCATGCACGCCACGATGGGGAGACAACGCTGTGCCCGGACAGTGGCGCAGGAGCTGCCCTCCTGCCTTTTCCTGAACGGGAGTTTGTGTTGGAGAGATCTGGTTTCTACTCCACCATGGGGTCGTTGGGGTCGTGGAGGGAGGGGGGATCCGTGTGCAGCTTGTTGGACCCCAGAGGCCCAGCTGGACCTGCTTGAAGGACTCCCCATGGCCCAGAGTTCCTGGACAGCGAACCGGATGGGCCTCTGCCCGTTTCCCTTGGGGCAGGTGCCCTCGTTCTCCGTGAGGAAGGCTGTGCGTGCATGAGTTAGTGCAGGAAGGTTGACTGCGGCTGGAGCGACTGAACGGCCCCGTTATCCTGTCTCCTCTTCCTCTGAGGGTTAGCTGGGCATAGAGCCTCCTAACTAGACACCCTACTTCCCAGCCTCCCGTGCAGGCAAGAGAGGCCGTGGGACTAGATTTGGGACGTGAGTGGGAGTTACACCTGCTTAAAGGCAAAGGGGTTCACTCTGCACTCCCGGGCCGTGGGGAAAGGGGGTGACCGGACAGCCTCCGTGGGTCGGAGACAGGAGCTCGATAGCAAAGGGTCCCACCAGCCTGAGTTCCCGAATGACCTTGTGGAGCAAGGCGGGCCTGCCGTCCCAAACCACCTCCCGACTTTTGAAAGCTTACATGAGAAAAGTACCAATAAATTTCCATTTCAGTTAAGCCATTCTATGATGGCACCTTTTTGTTACGGCGAAGAGATGTGCCTAATATGTAGGGACTGTTTCCATAGATCCGTCTGTATTTTAAGAGCATGTATGTTTTATTGGCCATGGCTTTGATCCCCACGTGCTTTCACAGTTAGTGATCTTGTTTCTTTTTCTAAGTCATGGCTGAAAAATAAGTGGACTGGTTTTTCCAAGGTGCATGATACTTCAGAGTTAGACCCCTTTGTCTCCTCAAGATACAGAAGCAACACAGCAGCACATCCACCCCCTCACCCCTGTGGGTGTGTGGTGGTGCGCCCCAGGCATGAGTCAGAATCTCTGCATACGTGTGAGGGGGAGAAGGGGAGGGTTTGTGTTGTTACCTAGAGAAGCCCCAGTGTCTGAGACGTGTCACACAGAACATCCTGCTAACGTCACTGGGCATCACTCCTACGGGGCCCTGTCCGCAATCGCTGCCTTCCTGATGGGCTATTTGGCACCTGGGGTGGGTTTTGCTCCATGGCGCCTCCAGTGGGCACAGGTGATCACCACATTGGATGCCCTCCCCCAAGGGAAGCAACCTCTACTACAGAAGTTGCATATTTTTTTAAAATATATATTTTTTATTGATTTCAGAGAGGAAAGGAGATGGAGAGAGAAACATCAGGGACGAAAGAAAATCATTGATTGGCTGCCTCCTGCACACCCCACATTGGGGATCTAGCCCACAACCCGGCATGTGCCCTGACCAGGAATCGAACCGTGACCTCCTGGTTCATGGGTTGACACTCAACCACTCAGCCATGCTCAACCACTCAGCCAAAAATATGGCCGAGCTATATTTTTAAACTATGAGGTGTCAGCAGCAAATCTGTGTCAGAGAAAACACACCCTGATTTCTACTTCAGAGCAATGTTGTCAGAGGACACATGGTCACAACAGGGCTTGTCTGGGTAGCCAGGGGCCACTGGTCAGACCCCACGCGACAGCACTTGCAGACTTGAATCTATGTGATTCTGTGTTCTTCCACAGCATCAGTTCTGACAGTTTAGTGGCCTTTCTTTCCACAAAGAATTTTGATTTAATATTAAGCTGCCAATGGCTAGGTTAGGAGGCCCTTGCTTTGAATGGCCTGGGTGACTATGGAAGAGGGAGCGTGGGGAGGTGGGGGAAGAGGTTCACTGAGCTCAGCATTGAGGGTGAGTGTGGGACTTGCCCCTTCATTGTCCACCTGTGAGGTCAGCCCTGGATACCATTCATAAACAGTAACAGCGTTTTCATCTGTCTGTACCCACAGACCTGAGAAAGGGCCTCAGTTCTTCAAAGAGTTGTCTCCCTCTAGTGGCCAAAGATTATTGTTTTATTTTATTTATTTTTTTAAGATTCAGGCCTGCAAGAAAGCATGAGTCACAGAGAAAACCTTCATATTTTTGTGGGGAATGGGTGCATAGTCCTTGAACTTGACAATATAATTATAGCACATAATTTTATAAGTTTCCTCACCATAAATCCTGGAGTGATACTATCAGTTTCAAGGGATTTTGTGAGATCTAATCTGAGCATCATTACATGAGAGCAACAAAGCTGTGTTGGGACAGCAAAGCTGGGAGGTAGGCCAGGCTCACTCCCTGCTAAGGTACTGGCTATGCACAGCAGCGAAGATGTAAAAAGGCAAACAATTGTCATGGATTGTCACTTCCAAACTGTTGAAACCAAGACCATTCAAATCTTCAAAGGTCAAGACGATGGATGGCAAAGGTATGCTGTGCGGACTGGACTGTCCCTGGGATGCCCTGTGGGGGCAGAATAATGGTTCTCCCACAGGCAAGTGAACGTAGCAGATGGAAGTACAGTTGGAAGGGAGTTTATCCTGAGTGATCAGGGAGCAGCCAGTGAAATCACAGGGGCCCTTACAGGTGGGAAAGGAGGTCCGAGGGGGTGCTATGAGGACGAGAAGGCCTGGACCGGGGTGGCTAGATGTGAGGAGGGAGGGAGGGAGGGAGCAGGAGCCAGGGGTTGTGTGCAGCCTCTGGAAGCTGGAAGGGTCCAGGAAACAGATCTCCCGAGAGCCTCCCAAATGAAAGCAGCCCAGCCACACCTGGGTTTCCGCCCCTTGAGACCTACTTCGCATTTCTGAGACCCAGGACCGTAAGATGACACACTTGTATTGTTTCCAGCCCCTGATGTGGTAGTAACCCGTTACAGCGGAAATAGGAAACCGATTGCGCCCTCATTGCTATCCTGGGGGAAATGAGAGATACTGTCCGACCTTGAAGTTACTTCCTGCCCAGAAATGACCTGCCGTAAGCCTTGTACCGGGGGCTCAGGAGGCTCAGATCTGAGGGAGAGAGGCTTGGATTGAAGACCGGGCGCCCCACGGTGTAGCTGTTTTGTGCTCCTTCCCACCCTGAGAGGGGAGGCCCTGCCTTCCTCCCAGAGCCCGGCTGGCAGTCAGCACATTAGCCTGTCACATAGGATCCCCAACAATCTCTCTGGTCCCCTCCAGCTCCACACATTCTAGGAATCTGTGAGTCCCTAGCCTTTCAAGCAGGTGATAGAGTAACAACGGTACTTTTGCTTCTGCAATTCTATCCGTTCCCTGACGGGTTCCATCCAAGCAAGACCCAGGGCTGCCGGCTTCCAGGAGGCGTTTGCAGCCGCATCGCATCCAGCTGCCCACAAGGCCACACTTTCCTTCAGCTCCTCTGCCCCAGCGGCACAGGGACTACAGCTTCACGGTGGGGCGTCACGCCTTCGGCTGTCATAACTAAGCCTTCCATAAACTGGGCAACTGGGGCCTGGAAAGTGAGTGCTGTAGCTCATTAAACCCCAAGACCCCAAATCGCTCCCGTTGTGCTGGCTCAGGGTTCTGAAGGTGGTATGTTCCCAGAAGGAGTTACAGGACTTTCATCCCCCCGGCTGGGCTCCCTGGCGTGCCAGGTTGGCGGTGCGTGACCGTGGCTGGGGTCCCAGCACAGTGTGTGTGTGTGGGGCGGGGGGGGCGAGGAGCCGTTCCGTTGGTTCTGGCTGAGTCTTTGGATGGCTCTGCAGTGGAAATTCTCGCTCTGCCTATGAAGTCCCTCTCCCACCTCATTCCAGGCTTAGAACCAGTGTGGAAAGTTGACTCCCGCTTTGATCTGACTGCATCTTGTTCCTATGGAAACCCAGCCTGCCCCATAAGCACCATCCCATAGTCCTACGGCCCAGCCCGCCTTCCACAGCAACTTTGGATTTTCACCTTCCCGGACTGTCCCACATGGAGCAGGGCAGAGAGCATCCGGTTTCCCCTTCCTGGACCTGGGGCTCCAGGGGGATTAATTAGGATGTTGTTGTTGCTGCAAGTGAAGGAAGCCGGCCTTGAATTCGTTTAGGCACAGCCAGGACCAAGGCCTGGGGGTCCTGAGAGTCTAAGCCCAGTGCTCTCCCCGCCACCAGCCTCCAGCTGCCTCTAAGGACCAGGGAACAGCGGCCAAGGGGGCCCTGACCCTTCCTCCTTCCGTCTGATCACACGCCAGGAAGGGCCTGTCGTCATCTCCAGTCCTAAGAACCACACACAAGGCTCCGGACCCGGGGGGCGAGTGGACGCTGAGCTCCAGCTCACGCAGGAGTAGAAAAGAAAAGCAGGAAGAAAGCGAGTTGGGAGAGATGCTCTTGGAAACTGGCGAGCTCTCAGAACTCAACTTCAGACGGCAGCACGTGAGCGGCCACTAGGCGGAGCTCTATGATCAAAATAAAGATGATCCCTCCGCTCTGAATTGGTGTATGGGGTTCACCTCAAATGGCCTCATCTTGACAATATCAAAGGTTTATTGTAAGGACTTGCTCAGCAAATGCACTGGCTCCCATCCACATTTATTGCCAATCTAAAGTCTACAGTCTATGAGCTAAATGTTTTCATTTTGGTCCCTAGATTATTGTGTTAAAAGTAAATACAATGCGGGTGTGAATGTGTGTGTGTGTGTGTGTGTGTGTGTGTGTGTGCATTTAAAACTAAACCAAGCCCTAGCTGGTTTGGCTCAGTGGATAGAGCTGTGGATAGAGCCTGTGGACTGAAGGGTCCTGGGTTCGATTCCAGTCAAGGACACGTACCTCAGTTGCAGGATCCTCCCCAGCGTGGGCCCTGGTCAGGGCTCGTGCAGGGGGCAATCAATCTATGTGCTTCTCTCACATCGATATTTCTGTCTTTCCCTCTCTCTTCCACTCTCTCTAAAAATCAATGGAAAAATATCCTCAGGTGAGGATCAAAAAACAAATAAACAAACAAAACTAAAACAGAGAAGTTGCAAAATATGTATTTATCTCAGCAACAGATATGTGTATGTTTAAAATATATTCCAACTTATAAACTACACTAGAAGCCTGGTGCACAAAAATTTGTGCACTGGCGGGGGGGGGGGGGGGGCCCCCAGCCCAACCTGTGCCCTCTCACAGCCTGGGAGGCCCTCGGGAGATAACCACCTGCTGGCTTAGGGCCGCTCTCCGGGTGGCAGATGGCACGCCCAATCCCTCAGTGTCTGCCCCGTCTCCCCCAGTCACAGATGGCAGGCCCGGATCCTGCGCTGGGGCGAGCAGCCGCTCAGATTGTGCTGCCACCCACCCCG
>NW_005371230.1:724149-727783 GCF_000412655.1 Myotis brandtii | reverse complement strand
ATCCCACGTTCAAAGGCTGTTAAATCGCGTTGTTTACCCATATCTTCAGAAAAAAATCACTTCTACTGTCGTGGTAAACAACCTGCTTCCCTATTTATAATGGTCTGGCCCTCTAGCAACTTCAGCATGAAATTATAGCTAATTTGCCTACAAACGTCAGGTGGTCATAATAATCTGGCCACTCAGTGTATACTTGATATAGTATATACAATTACACATAGTATGTACTTAAATATTTTAAAATATATTTTAACATGTAAAATATAGATTTGCTGTATTTTATATACAATTGTATATATTACATATTTAAATTATTTCTGCTATTGAGTGATAAATACATGCTTTGTAACTCCCATTATATATTAAATATTAAATATGCTCTGTTATGTTTACATGTAATATAATAAATATATTTTATATGTACTGTAAAATATTAATAAACATATATTTAAAATTATCTCCATTGCTGAGTGATAAGTGTGTGTTTGCTAACTCTTCTGGCTCTGTTTTCCCATAATAATCACCAAAACCCCTGAAAGAACAGAATAGCGGTTTTTTGGTGTGTTTTGTTTTGTTTTAAAGAAACTTTTATTTATTTATTTTGTTTATCCTCACACGAGGATATTTTTCCATTGATCTTTTAGAGAGAGTGGAGGAGAGCATAAAGACGGAGAGAAACATCGATGTGACATCGTGCATGGGCTGGGGAGGAGTCTGCAACCGAGGTTCTTGCCCTTGACTGGAATCGAACCCGGGACCCTTTGGTCCGCAGGCCAACACTCTATCCACTGAGCCAAGCTGGTTAGGGCCAGAATAGCATTTTCATTGACCCATACAAGGTATTTAATTCTATGTTTCTCTAGTCCATATCTGTTCATATACAGTTGAAAATAGAAAAAAAAAAAAGAGAGTAAAATGAAAGAGGAATGGGCATTCACGGTTGTTCCTCGCTTGATTAAAAGAGAAAGCTCGGAGGAGAAGGGAGCCTGCTGTTGCTCAGAGGAAGAGGATTTACACGTTGCCACAAACACGAACACAGACGTCCTCTCCTGAGCTCCCTTCGCGCTGGTCTCTAACATACCGCTGAGTGGGGAGGGCACATATTCATTCAACAGCCAATAGTTATGCTGCTTCGAGGAAAATCAAGTTAGTGTCAAACATAGAAAAATCCATTTGTGGTTTTCAGTGAGATCTGATCATTAACCATAAAACACAACTTTTCTCAGCCTCCCAGGGGAAAGCACGCATGTGCCCATCACCAGAACGAGGCTCGGTGCATAACCTAATGGGAAATGGGCACAGCCTCCATCAGCGACCTCCCCGCAGAGCTGGGTGGAGGGCGCCCCTGCCCCAGACTTCTCCACATCCCCGCCTTTCACCCGGGAAACAGAGACCTCAAGAAGCTTGGAGGATATTCCATACATCCCTGCAGGCTGCCCCTCATCCCAGGACCAGGATCTGAACACGGAGACAACCAGAAAGTCACCCCACAGTTCCTCCCAGTGATACAGTCTCTCTTCTCTTGGGGACGTTCTGAGAACAGCACCTTTGTGAGAGCCACTCATCCGATTCCCCTTTGGATCTGTGTTCATTCAGAGACAGGAGTTTTTCAAAAAACATGTGCTGAAAATAGGAGGAACTGGCCATAGCTAATTGCATCTTAGGAAAAACAGCGCCAGCAACCAAGGTACATAACAGGAGAGCAGGGAAGAAACCTGTTGGGTGGTGTCTTAGCGCCTAAGTGTTTTGTGTACTCGCTGGATCAGGGCACAGCGTCCGAGAACCGATAGACAAGGTAGGAGACTTGGCCGTTTGGGAAGATAGAGATCCTATAGGTGACTGTCGGCCGAGAATTGAGGACAGGAACTCAGATTGTCCACCTGCCCGCGCTATTGTTCTGAGAATAGGACTCCACACGGAGGACATGACCACGGACACGCAGCTCATCCTACCTCTCATCAAAGACTAGCTCTACACAGATGTCACTTCATTCAAGGACGAGGAAGTCAGGGGGAAAGCCCTATAGGGGGACCTCCTTTTGTGGCAAAAGAGAGAGGGGGTGGGGGACATCTGTAATAGTGTCAACAATATCTTTAACAGCTACAGAAAACAGGAAAGGAATTCCATCTGTATGACCCAGAAGAATCGTATCTCCAAAAACATTCTCCTGCAGGATCCAGAAGATCCAACCAACTGGCATGCTCTGTAGGATATAAGAAGATATGGCCTCTAATAAACAAAAGCAAACAAACACACAAACAAAAAAACACACATAGGGAGAATAAGTAGAGATGGAAACTGAGTAATAGAGATAAACTAATGCGTTCAACAAATATTCATTCGGAACCCTCCATGAGTCGAGCCCTGCTAGAGGCGAGCATACAGAGGTGCTGGGGTTCTTGTTCCAGCATCTAGAAGGGTTCAGCAATCTGGAGAAAGGCTGTGGGTGTGACTTAAGTAAGAGTCCAGAGACGAAGCAAAATTTTGAAAGGCATTTGGGGGTCAGAGGAGCCTAGTTAAAGAAACTTAAGTTCTCCTCATCTCAGGACCCCATGCTTTTTATTAACACAAATTGTCCTAAGGCCGAGGCAGAGATATACACATCAAAGGGTCAGGATTTCCTATACAGAGTCCATTGTCAGAATGGAAGAATTAGCCTATGGTTGTTCAGGTGTTTGGCCAATAGGAGGCAATAACATGTAGATTAAGATGCCCTGAGCTGTCGGGCAGCAAACAATCATCCCTTTTCAGGTTTGGGAAAATGCCCTCAGCCATTCCCAACAGGTGACAACATATGTGACTGACTCAGCCCTTGTTGAGTCCCCAAGTTCCATCAACCTTTTGATGAAACTCTTGCAATTATGACAAGCTAGAATTGGCTTCCGGCAGGACACAATGCCTTTTTGATGCCGCTTATACTTTGGTGGCTCACAGTCAATAAAAACACAAATCAAATGCTTGGTATGTGGCCACAGCTACTAAGAAAAGGCAGAGGGTGCTGACTTGGGGAGCACAGGGGGGACCGATGACAGAGACGTCAGGGAAGCGTGCGTAAAGCCTGGTATTTCACCTGAGCAGCGCTGACAGGGCAGCTGGGAGCATCAGTGGCCACGGTGCCTTCAGGGCAAAAGGTTCTGCAGCTTGAAGAACTGAAGAAAGATCAGCGCGCCTGGCGGGTGGGACAGGCGAGTTCGGAAACGCAAGATGCCAGCTCGCGCAGGACTTCACAGCCCGGAAAAGCACTGTGGCTTTTAAGTGCAAAAGGCATTACTGAGTGTGACTACATGCAGCATGTATTTACATGCATCTATTTGTGTGTATGTATACACTTATACATACACATTTGAATGTAGACACATACATTAGATACTACTGTGTAGAGAATGGACTAGAAGAAAATTAGAGGAAGCAAAAAGACAGACGATCTTAGTGTAGGGATGAGATGATGGTGCCTTGAACAGAGGAGATGGCAGTGAAGTTGGAGACGAACTGACAGTCTAAAGAAATAAATTTGGAGCTGGAAATAAGTGTTCCTGTTGATGGGCTAGCCAGCCGTGGGCAAACTGCGGCCCGCGGGCCGGATCCGGCCCGTTTGAAATGAATAAAACTAAAAAAAAAAAAAAAAAAGACCATA
>NW_005371230.1:701397-724010 GCF_000412655.1 Myotis brandtii | reverse complement strand
TTCCACAAAATACCACGTGCGGGCGCGCACGTACAGTGCGATTGAAACTTTGTGGCCCATGCGCAGAAGTTGGTATTTTGTGGAAGAGCCGGTATTTTGTGGAAGAGCCACACTCAAGGGGCCAAAGAGCCGCATGTGGCTCGAGAGCCGCGGTTTGCCAAGCCGCAGTTTGCCGACCACTGGGGCAGCAAGGTTCTATGCTCACTCTACCACCATCACTCCCAGCCCATGACAAAACTTATCACGAGAAGCTGATAAAAGTTCTGTAAACACCTGTGGACCAGCCTCGCCCTTCCTTCTTCTCTGTACCCAGGCGGCCGCCTCACCTGTGTGCTAGATCCCATGACCTCTTACCCACTTAGGGACACCACTCAGCAATCCCCTCCCCCCCTCCAGGATCTCTCCTGAATCATTACTGAGAGCATTCAACCAGCTGCTATTTCTCCTACCATCCATCTGTCTCTATTGATCCATCTACCAATCATCTGGGTCAGGCCGGGCGAGGGCGCGGCGGGAGCCCCTGCCTGGAGGAGGAAGAGCTGGCCAGGTAGAGTAAGGCTGCTCTCATGCAGTGGGTGAAACCGGGGCAGAGCGTGGCCCCAGGACTGCCCCACCCCCATCCCTCCAACTTTTCAGGCGGGTTCTGAAAGGACAAGAACTCCACTTGGTGCAGCTAAATTTAACGGAAAAGGCAAAGAAAGGGTTGGTTTCCAGCCCTGAGCCCGAGTCTGCTTTTGAAGAGACTGTAGATGCCAGTCAGAGGCCTATGCTCACTCGCTTCCAAGCTTTCAATTGTTGCCCTTTTCCTTCTTGTTCTGTTGAACAGTCTTTATAAGAATTTCTCAATTGTCTTGACTAAAATCAGTGGGAAAGGATACTTTTCTTTTCCAGCATTTGCTCTGTGACAGCTCAGATGATGGCTCGGTGGGACCGGGTGAGGTGGCGGCGGTGGGATCTGGGAGCGCATGGGGAGTGGGGTGGAAATGCAGGTGGGGCAGGAGAAGGGGGGGCAGGGAAGGGCAGAAGCTGGGGTTGAGCTACTCCCCACCGGCTTGGGTCTCCCCCACTGGAAGGGGGAGGGCCTCCCCATCCTCCCCCAGAATTCCAGGAGTGGATTTACATGTTGGAAGAGAAGAGGTGAGAGTTCACTTGGTGCCCTGTGCAGGGCATGAGTCCTCTGGGATGTCAGGTGGCTACAGCCGGCCCCTGGAAATCAGCGAAGTGGGCAAGTTAACCACCGTCACAGGTGCCATGCCACGCCCAGAACATTGAGCATGCAATGCCCACAGACTCAAGGGTGTCGTATTGTGGCACCCCACCCAGGCCTGCCCTAGGAATGCGCGGGCAGATTCTCCTAGGCCCCCAGCCCTCCCTCCACCTTCAACTCCCTGTTTTCTATGTATACAGGGCCTGCTCTCTCGATTTGCAACCATATTCTGAGAATTTCAGAACAAGGTCCAATGGAGTCCCTCCCACCTTTTGTATAAAATATTTGAATTCTTTGTAGATACTCCTGGCCTTGAGGAGAAAATTGAATGCCGAGAACTTCTGGGTCATTTCCTCCGTATTAGATGTTCACTCGTGGGTGGTAGTCAACCCACAGCGAAGCTTTGTGGCTGTCACACATGAATGTCACAAAAATAACAGACATGCAGTTTCACCTTCAGGAGGCCACCAGGAACCATGGTAACAACCAGAGGTGCCCTGTATGAGTGTGGTGGATTCCTCCCAGCCCTCACATGGACTTCTTCTCTTGCTCTCCCTCCTTCTTTTTTCTACGCTTCCCTCTTTTTCTCTATTCCTTCCTGCCCCCCACGTGCTGGAATGTTGGCCCCATGAGGGCAGGTAGGGGTTTCTTTGCTTTGTTCCCTGCTGTGCCTGCAGGACCTAGAACAGTACCGTGCACACAGTGGGAGCATTGCTTGGTAGATGGATGGATGGATGGATGGATGGATGGATGGATGGTTGGATGGATGGATGGATGGATGAATGAGGAAGCTAACAGCCTGGCATATTGTCACCATCATCACCTATCTAGTGAGCATTCATTGATATGAAATAAAAATTTCCTTGTGAATCTATACAGTGGGGCCTTGACTTACGAGTGTCCCGACTAATGAGTTTTTCGAGATACAAGCTGTCTCTCAGCCGATTTTTTGCTTTGAGTTGCGAGCTAAAATTCAGGTTACAAGCCAGCTTCAGATACCCCACCGCTAGTTGGCGCAGCGAACGTCACAGTGAACACCACAACATCAGCCCAGCATCATGTGTCTCAAATTGATTTGACATACGAGTGATTTGAGTTACGAGCTCCGTCACAGAACGAATTAAACTCGTAAGTCAAGGCCCCACTGTATTTCCGGGTCCGTTCACTTCTCAGTCACTGCCAGGGCCTGAGAGCTTTGACTCCTGGGTTACCAGAGCTTGGAGACCTTGGGGCCATATGCTTCCTGCGTGGTTTCCACCGAGAACCTGCAGTGTGCTAGGAGGGCCAGTAGGTCTTCTAGACTTCTGCTTCCTCTAGCTCCACACCTGTCGGGGCTGTAAAATTGCCCAGCAGAGAGCCCGCAATCTGCGCCTATCTGTGGCTGTCGTAAAGTGCAGTTGTCGTAAACTGCAGCTGTAGAAAGTGCAGCTGTCCTCTAAGGGCAAGGCAAGTCCCTCCTCTCTCCCTCAACCTTTAGATCGGCTCTCCAAACATTCCTAGGGTGACTGTATGCCCAAGTACAGGCTTCTGCAGCACAGGCTGAACACCGCGAGGGGGGAGCGTGGTCTAATCCAGACACTCCACCAAGCACTGCCCGTGTGTTTTCTCATTTGAACCACATCCGAATCCTCCGGGACATGCACTGTTATTAGCCCATTTCACAGATGAGGGAACTGAGGCCTGCTCAGGTTAAGTGACTTGCCCCACACCACAAAGTTAATAAGTAGAGGAGTCACGACATGAGTTGAAGCCTGGCACTACAGTTTGTTCTCTTAACTTTCAGATAATATTCCAGGCGAGGGGACAAGAATTAAGCACGGGTGCTTGGGTTTTGTCAGAGTCTTCATCATGGTTGCCCTTCTGAGAGCAGACGCCTCACTTGTAAACATCTTGCGTGTTGACACTGCTGGCAAACGTGATTTTTTGCTTCTGCACTTTCTGTTATAAGCATGTAGGAACCGTCTATATTTAGCATATGAGTGGTCTTGGGAATCCAAATATAAATCATCTTGTTTCTAAGTTACAAACAACCAACTTACAAGGGGAGTTTTGGTCTTTGGCCTGTTTATTAAATCAGGACTTTCTGAACTTTCTCCTAAGAGAGGAGAGGAGGAATGAACAGGTACATAATGTTCATTAGATGCCACCCACCCCACAGAATAATCCCATCTGGCCCCCTAGTCCCCGGGGAGAGGCCCTTCCCCTATTCTCTAGGTGAGAAATGGAAACTTAGGCACAATGAGCAGCAGAACCGGGATCTGGACCAGGTTCCATCACCAAAGCCTGACTGTCTCCATGGCTCCGCTCACACAGCTGGCGATGTCCCCCCTGAGCACCCTGGGCAGGGCTGAAAGTGGGCACCACCCCAAACACTCCCCAGGCGAGGAGTAATCGTGTGGTCAGGTGCCCAGCGCGTCCCTGATAGCGGCTGTTGCGTGTTTAGTGAGGCCGCCCACAGCATCGAAGCACACGCTGCTTGAGGAACCACCGCTGATGACCTTCAGCGTGAGGGGGCCACCTCCGGCCAGTGACAAAGATTCTCATCGTGCCCGGGAGGCGTGGCTCGGTGGTTAAGCGTCGACCTATGAACCAGGAGGTCACGGTTCGATTCCCTATCAGGGCACATGCCCGGGTTGTGGGCTCCATCCCCGGTGTGGGGTGTGCAGGAGGCACCCAATCAATGATTCTCTCTCATCACTGATGTTTCTATCTCTCTCTCCCTCTTTCTTCCTCTCTGACATCAATACAAATATATATATATATATATATATATTTGTATTTTTTTTTTTTTTTTTTAAAAAGATCCTCAACTTGACCCAACTCCAGCCAGGCCCCTCTGAACCTCTTCTCAACTAAGCCTCCAGCTTGGCCTATAAAGACTTGAACAAAACATCAACGTCGCGTCTAAGAGCTCAAGGCCACATTCCTAGGGTGACTGTACGCCCCCCCCTTAAAGAGCCCGAGAACTCAAGGCCAAAAGAACTGACTGTTAGTTCCAGCCGACACCTGGAGACAAGCCCTTCGCCTCCCAGCCCCTGAGGGAGGGTGGGAGCCGAGCTCTGATAGCTGCCAGTTAACCAGCCCAGATGGGTTTCACATAAACCAATCCCACTCCCGTCTCACTTTTTGTAATTTTTCACTTCCTCGCTCTACGGGGCCCCCACTCAGCCTCCTCCCTAGCCCCTCATTCTCCCTTTAACACGCTCAGTTACTTCTGTACAAATCAAAGTGGAGTCCAGTTCACGCTGGGTTCTTTTCCCCATTACAATGGCGTGTTTCTCATTAAAACTCATCCTGACCACCTCAGCGTCCAGCTTTGTTTACCTTTGACACCCACCAGCTGGGGCAGACAGAGCTGTCCCCCACCCCACTGCCTGTCACTCAATACTCCCCGGACCCTGCCTGGCTGCTGCCCCCACTGCCCAACCTCAACACCAGTCCTGGCAACCATCACTCCCCTGTCCTCCTGCCTCCTGCCTCTTCTTCACCCCTTCCTGGGCTTCCACTTCTCCTTTCTGGGAAGAAAAGTAGAAGTTGCCTGAGCTAGGCTGTGGCATGAAATAGTCAAGTGTTGGGGCTGGATGTTTGTTCCAATCACTGAAACAACTCCCCCACCCCCACCCTGAGCCTTCCTCTTTCAAATCTTACAGAGTTTGTCCAGGGCATTGGGGGAAAGCAGCACCCTGCTCAGAGCCCAGGAACTGGGAGCTGCAGAGAAAGAAGCTGCTGGGCGCTCTGGCCACCCTGCCTCATGCGGCCAGAGCCACCTCTGCAGGGCCAGCACCCCCTGTGGGAGGAGAGGACTCCGTGGGGAGGGAAGCAGGGGTCCTGGGCTCTTGGCCACCTTGCGGGGGAGGAATTCAAGGCTGGCTTCTTCAAGTCAGACTTAGAGCCTGATCTTCAGAGCCACTTCAGGAATCTGCAGATGGGGTGTCAGCTGGGAGTTTCCATGGGGTTGGGTAATTGCCCGGCGGCTCAGTGTTTCCTCCCAGCTGTGCCCAAGGCCTGACACATCCCCGCTTTCAGAAGAAGAGGCGGCGTCTTAGGAGTCGCCGCGGCATTAGTCGGTGGTGAGTGCTGAGGGCATAGCCCAGCATCCGAGCCAGGCTCTCCCTTGTGCGTAATTGCCCGGCGGCTCAGTGTTTCCTCCCAGCTGTGCACACGGCCTGACACATCCCCGCTTTCACGTTTTCAGAAGAAGAGGCGGCGTCTTAGGAGTCGCCTTGGCATTAGTCGGTGGTGAGTGCTGAGGGCATAGCCCGGCATCCGAGCCAGGCTCTCCCTTGTGCATTCGGGCAAGTGCTTTCAGTCTCCAGACCAGAGGATGGTTCTCTGTAACGTGAGGTTATGTGGGTTACGACAACTAACGTATCTTTACACTTTAAAATAATCCTTGAACATTTCACATTCTTATGTTTTCTTAGTACCATGCTGGGCAAACCATAGTAGAATAAGACGTTGAATTATGGGGAGGTGACAGAGGAGTCCTGGAGAATCCTGGTGCCCCTTCTGACCCATTTTCATGTCATATTGCGTCCAAAAGAAACGTAAATTCAATCCCAAAAGCAGTGAAACTTCATTAAGTTCCACTAATCCCAGAGGTCGCTCTACTTGAAATGTCTCCTCTTACTCTCTCCCTTCCCACTTCCCATGTTTGCGAGCTTTCTCTTCCCCCCAAGGGAGCTCCTGTGCGTGTCTTTGCCTGCACTACGCGTGCGTTTCTGCGGCTCTACACGTCGCCACAGGAGGGGAGGAGGGCGAGGGAAAGTCTCCATATTCTTGTTTCTGTCGTATGTGAATCTGAATGCACAGGTAACCATATCTTCCCAGAAGATACTGTTTTACCAAAAAAATAAAAATAAATAGCAGTATATGTCCTTGACCTTTCAACACTACTTCCTCAAGGCGTGTTAGAGCAGAACTTTCCAAGCGTTCCAAGCATTGGAAACCTCCTGTGGGTCCTGCTAAAATGCAGACTCTGATTCAGTAGCTCTGGGGTCGGCCTGGGATTCTGCATTTCTAATAAGCTCGCGGATGATGGCCAGTCCTTAGACCTCACTGTGAATGCTGATGCTTGGACCTCACTCTGTGTGACGGGGTTTAGACGAACTCATTGCCACCCCTACACGTCACCTGGAATTATTTCCATTGCTGCATTTCTCAGCTTACAACGAGGCCACCTAAAGTATTGGCTTGGCCTGTGACTGCACCTCTTCATAGCTTTGAAGCCAGAGCTGGGGTTCTCTGACCCATGGATAGTCTGTTGGAGACGGTGCCACGTGAGGCCCTAAGACAGACGGGGACATGCTGACAGGGAGCTGCGGGTGTTTCTGTGAGGATCTTCATGAACCAGGATCTGACCGCTGCAGAAAACGATGTCTCGGTGGGCTCACTGGGAGACCCACGAGCATCTGTTTAGGACAGTGGTCAGATCTCCTTGTAACATGAGGCGGGGGCAGCCTGGGTGACTTTTTTCAGTAAAAGAGAAAAGGCAAGAGTCTTGAACGAATAGGGACTCACTGAGCTACTCTTTCCTCTGAACCTGCCCAGCCCTCACTAGCATCCCCTTCCCATCCTCCTTAGAGCCGCGAACTGAAAAGGGAGGTTGGCGAATTCGGCCTGTAGAAGAGATTACGGGATCTGAGGGCTGAGGGCTGAGGCCTAGGAGGCTGATGTCCCATGAAGAACAAGAGCTGGTGATGGGACCGCTGGCCAGAGGACCTTAGACAGGGGAACCATCGGCCACTGCTTTCTTAATGCTACAAAACCAAAGGAGGCCACACGGAAAGGGACCTCGAAGACCCTCCGACCTAACCCTCCACGTGCAGGCGGAGAAACTAACATCCAGGAAGTCAAGGAAGTAGAGTCCTTGCTCAAGGACTTAATATGAGCTGGCGCTTGGAGCTGGCTCTGAGCTCATGGTCTGAGTGCTTTGCTGTTGACCGTGCTGTTCCTCATATGCGTTAGCTCTGACACACGAAATCGCGTATAAAAACGGTTCCCAGGAATAAATTTAAACCATGTTTCTGAAACTGTCCTGTGATCAGGAGAACAACCGGCAGAAAGGGCATCACCAAGTCCCCCGGGCTCCGCTGTGGCACCGGTTAGAGGCATGCTTAGACTGTCACCCCCGGGAGCATATTTCACTCCCACAGTCAGGGGATGACATAATTCCCATTTTACAGACGGGCAAACTGAGTCTGAGATTAGGTAAATCGCTGTGGGGAATAGGTCTGCTGGTCTGGGATTCAGCCCCGGGCCAGCCTTTTCCCAGATCCTGTGCTTCTCCCCACCCCTGCCTGGTCCCTCACCCTTGAGGGTGCCCGGAGCACTGGCCAGGGGCTGTGTGAACAGGAATGATTTTCCTAAAACCCTGGGAGGAGGAGACTGCAGGGACGTGGGACCAGAAGCTCGGCTCGTGGGAGAACCAAGAACCAGGGAGGACACAGCAGGGCCTCCCTGGCAGATGGTTTGCTCGGGGACCAGCATGCACTGACAGTGCTTCCTCTCTGCTCCTATTTCTATGAAGGGATCGTTCGAGGTACTTTCCAGCAGCTGTTCTCGCCTCTTGTTTTGATGAGCTGGAACAATAGTGGTTGTGTGGGAGGAGGGAGCCCCCTTACTCACCTTTCTTTCCTGCTTTCCTGTCCTGTCCCCAGGGGCCATAAGTCACCCGTGAAACAGCCCACGCGTGTAGCAGGTCTGGGCAGTACCCAGGCTGTGCGGCCATGTCCACGCAGCAACCACGCAAGGCTCCCAGCCCTTTCTCACACGGCTGGTGCCTCAGGGAAAAGGCAGGTCTCTGCCATAATGAGCACATCTTTGCTCAACACCAACCACCAAGTTGGGGTTTTGTTGGGTCTGCAGGGAGGTAGTCAGCGTGAAGCAGTTTTCTGCTGGGAGAGAGATTTTTCTCCATTTCTTTAGTTGGTCGAAACCAGATTAGACGACCCAGGTCATTGTCCACATAGATAGAGAAAATCCATCCTCCTCTCCCCCGACACACACTCTAAGTCTCTCTCCCACCCCCCACCGCATACCGCCCTCCCCCACGTCCTGCAGCGACAGCTAAGCTGATCTGGCTGAAAGCCTTACATCCCCCCCCCCACACACACACACTTTCCACGCCCCGCCTCCATCCCCCTCCCCACCACCACTATGTCCTGCAGAGGCAGTTAAGCTGGTCCAGCTGAAAGCCTTACATGGAGGATGTGAGACAGGGAGGGAGTGAAGGCGAGAGCCAGGCCCTGTAATGAAGGGGCTACAGGAGGAAGGGGAGGGGACAGCTTAGAAGGAGAAAGTCTGGGGCTTTGGTTACCCCCTCTCAGGACCAGCTCTTGAGCAGGAAGAGAGGAGCTTTAGGAACTCCCCCCTCCCTGACGGAGCTGGAAGCCCAGGAGGGAAGATTTGGGTCCTCAGAGAATGCCTGCCTGCATCTCAGCGCAGCATCTAACACGGGTGACGCGCTTCTGGGGGCCCGGGGCCTGCAGATGGTACTGGGGTCCCCGAATCCCGAGTGCCCCAGGGGACACAGCCATGCTGAGAAGGCCTCAGCCGGCAAAGACCACGGATGGCTTCAGCAGAGCCTTGGTGAATGCAGACACCAAGACCAGGGGACACACGGGGTCCCCAGACCCCCGCTCAGGCCAGAGGCAGCCGGCAGCCCTCGGAGGGACCGGAGCAGGAAGCAGCCCGCCCAGCCGCTTTGTTGCTAGGTCTGGCTGTTACTAGTGGACACAAGAGGGACCCACTGTCTCCCGGGCCACGAGGTGGCATGAGCCCCGCCCGCGGTCCTGGCACAGTTATTGATCTCGCCCTCCTCTCTCCACAGGCCCTGAGCTGAGCTGACACGAGTGGCTGCAAAATAACATGATGGAGAAGGGTGCAGCTTGTGGTCCTAGTATTAAATAGAAACAGTCACCTCTATGTCCAGGGTTTCTCTGTTTGCTCGGCTGCAAGAACATGCTGGAAAGGGGCGAACAGTGCTCCCCGCGGGTGGGGCGGAGAAGGGAGCTGCCCCGTCCGACATGCCTGGCGTGTACCAGGCCCGTGTTTTCAAAAAGAAGAAACAAGTGTCCCCTGTGGAGGGTGAGTGACGGTGGACACTCCACCCAGGAAGCAGGTGCCACCCCCAGGAAGAGCCGGAGGCAGGCGATGGAGCTGTCATCACACGAACATCTCAGCGCATTGTGACAGAAGCTGCCCTCCTCATGGGCCTGTGAGGACATTCTCACGACCCCAGGGCAGCAGGCAGAGCCCGGACCCTCCTCCTGCCGTCAAGCTCATAAAGGGGGAGCCAAGGTCTGCAGAAGGTGGCAACTGGGGCACCCCTGCAGGAGCACACTCCCCCGGGGGCACTACACTCACTGTAGGAGCACACTCCCCTGGGGGCACTGCACTCACCCCTGCAGGAGCACACTCCCCCGGGGGCACTGCACTCACTGCAGGAGGGTGCAGCTTGTGGTCCTAGTTATTAAATAGAAACAGTCACCTCTGTGTCCAGGGTTTCTCTGTTTGCTCAGCTGCAAGAACTCGCTGGAAAGGGGCGAACAGTGCTCCCCGCGGGTGGGGCGGAGACGGGAGCTGCCCGTCCAACATGCCTGGCGTGTACCAGGCCCGTGTTTTCAAAAAGAAGAAACAAGTGTCCCCTGTGGATGGTGAGTGGACACTCTACCCAGGAAGCAGGCGCCACCCCAGGAGGAGCCAGAGGTGACAGAGCCGTCATCACAGGAACATCTCAGTGCATTGTAACAAAAGCTGCCCTCCTCATGGGCCTGTGAAGATATTCTCACGACCCCAGGGCGGCAGGCAGAGCCGGACCCTCCTCCTGCCGTCAAGCTCATAAAGGGGGAGCCAAGGTCTGCAGAAGGTGGCAACTGGGGCACCCCTGCAGGAGCACACTCCCCCGGGGGCACTGCACTCACTGCAGGAGCACCCTCCCCCGGGGCACTGCACTCACTGCAGGAGCACCCTCCCCCAGGGGCACTGCACTCACCCCTGCAGGAGCACCCTCCCCCAGGGGCACTGCACTCACTGCAGGAGCACCCTCCCCCTGGGGCACTGCACTCACCCCTGCAGGAGCACACCCTCCTCCGGGGGCACTGCACTCACTGCAGGAGGGAGGGAGAGAGGTAGCTAGGATAAACCACATAGGTCTGAGGGAAAGGGAAACCGCCCTTCACGGAGTGATGGAGACCCCAACACATACAGCGTGCTCCCTGAATGCCACGCACAAGACTAGACTTCCAACTGAACCTTTCAGCTGCATTTCATCGATTCTAAGGCGTGTGCTTCCCCGCCCCCCGCCCCCCCCCCACTTCGACAGCTCTGAAGGGAAGAGCCCCTTAAAATCACCAGCTTCTCACAATCACTGTTTGCCAAGGAGCAGCCCTGAAGCAGTCACTGTCGCTTAAAAATGCTGGGACATAAATGTGTCAGCAGCAGCACTTAGCGTGGCTTGGCGGAAAGTTCTAGAACTAACAGTATAGCACGCCTCAAGCACAGGCTTCAGATGACTGTGAGGAGGAGTGGTGAGCAGATGGGCTCAGCGGCATTTCTGAAGGAGGAGGCAGACGTTGGCTGATGCTACATAACTGTAAGTCCAGCTTAAGAGCCAGACCCATGGTTTTGGTTCCTCGATGGATCATTTTAAGAAATGTTGCATCACCAATGTGTTTTGATAGAAATAATAAGAAAAAAATTATCCAAAACTTTGAAGTAAGGGAGGGTGGCGTACCTTTCAGTGTGCTACGCGTCACTTACTTGTGTAGCGGAATGTACTTCTGTTTCATGTGCGATGCGGGACTGGGTGAGGGTCACAGTGTGTGAAGGTACATGTTAACGTAGAGGTCTTTGTCCGGTTGAAACGCAAATGATCTTTGTCTAACAGAAAAGCAACTACAAGGTTCCATTGCCCTGTAGGTTAGACCAGGGGACACACGGGGGACATAATTTCTAACCTAGCAATCTGCCTCCAACGTCGTTTTCCAGTGCACATACCCTCTCCTGCAGCCTCCTCTGAGCCAGGGTTACACCCGCTGGTTCTGCCTTAAGCTTGGACATGTGATCATTCTACACCCGCATGTGAGTCGTGTTAGACTTTTTGAAAAGCTCACACATTAATAACCGAGTGGAAACGTGATTTAAAAGAGTTAGACTCGGAATGTGAAGGCGTTTTAGAAAGGCCTTCGCTGACTTATTTTACATTTACTTTGTTTTTAGGTTCTGCAAAAGGTGATTAATGTTAAAAATATAATTACGTGCGAGAGAGAACTTTCAGGACATTTAAATAAAAATCCTAAGTGAAAGGATCGTCCTCTAGCCAGCAATGGTACACAAGGAGCCCAAGAAATGAAAATCTAGCTGAAGCCGAAGGAAGAAGGCTACAATCTTCATGGGGATCAAGGAGGGAAAAGTCCCAAATATCTCCAGCCCCGAGGTGTGGACTCCTCACCAGTCCATGCGGAGGCCTGGAGTTCTGGGATGGTGGCTCTAGGTTAGTCTCCTGTGTGCCACCAATGTCATTGCAAGGATCAGTACTGTGGCCCCCGTGGGCTGATGACCACCCTCAAGCATCAATCTAGGGATGGACTTGGGCTGGGTTGACGTTAACAGTTTGTAGGATACATGTTTTTTTAAGACCAGGAGGTTTGAATTAATATGTAAATCAAACTCATTATTAATACTATTATATTGCATTTCAGGATGCTCTGTGTTTACTTGGAATTTAATATGCTCGTAGTGATAAAGATAATTTGCCCTGTCGAAGGATCTAAATAATGAGCCTTGTGATTACAGTTTAAAGTGTGTTTTGAGTTATTTGCACTTGTGATTTCAGCGTAAAGAATGATACAATTTTTTAATTTTGAAGACAATATTGAGTCATTTTAGCAACTTAAAGTGCCTTAATTATATGCTTACCTGATTTTAAAAAGTTAACTGAAGTTGGGGGAGTGGGTGAAAAAGGTAAAGGGATTAAGAAGTACAGATTGGTAGTTACAAAATAGTCATGGGGATGTAAAGTACAACATAGGGCAGCTATAATTAAAAATATTGTAATAACTATATATGGTGCCAAGGGGATCACTTCGTAAGTTATATAAATGTCTAACCACTATGCTGTACAGCTGAAACTAATATGAAATAATAGTGAATGTCAACCATAGCTGAAAAAAGTTATCTAAAGTATTTGGGAAGACTTTTTATTCAGATATGCTCAAAAAGATATCTGAATATAATCAATTCATAAATAAAATAATGATATTTATGGGGATCCTATGACAAATTTAATTAGCATATTTTAAGTGCATTTTTCCATTTTTTTATATTCTGGTTTCTTTTTAAGTATTTCAGTTGCTGTTTGATAGACCTTCCCAAATAGTAAATATAATTACTGAGAATGTACTTTATTAATAGATTAAAAATATAATTTGGAAGCTGAACTTAAAAATTTTAAGGAAGAGCTAGCTTATTTTTAAAATGTAACTTCAGTAAATTGAACATTAATTTTTTTAGCCAAATAGCCCCTGAATAAAATTGGTTCAGCCATCAACTCAAATGGAGACTGCAGCCAAGAAATCAAGAGAAAGTAAGACGCAGCAGGGCAGTAA
This sequence comes from Myotis brandtii, assembly GCF_000412655.1. Taxonomy (NCBI): domain Eukaryota; kingdom Metazoa; phylum Chordata; class Mammalia; order Chiroptera; family Vespertilionidae; genus Myotis; species Myotis brandtii. Next base: position 711,194 of record NW_005371230.1, on the reverse strand, counting down.
TGGGAGAATTGGGAGAGACCCCCACGAGCAAAGGTGAGTCATTAGAGGTCAAGGCCAAGGTCATCCACATCCTCATCTTCCCAATGACTATGTATAGGTGTGAAAGTTGCACAGGGAAGAAGGCTGATGGGGGGAAGAACTGTATTCATATAAAATATTATGTTGTGGGAGAGCTCTACGGATACTCTGGACGCCAGAAAGACGAACAAGTGGGCCCCAGAGCAAATTAAACCTAAAACATCACCGAAGACCAAAACAACAAAACTGAAGCTGTCTTACTTGGGGCACATCATGAGAAGGCAGGGTTCTTTGGCAACAACAATAATGCTGGGAAAACAGAAGGCAGCAGGAAAAGAGGAAGACCAACGATGAGATGGATCGACTCCGTAAATGAAGCCACAAGCATGAGTCTAGGAGCCGAGCGGGGCTGTTGAGGAGAGAACACTGTGGCCCATCACTCATTCATAGGGTCACCAGGAGTCAGCGTCAACTTAATGACATGCAACACGCAATCTTTTCTACAGAAAAGGACTCTCCCCGCCCCGCATTCACACGGTTGCCCACATTCACTTTTGAGTCGAGCCAGCCTGGTGTAGAGAGAGAAGATGGACTAGCAGCTCCTCAGTGTCACTTTCTGAACCTCAGTTGGAGCTGAATAAAAGACAGCTGCTATACTTAGGATGTCTTCTTCCTCCCTCCCTGCTCATTCTTAGTTTCCTTTCCGTCCTAAAAATTCAAACACTGGGTGTCACTATTGCTCAAAAGCACAGACCCAGTCTCAGAGTCTGGATATAAATAATTTAAGTAAATCCGTTGACAAATCACCCAGAAAAGTTTTTACTATGTTTGCAAGCTTGGCAGTGGAAACAAAACAAATTTGTACCCAGAGTTCTGCACCTGGTGTGCACCTGGTGCAGTTCTGTTAGGAACCCGGGGAACAGCTGCTTTCTAACCCCTTCGGTCCCTTCTAGGAGCCTCCTTCCCAAGCGAGGGACCACTTGTTATTAAAAAACAAACAAACAAACAAAAAAGCACAAGGGACCCTGGAGCGTTAGTCTCCTTCACGAAGAGTAGCTACTTCATTCAGGTTTAAAAGCAGGAGCCGGGAGAGGGATTCACATCGCAGAGGAGAGATGAACAGTGAAAGAAATGAGTTGATTCACAAGCTCGTGGCTTCTAGAATTGGTCCAGGCACCTGACACTGCTTCCAGCATCAGAAATGCTTCTTCCCTGTTTTCCCCTCTTTTCTTCTTTCTCTTCTCTATCCCCCAAACCAAGGGGAGATTAGGATTTGTTTGTTTGCTTGCTTATTTTAATTGTTTCAGCCACAACTGTCCAATGCTTAGGACCCAGATTATTTTCCCAAATTGGACTCTCTATCCTGCCCCCTGATCTTATCTCGCTGCTCTTCCCACCCTCCACCAAGTAGAAGGGCCCAAATTCTCTCAAGTTCCAGTGCTGCTGGGAGGTGGGGGGCAGCATTGTCATTTGTGAAGGTGCAAACCTCTCTGATGGTTTTTTTTTCTCCCCCTCCTCTCTCTCTCTCTTCCCTCACTGCCACCCACTCCTTTTTTCTGTTCTCTCTTCTTTCTCTCTGTTCCTTTTTCATAATGTAAAATCTACCTATTCCAATAGAGTTTCCCTTTGATTAATGCTACCACTTCATTTTCTAACATTCATTCTTGACTTTCAAGGGGGATCCTTGCCATTTTGTGGGACACTTCTCATGGTTTAATGAATATGAGCCAGTTTCTTGATTAGCCAGAGGAAAGGGGGCTTGCAGGCACGAACCACCCAGCTTTGCCCTCGGAAAGTGCTCTGTGCTCCGTGGAGCACGTGCAGAGTTGAGCCTGGATTGCATGCTGCTATCTAGCAAACCGCAGGTGCCTGCGCAGTTGGGGTCACACTCTCTACTCTTTGAAAAGAGCTTCCAACAGGAGAAGGCCATTGTCCTTGGCCTGAGCAAGTCCCCGCTGAAGCAGTTAGCGGGAGGGGACCAGGCCACCTGCAGGCTGGCACAACTAGTGAAGGATGAGATTCTGTGGGTACAGCTGGGCTGCTTCTGGTCTGAGCCTGGACTCCAAAAGGGTCCGGAACAAGGAGAGGTTGAGATGGATTCGCCCTCAGCAGCGTCATTAGCACTTTGCTTTCATCTTCCGCGCAGCTGCCTGGCCAAGCTTTCTTCTTCCTCAATTTCTCCCTCCAGTGCCAAAGAGAGGGTCTAACATCCAGGAATACTCGGTAATGTTTGGGATGGATGGAAGGATGGATGGATGGATGGATGGATGGATGGATGGATGGATGTGATAAATCTTCACTGAGGAAACCTTTTTTGGATGGATGGATGGATGGATGGATGGATGGATGGATGGGATAAATCTTCACTGAGGAAACACCTGGAACAATTACTCTGTGAAGTGAATAAACAAAAAAAGCACTGGCTTGCCACACATTGTCAACAAAGCTTAAGGCTACAAGTTCATAGTTCATACCTCTTTGCAGTACTTTTGAAGGGGGCTGTGTAGGTTTTGTTTGGTTGGTTGTTTTGGATTTTTCTGATCTCTGGCTGCAGCGGTTGAGGACGCAGTGTTCTCTATTCCTGACACATGGTCACTGCAGGGCTAGGCAAGGCCTTTCCCTTGGTTATTCATTACCTTGTGCTATGGTTTCTCCTTCTACAGGCAGCCGGTAACTTTATGGTGAGGAATTTATATTAGTATTAGGAATATTATTATATGTTATATGATAACATATTAATATATTAGAAATATTATTTTTACTGAACTACCCAGGCTTTATTGAACCCTCAGATGTAGGTTAACATTCTTAATGTGTGTAAAGAGTTCTTATAAATCCTCACAGAAATAAAGATGAAAAACCTCACACAAACATGGGGGAAATAAAGGAATAAGTCAATCGCACACAAAAAAAGAAGTATAACCTGCCAAAAATTATAAGAATGTAGTCACCTTTACTCTTAAGGAAACCAATTTAAAATAAATGAGATGCTATATTTACCTATCACATTTTTAAAATTTAAAACTTAGTGCTGTAGAGAGTATTTTAAAAATAGAGTTTACATACTCTGTAGTGAGAGTATTCATTTGATTCAATTATTATAGAAGGGCACTTTGGAAAAAATGTATAACCTTTGAAGAGTAGATGATAGACACATGCATACATACGTACATACACACATACACACACACACCCCCCATACACACACTGCATATCCTTTCACCTACCTAGCAACTAAACTTTCAGGAATGTGACCTACTATGGCCAATGAACTTGAGAAGATACTTAATCTCACTAGGTATAAGGGAAATGCAAATAAAACACAAGAAAGCATGTTTAATCAGAGTCGCAACAATCCAAAGTTGGATCATATAAAACGTGGGTGAGGGTGTAGTGACAAACATACCACCCTCCTCTGAGCTCTGGTGGGAGTGTCACTGTGCAGTCGCTTTGATGGGCAATTTGACAGTATCTGTTAAAAAAAATGTGCCTCCTCCATGATGTAACAATTGCACTTCCCTGAATTTCCCCAGAGAAATATTTGCACATGTGCACAAGGAATTTGTTTGCCCTAGCAAAAAAAACCTGCAAAGAGCCCACATCCTAGGCAATAGGGAAAGAACTCCATAAACAGTGATTTGTCCTTATTCTGGACTCTCACACAGCAGCTACAGGGCGCGACGCAGACCTTCATGTGCTGATATGGAAATGTTTCTAAGATATGCTACCGAGTGAATATATGTGGCATGTTAGTGTCTGAGCACCACTCCCAGCATCACAAATAGAAACTATCCAGCACTATATGCTCTATTTAGATTCATGAAAATATATGTAAACACATTATAATAGAAAGTTACGCATTAGCCAGTCACAGTAGTTACTTCTATAAGAGTGACAGTGACTAGATTGAAGCTGATCATAATGGGGACTTTAGTCACTTCTGTGATGTGTGGGGTTGTTTTTTTTTTTTTTTTACCAAGAAAGGTGTTCATTTATTACATAGGCATTTAAAAAATACTTAAAAGAGTGATCGCACAGATTTGGCTACGCTAATACTTTCACAGCGCTATTTGGAGTAGTGGAAAGTTGGAAGTAACCTGTCCAATGGCAAGGAATACATAATGGATGACAACACAGTCATCAAAACATCACACCTTCCATCCATCCAGCAGGAGTGAGATATGAAAAGGGACAATGCCTAGAGCTGTCTTCAAGGACATTTCCTTCAAGGTGCACGTGTCAATTCTATTTCCGTTTCATTGGCCAGAACTCATTGTGACCATATCTACATACAAGGCAGTCTGGGAAATGTAGTCCCTACTGAATGGCCAGGTATCCAGGTAAAAGTCTTGATACAAAATGAATCCTGGGAGTCTCCTGGCAGCCTCTGCCACTGTCTACTTCAGGATATTATTTTCTTTTCCCTACTCCTTAACTATTTACCCTTTAGTGCTCACATTGAGTAGTTGACGCGTCTTATGTGACACAGACCCCTAAGGGGTGGGAGGTCAATAGACTACACCCCTAAGAGGCAAGGACTAAACTAGATTATCTCTGAAGATATAAATCTTCTTGGAAATGTTAAATAAAAAAGGAAGTTTTGGCATACATGGATTCAATAATAGAAAAATACTGAAATGCAAAGTTTGGAAGCAACAGACTTGATTTCAATGTACGTGGAATAAAACAAGAACATTTGTGATAATCATCTTCACCATGGCACTGTACAATTTTTCATTCCTTTTCATATTTTGAATGACTACTACACTTTATAATGAAAATAACCACCATTTGTAGAAAGTTGTATTAGTTTCCTATTCAAATTACCATAAACGTAGTAACTTAGAACAACACAAATTTATTATCTTATAGTTCTGGAGGTCAGTGTCAGAAGTGAGTCTCCTGGGACTAAAATCAAGGTGTGGGCAGGGTTGGTTCCTTCTGGAGACTCGGGGAGAATCTGTTCCTTGCCTCTCCAGCTGCTAGACGCTGTCTGCTTTCCTTGGCTTGTGGCCGCATCACTTCAATCTCTGCTTCTGTGGTCACACCACTTTCTCCTACTCTTCATCTGATTTCCTATCTGTCGCATGTAAGGCCCACCTGGGTCATCCAGAATAATCTCCCCATTTTAAGATTCTTGACATAATCAAACCTGAAAAGTCCCGTTTGCCATACCAGGTAACATTCACAGGTTTCAGAGATGAGGACGTGGACATCTTTGGGCGGGTCATTATTCAGCCTACCACAGACGGCAAATGTATCCCATAGACTGTGCTCACTGTTTTCTATATGCCCTCTCTAATCCTCACAACACCCCTTAACCTAAGTGTGATATTCAATCTAAGTGTTATAATCAGTTTGCAGGTGAGATATGACATAACAGGTGCCACACAATCTCTAAGGACTAAAGACAGAATCCAAAACCACATCTGCCCAAGGAAAGGTCATTCTCCCTTAATAACTATTGACACCCCCCACTTTACAGATCATAACCCACTGGCATTGAAAACAGCCCTAAGCAGGTCGGGGAGCCATGAGTGACTCCATGATTCCTCCCCTCCCCCGCCATTTCCACAATTCTTCCAATTAATCCAGAAACTTGGGCCACTACGCATCATCTCCCTTCCCTTCATGAGAAAAAGCGTCCCTAAAATGCCGAGAGCATACACACAACTATACAATATGGTGACACTTGGGACAGAAAGCCAACTACAATGTTGAAGAAAGGGGACCGTTCTGGGGCACGTTCTGGGATTTCCTTGGAAAGGGCATGGCTGTGTTTCTCTAAGTGTTTTGTAGTTATTCCTATTTATGGTCTCAAGGGACACAAGCTCAGCCATTAGTGAGCTACAGGAGCTGGACTCCCCTTTCTCCAGGGAACAATGCCCGGAGGTTCTTTCTGCTTCCTCCTCGCAGCCATGGCAACCGTTGTTGGGTAATCCATGGTTGCCAACTCCTCGAGTGGAATGAGATTTTTTAAAAACCTGTGTCAATCCAGGACAAACAAGAAAAGTTGTTTGTTTGTTTGTTTGTTTTAACCCTCCTAGGCTCCTTTATAACTATGGTGTTTCAGAAGAAATAGATACATACCCTGATATGTCCCCTCCTATTACTTGGAAATATAATTCACATACCGAGATCCAGTCCCTTCTCCAGGTGGCACCGAGCCCACCCGGTGACTGGAGAAGCAAGCGCCATCCCCACGCCAGAGGAGGCACTCACTCCCAGGGGATGCAGTCAATTAAATGCTGCACCCCCCTTGCCTCACCCCTGCTGTCTCCTCCGGGGGCTCTGTGAGGGGTGCATGTGTCCCTCAGGCCTCCCTTCCTCTTGATCTTCACCACAATACCCTTCTCCCTTCCTCATACCCCCCCCCCCCCCCCCCCCCCCCCCCCCCCTTTTTTCCTTCCTCATCCCCCCCCCCCGCCCCCGTTATTTCTATCCACACACTGACTCCACAGCCCACTGTCTGGGAACCGATGCCCCCTCCAGGTGCCCATCCCTGGGATAGCCCACAAGAGGGGATTGTGGTGGGCTTTTATGATTATTATACTATGATACTTCACTCTGTCCACCTCCACGTCCCCTCAACGATGGCCACAATATCAACAAACACATGAAAGGTATGTTTCAAACAAAACGTGCTGGAGTGGACCCAACCCAGGCCCACACGTGTGCAGCGTAGCCATCACTATTCAGCATGACTGATGGGTTTGCAGGTCTCTTTCCTACATCACCGCTGGTCACATCACCCCTGCCAACACCTGTGAGACAATTCACTTCTGTGGCTTCGGCCACCAAGTTTGTGGCACTCTGTGAGGGCAGCCCTAGCACACGAACACACGTGCAATCGTGTCTTCCTTTCTGTGTTTTCTGTCACTACATCCATGGAGCCTGGCCCAGCAACCAGGACATATGTACTGAAAGGAAAATCCGTGCCTGGGGAACCAAGAGGAGATGGTCCTCACAGCTGTCATGATGTGATGGATGGAAGACACGGAGAAGGAAGAAGATGCGTCAAAGTACGCGCGTCACGCCACGTCAGAGACACACACCATGTGGCTCCTGTGGGGGCCACGCCCTGAACTCGGGTGGGGTGGGCAGTGCTGGGCGGCTGGCCTGGAAATTCCTCAAAGCCTGAATCCTAACCTATAGGTCAGTCAAGCAGAGCAAGAGAAGTAGAACAAGAAGAGAACAAAACCAACCGTAAGAGGAGCCGGGGCTGTGTGGGCCTCTGATAATCTGGGGTTCAGAGAAGCTGGGCCTATGATCCGCAGAGTCTGGGAACCAATGAGTTCATCGAAATAGGGGAGTGACCGGTGTGGTCAGGCTTGAGTTCTAGAAATTTCTCTCTGGCAAAGTGAGGACAGATTAGAGCGGGGGATGACTCACCATCAGGATGCTCACCACTCGTAGTGGACATTACAAATTGAGGGGAATCTTTCTTTACCAAACCGAAACCTCAGGGGAGCCAGCACCCCCAGGGCCGGGCCTTGCTGGGAAAAGCCGTTAAGGTCTTTCAATGGCAGGATATCTCCTCGCCAGATGCGTTCTCCTATTTTTAAATACAGACAATCCCCACCCTCCTAGAATCTGCCTCTGATTCTTGGAAATTGGGTAAAACCACATGTTTTTCATCATTCCTCAAAACCACGAGCTCAGGCACCGAGTTCTGAGCCGTACGCAGCTGGGCCGCATTTCTGTCCCCACTCGGTTTCCTCTGGTGCCTTACGTACAGCAAACCCTGCATGGTTATAAGGCCATCGGGGAGAGTCAGGGCAGCCAGGATCCCAAGGCAAGGAGGCTGCCCAGACAGACCCTGCCCCAAAGGGCACGGAGGCAGGGGCGGGGTCCCAGATCCACGGCCCGTGGCGCACATGTGGCGTCTGCTCAAAGCCAACCATCTGCTCCGGTCCTGTCATCTCAGTCTCCTTCTTTTCATCACCCCGCAGAGGACGGCGGTGGCCCTGAGCGCTCTGCTCAGCAGGAAGGAAGCAGCTGGCAGTACCCACGCTGCAGGCCGCCTGGGCTCCGTCAGCGGCCTTCCACCCCCGGCAGCGCTGTTCCAGCCACCCCGGCCCCATGGAAGCCCCTTAGCTGGACATGGTCTCGGCTCTGCGGGGGTTCCCAGGACTCACTGGCCCTGCTGCCCCCAAATGCCAGGGGGCTCATTTGCCGAGCGCTAGGTTGTGAGAGGGGCTGGCGCTGACTTTGGCATCAGCGCAGTGAGCCAGCGGAGCACCCTCACGCCATCCTCTGGGCGCTGCAGGGGCGCCAGGGGACAGCTGCAGGGAGGGGCTGCCGTCGGGATGACTCCCTGGAGGTGACCTGCTGGGACGGGGTGGGGGTTAGGGCTTCCCTTCTCCTCCCTCTGGCAGACCTTCGGACAGTGTTACTGCTGATGCGATGGAAGCCACGTGTCCCCTCTCACTCTGGCAGGGGTGCATTCCAGCACCAGGAAGTTTGTGCCCCATGCCCAGGGGGCACTTCGTTTGGGCGGTGGCACCCCTAGCCTGCCCATCAGGCCCCGGGGTCTGTTTTGCTGCAGGAATCGTGGCCGTCCCGCCCCTGCCCACCTAACAGGACGCTGGGGAGAATGCAGCAGGTCACGTAGCTATACGCCGAGGGATGGGAGGGAAGGGAGAGAGCGGGGCTCCGAGTCCATTGCATTGCTGTCGTGGGAGGAACTTGTACACAGTGTGTGAGTAAAGTGTTAAGGCAAAAGAACCTTCGACTTAATGTAATCAACTTGCCGTGCAGTTTTTTAAAACTATGAACTGTTAGCCATCTTCCAATTGGGATATTTCACGTTTAAAAAACCAAGACTTCCTTCTTTTCTCAACACACAGGGAGGCGGCAGCTCACGTCACAGCGGCTCAGGCCCAGGCAGCTCCTCCCGCTCCGTGGAGCCACGTGCTCCAATCTGCCAGGATCCCCCCCAGCGTCTTCGAGTCACACATGCTGCTGGCCCGGCCCCTGCAGCACTGGAGTTGGGGTCAGGCCCACTCAGTGGACCCCAGACACTCAGTCTGGGGAGGGCTGGGCCACAGCCTGTCCTGGTGATGCCCACGCATCCAGCGTGTGGCTACCGTCCGTCCGCCTGTCTGTCTGGCAGGCAGCCGCTCTGAGCTCTCCTGCCCAGAGGAGCAGCTGCGCAGAGACGCAGGCGCCCCGAAGGGAGAGGAGGCGGCCGGCTAAGGCCAGGCTGTGCAGAAGGTTCCCCCACGACTCACGTGAGTCCAGGGGGAGCCGGGAGCCATTCTGCGCCCTCGTGCCCCCTCCCATCCGTGCCACCAGAGGGTGCCCACCACGGAGCCTGGCACAGGCACACGCAGTGGCACCCTGTCCATGGTGACGACTCCGAATAGTGCGAACAGTCGGCCCCAAAGGCAAGTTTAAGCGGCATCTCTTTCAGGAAACACACACGGGATTTTGTAAACGGCCAGTTTTCCAGGATTTTCCCCATCGTGTTCTTAAACCTTAAGATTTTTGCACCTGTTCTGGTGTCTGGATGGACTGTGCGAGGGGGAGGATGTTTACAGAAATAGGCCTGACAACCAAAGACCAAGGACTTGTGGGCCCGGCGGTGGTTTCCAGAACCCTCAGACACCTGACACTGGGCATGAAGGAGACTGTGAAAGAAGAAGCAAGTATTTAACTTCTCTTTGCACAGTGAGTCGCTCTCACTTGACCTCGAAATATCAAATGAGCCACTAGAAGGTACCAGCTGTGGAAACCCCATGCGTCCTCAACCCCGACTGGCAGGGGGGTGGGGGGAG
>NW_005371230.1:700296-701171 GCF_000412655.1 Myotis brandtii | reverse complement strand
CAGTCCCGCTCCCTGGGTCTAATGACTCCAGCACGGGCTGCAGGGAGAAGCCCCCCCTGATGCCATAGCCTGGCCCATGGGGGGCATAGGCGCCCCTCTCTAATACCCCCATCCCTCCTGCCGCCTCACCTGACCTACCCCCACTCTGCACAAGGAATGCAACATGGAACCACTTAACTGCAAAGCTTCACGCGTGTGGGATGGCACTGGCTGTGCACACACAGGACTCTGAGCATCCTGACGTGGCAGGCACAGCGTCCTAACCTGCCCTGTGGGAGCCGCAAACGGCCACCCAGATCCTGGGCCGTGCCTAACCCCTGCCACCCAGAATCCTTTACAGCAGTGATTCCCAAAGTGGGCGCTACCGCCCCCCGGTGGGCGCTGCAGTGATCCAGGGGGGCGGTGATGGCCACAGGTGCATTTGGGGGCAATGAGTAACTGCTATTAAAATTTTAAAAAAATTAATTTCCAGGGGCTGAGTAATATTTTTTCTGGAAAGGGGGCGGTAGGCCAAATAAGTTTGGGAACCACTGCTTTACAGCATTTCTCAGTTCCTCAGGTTTCACACCCGAGAGTGAGGCTCGGAAATGCCTGAGGATCCCTCTCTTCCCGACCAGAGGCCCGCCTCCCGAATTCTGGTTTCCATCTGAGGACCTGCCACCGCACAAGAATTCACGGCGGGAAAGTCCAGCCACGTCCCAGAAGCCCAGGTGTGCCCAGAGGACCACAGCGTCACCCACGGGATAAGCACCTCCCAGGACAGAGCCCCGCTATGTGTCCGAGAGACACACGTGAGTGATGTCTGACCCTTACTGTTCCGTTAGAAGCATCAGTTCTGCCCATGTGTGGGGGTTGGGGGGGGGGCAGGGGGGTAT
>NW_005371230.1:660536-699980 GCF_000412655.1 Myotis brandtii | reverse complement strand
GTATCTGAGCCCTGAAGAACTTTGTCAGCTGATTGAACTCAGTGTGGCAAAGCCCGGGTCACCTCCTTGAAGCTGTACCCTCCCAAGTAGGATAAGCTGGACTCATCGGAGAAGAGGAGAGGCGGGATTTATGGGGTGAAGGGTGGAGTTCAAGCTCCTTCCCTGTGACTGACATTGTCTCTCACCACTGGCCTCACCTGTCCCCTCCCCCCGCCCCCGCCCCGGGGAGACCAGCTGATGTCACAGTGCTGGCAAGTCCACTAGAGAGTCTCACAGAAAGTTGCTGATCACTGGCACTGAGATGGCATGGAGGTGAGATGACTCGGAGCGAGTTGGACATGCACATCCTCCCGAGACGCTCATTCTGAGCCAGCGGCATGGCCATCGAGGCTGAGGAAGGGCCCCAGGATTCAAAGGCCCGTTTCTTAGGATGATGCCAAGAGAAAAAGGCCAGTTGCCAAATCAGCGATATCTGATGGAGGCCTTTTAGAGAATCGTGGATAAATATGGCAAAACTTAATCAACTTTTATTTCATCATTAGTTCCTAAATAATGACTTATGACAATAATTATTAGCAATCGTTAATTAATTTTAATAGTATTGTTATTTAATAATTGCTTGTGATATGCTTATTGAATTAATTATAATTATTAATTAATCATGAACTCTGCCATGTTTGTTAATTAGTGAATGCATAAATGATGCAGTGGGTTGTGGGAAGCCGTGGCAAAGGACAAAATATCGGAGGGAGCAGGCAAGGGAGGGTATTTGCTCACGCCGTTGGGCTTCGGGGAACATGATGACAGAGATCTTGGGACTAGAAAAGGGTTTCCCGTCTAGGGTATGGGCTCTGCAGAGGAGTTTTTAAACTTCCAATCATTCTACCTGGTTTTTAAAAAATAAATCTTCACTGTGTAGATTTTTTAATTTAAAAAAACGATGGCCCCCAAGATGTAATCAGCTGGGGAAATTTTATCAGGTGGATGTTTTCTCCTCCCGCGAAATTGAGGACCTGGAGGGTACACTCCCCAGGGCCCGGGGGAGAGCTGGCGCCGGGCACACGGGAAATTAACTCGATCTGGAAAGTCAGAGGAGAGGAAGAATTCTATTCGCGTCTCTGGCAATCAGAGGGAGGCCCTCGTGTGCTGTCAGCTACAGCCTCACACGGATGCCTGCCTACCACATCCTCTCCCACACAAAGGAGCAGCGAGGCGTCACCGGCAAGGAAATGCGCAGCCATGAAAAGGAATGGCGTTCTGACACATGCTACCCTGAAGGCATTATGCTAACTGAAAGCCAGCAACAGAAGGACAAAAATTGTATGATTCCACTTGTGTGAGGAACCAGCGCAGGCAAATCCACAGAGACAGAGTGGAGTGGAGGTTACCAGGGGCTGGAGGCAGGAGGCATGGGGAGGAATTGCTTAGTGGGGACAGAGTTTCTGTTTGGGAGGGCGAAAACATTTGGGAAAGCGTGTTGACAGTTACACAACATGATGAGTATAATTTATGCCACTGTATTGTAAACTCAAAAATGGTTAAAATGACAAATTTTATGTTATGTATGTTTATCACAATAAAAAACACAAAAATAAAAATGAATGAAAAGTTGGGATGCGTTGGGCCATAGAGCTGCACATGATTCTTTTGCTGCAAGACAGATGAGACCGTGTTTCCGAGTCCTCACAGCTCACTGTAAACTTCCTCTTCCAGCTGGACATCCCCTCCCCAAACATTCTTGCCCAGATTTCAACTCTGCTTCTAGTCTCAGCCCCACCAAGAAAAGCTTCGGAATCCCAGAAACCCATGCTGGGGAATCGGTTTGCTTGAAGCTTTCATTTTTGGTTTTAATAAAAAAAAAAATTGTAAATATCTTAAAAGCAAACTTGCTATTTAACATAGGCTAAAACATAGCTGCAGCTCTCGGGAAACTTCATTACACGTGGTATCGATGCCCAGCCCATGCTCAACCCATTTCTGTTTCCCTTTTTCTCTTATTTCGGAAAGTGAAAATAAAATGGCTTTGCTTAAATACAAAAGCTAACCTGTCTCCTCATCTTGCTTACATGCTTGTATTAGATGGTTTTCCCAAACTGGCTGAGACGTCCTCGAGATGGCTCACTAGCTAGGATGCTTAGAGAATGTCCATGTTCTCGATAACCACCCACGTCGGGTTTGCCTTTTAAGTTTCAGGAGGCAAGAAACTCCTTAAAGATTTTCTTTGTAGCCCTAGCTGGTTTGGCTCAGCGGATAGAGCGTCGGCCTGCGAACTGAAATGTCCCAGGTTCGATTCCAGTCAAGGGCACATGCCCTGGTTGTGGGCTCGATCCCCAGTGGGGGACTTGCAGGAAGCAGCCGATCCATGATTCTCTCTCTCATCATGGATGTTTCTATCTCTCTCTCTCCCTCTTCCTTCCTCTCTGAAATCAATAAAAATATATTTTTTTTTAAAAAAAAAGATTTTCTTTGTAAATAAAGACTTTTTAAATAGCACTGACTAGACATTTCACATAAAATGGGGGAGCTTTTGCCCAAGATCAGTGTGCATGGCTTGACCTCGACTCAAGGTCACCAAGTAAGCCACGCAGAGAGGAGCCTGGGAGTGATAAAAGGGGGCGTGGGCTTTTCAGTTAACAGGCGGTGGTAGTGACTTTGATGTGTCAAACTGGCAGGGCCACAGTACCCAGGTATGTGATCGAACATTATTGTGGATGTTTCTGGGAGGGTGTTGTGGATGAGACGAACATTTTAATCAGTGAATTTTGAGGAAAGCAGCTGCTCTCTGTAATGTGGGTGTGCCTCACCCAATCAGTTGAAGGCCCACATAGAACCAAAGACTGACCTCCCCCAAGCAGGACAGAACTCTGCAGCAGATTCCCTTTAGACTTGAACTACAACATCCGCTCCTGCCTGAGTCTCCAGTCTGTTGGCTCACCTTGCCAACTTTGGACTTGCCCATAGTTGCATGAGTCAGTTCCTTAAAATAAATCTTTTTATACACACACAAACACAGCCTTTTGTTTCTGTGCTTCTGGGGAACCCTGACTAACACCGATCTAATACCTCTCTGAGCCTCGCTTTCTTCATCTGCAAAATGGAGGTTCTTATATTACCTTGAAGTGTTCTGGGAGAACATACATAAAGCACATGCCCTACCATGGATGTAAATAAAAGGTAGCTTTGAAGAGGGAGCACTACAAACAGGAAACTAAAGAAACCCTTCTCTCCCTTCCGTAGCTCACACCTTTGCAAGAGAGATCATAACCAGGGGGGGGTGGGAGGCGGTGTCGATACCACACAAACAGGGCTACAGGTTTCTACTCTCAGGTGTGATGAGGACTGAAATGCACCGCCCCAAAACATGACACTCTGTGGTAAGGATTGTTTTGGGCTGAAGGCAATTAGCTCTCTGCCCGCCCCCTCTCTGTCTAAAAGCAGGGCGTGAATTTCCATTTGGACAGGTGTGTCCCTTTCCCTACCAGGAAGAGACTTACTCCAGAGACAACTCTCAGCCTGAGATGCCTCTTATCCACATAACGAACCTTACTGAACAACCTTATTTACTTCCCAGAACTTTCCACCAGAAGCCCCAACCCCATTTTCCTTGGACTGGCCCAAGATAGTATATAAGCCCCCAAATTCTAAGACCCCTCCCCAATCACATTCCTTGGTGAAATCCCACCTATCAGTACAGAATTAAATCTGCTTTTCTCTCTTGCTAATCTGTCTTTTTGTCCATTTAATTCCCAGGGCCTCCGCTACTGGGTATAGGAGGGAGAAGGAAAATGTTTTTCCTCACGTACAGTATCATTAAAAATATGGGAGATCTTGCAATTAGGGCATGGCCCACCCTGAACGATATTCCCAATCTGCAATCTCAAGCCTGTTTCTCTCTTCCTGAATTGATGGTATGTTTACCTAGAGAAGACAATGGCAAAGACATTTAGGAAGGTAATATTGGCAGTCAATTGGGTAGAATGGATGGAAAAGTCCATTTAAGAGCGAAATGATCCATCAGTATAGGTGGATGGCCGCCAGCTTTTTCTTATTCCTGGTAGTGGTAGATGTTGAAATGAGAGGTGTTGAATAAAAAGCATGGGCCTTAATGTTGGAGCAGTCTTCAAATCCCAGCTGTGCTTCTTAGCAGCTACGGGCATTGGAGAGTTATATATATTCTCTGAGCTTCGCATTGCTTATCTGTAAAATTCCGTTATGGAACACAATAAGAACACAGCAGATCCTGGAGCCACTGAATAGGTGGGTGGGTGAATGGTTGACAGTCGTTGAAAGAAAATTTGTTTACCAAGCCCAGGCTTAAAGGATCCAAGACGGAGACAACGGCGTTGGCAGGATTATGTTTGAATGAGATGACAGCATAAATGGAAAAAAAAAGAGAATGATTTGGGGAAAGTTGAAAGAGGTTCAGAAATATCGAGAGCCCCCTGAGTATGAGGACTTGTTGAAGTATTTAAACCCCAAAGTGCTTTTCCAACCTCATCTTTAGTAAAGGAAGGGAGTTCTATTTAAGAGAATAAGAGAGAAAACCTCTGTGAACCAGAAGAAATCTAATCTCTTCCGCACTCGGGGTGACCAGCTGGCCCAGGCAAAGCAGCGTGGATGCTCCTGGTGTCAGGGGCCTCGAGCTTCTGCAACTTGCTGGCCTTAGATGGTTCTGGGTGAGCCCAGGAGACAAGATGCTTTGTCGGATTCCAGTTCAACGGTGTGGACCTCAGAGAGTGAGTAACACATTGTCGTCCCTGCCAGGACCCGAGGAGGAGCCGGTCCGGCACACGGACTCGGGATGCTCCAAACTCTGGTTTTCTAAGGAGCACAGAGGGGCTCTGGGAGCTGGAGGGTGTGTGTTCCTTGTCCGCCCTCTGCCTGCGCATGAAGTGAGCGCAGAGAGGCAGCCTGCGTTTTGAGTGGGCGATAAACACAAGCCGAGTGTGTGCTCTGACTTCTGTCCTAGAGCAGAGAGAGAGGGAGCTTTACACTCGCTGGCAGACAGGGGATTCTGCCATTCTCTCTAAATCCCTGCCTTCAGCTCCGCCGGCCCAGCCTCAGTACCCAGGGGGCTTTCTTAGTTGAGTCATAAGGGTAACCTCTAGGCTGTCTCCAGAACTAAGAGGAAGTCCCCTTAGAGTAGCACTGGGTTTTCTTTAAGAACTTTTAAGAAATGTCATCCATTTGACCAAAAAAAAAAATTAATATACATCAATTCCTTATGCTTATTGCTATTGGTTGTTTTTAAAAAAACAAACAAACAAACAAAAACCAACAAACCATAATATCAGGACCCTACCCTCAAAGATTTTGCAGCCCGCTTGGGGAATCAAGCATAAAAATGAAGTATGAGCTATACTCAGTGGGCATGCATATTACTGGTTTTGAAAGAAGCGTGAGAGCACTAACACTGACTGAGCATCCACTATGTTCCAGGTTCTGTGCAGGTGCTTTCCTGTGCCCTCTGATTAAACTTCTCTGGGAGGTGAGCGATGCTGCCTGCACCTTACCAAGGAAAGCTCTGGTTAAGGAACCAGAGGGGGCTTCCCACCCAGAGCTTCTGGTTAAAACTCCAGGAACCTGCCCTAACCGGTTTGGCTGAGTGGATAGAGCGTCGGCCTGTGGACTGAAGGGTCCCAGGTTCGATTCCGGTAAAGGGCATGTACCTTGGTTGCAGGCACATCCCCAGTAGGAGGTGTGCAGGAGGCGGCTGATGGATGTTTCTCTCTCATCGATGTTTCTAGCTCTCTGTCCCTCTCCCTTCCTCTCTGTAAAAACAAACCAAACCAAAACAAAACAAAAAACTCCAGGAACCCTTCTGCTACACCAAACCTCATCATACATTGTCCACGTTTTTAGAAAGAGCGAGCACTGCTGTTGGCTGCGTCCAGACGCTGTCCCTGGCCTTCCCTGGCAGCGCGCTCCCAGCAGGTAACGCCGGGCCTTATGAGCACACGTCTTCTGCATGCCATTGGCACACGTCCCTGTCAGGGTCCTCTCCCGCCCCGCCCACCCTCTGGGCTCTCAAGAGGGAGCTGCCTTCCTAAGAAAACTTTATATTTTTGTTTGCCACTAACAAAGAGCAAAGGCCCTTTCTGAAACTCCGCTTGCTGCCCAGCAACCCCTCTGTGGAAGCGTTTAGCCCGGGACAGTTTCGTGTCTATGTTGGCGTTGTCTTCACAGAGTGACCCCAACGCTTAGTTGAAGGCTGAGAAGTGACTCCAAGTTAAATTGATGGTAGTTTCCTCAACATGGCTTTTCACCGTGGTGGCCCGGGCCTGCCAGCTTTCTCCACTTTCCCGTGTGTTCACGGACACTTGCCATGTACACATCCATGTGGCATTTGTACATTTCTCGTGATGAGTTCATGTAGACAGTGCTTTGTCACTTTAAACATCACACAGATAACACCCAGAACAGCTCATCCGGCAGGAATGCTTGGCTCTCAATGGATCGTCTTGTTAACGTGAAGAATAGACAGAAAATAGGGCGTTTAGAATCTGGAATTCCAGGAGCCTGAGGACTCCTGGTGGTCTCACCTCTTTTATGTGTGGGGTTCTCAGAGGAATTTCACAGCAGTTAAGGCAACAAGTAAGCATTCTCTTACTTAAAAGTGACAGACACAGAAGTAGAACCTCTCAGTGGGGTGTGTGCGCTACAAAGAAGTGAGATTGGGAGCAGAGAAAGGTACCCCACACGGGGGGCTGGTACTTAAAGATATTAAAGGAGCAAATACATGAAATAACTGACTCTGTTATTAAAGCAATGTGGAGTGAGGCAGGTTTTCTATGCCTTTTGGTGCTTTTTAAAAATATATTTTTATTGATTTTGGAGAGGAAGGGGGAAGGAGAGAGAGATAGAAACATCAATGATGAGAGAGAACCATTGATCGGCTGCCTCCTGCACGCCCCCTGCTGGGGATCGAGCCCGCAACCCAGGCATGTGCCCTTGACTGGAATCGAACCCGGGACCTTTCAGTCCGCAGGCCAACGCTCTATCCACTGAGCCAAACGGGCTAGGGCTTCTGTGCCTTTTGTAAGAAGAACACGGGGCTCAGGGAGGAGAAACCGCAGCCTCGGGGTCGGGTCGTGTTAGCCCAGGGATAGCAGCCTAAGCGTCATCCAAAAGCTGAAACTGGCTGACCCACACGTGTTTACATATAAACACAAACCACACATTTTTTAAAGTGGTTCCTGGAGCGGCAGGATTCTCCCTTTTCAATCACCCCTAGCTCAACACCATTTAGTTTCGTTTCCTAAGTCCTTCCAATGACACAAAACGGAGGTCGCTTATCTGAAAGGGTTTAATGAAGAACCAACATGTGGAAACAGGAGGGACCATAGGAATGAAGAAAATCTGCCGCAACCAAGGTCCCTGACGAGAGATTCCGCTGTTTCCAAGCCTTAGGCCCTCTGAGAACTTCCCTAAACCAAGGGCACAAACACTCCAATGCAGGCACGTGTGCCAGGTGCCTGCAGTGGAGGTGGGTGAGGGCCACAGGTGTCCTCCCTCCACTTCTTCCCAGGGAGAGGTGACCACGAAAGCAAGTCTCAGACAGAATTCAGCCATAAAAATAAGCACATGGCCCTAACCGGTTTGGCTCAGTGGATAGAGTGTCGGCCTGCGGACTCAAGGGTCCCAGGTTCGATTCCGGTCAAGGGCATGTACCTTGGTTGTGGGAACATCCCCAGTGGGGAGTATGCAGGAGGCAGCTGATCGATGTTTCTCTCTCATCGATGTTTCTAACTCTCTATTCCTCTCCCTTCCTCTCTGTAAAAAATCAATAAAATATATTAAAAAAATAGAAAAAATAGAAATCATCATTCTCCCCTTTAAAAAAAAAAAGAAAGAAAAAGAAATCATTTAAAAAATAAAATAAAATAAGCACGTGGACGCCAGCAGGCACCGACGAGTCGCAGAGCCAGCTCTGTGGACTGGAGGAAGTCCCGGTTCCCCCTGGCGCGCTGACAAGGCCTGCGAACGCTCTCGCTCCGGCACATGTGACCATGTTCTATCAGCGAGACCAAGCGCCTCACCCCGTGAGAGGCAGGCGCGAGAGCCCCCTGCACGCGTGGGCACAGGCCTCGTTCCCAGTCCTGAGGCGGAGGCGGCATTTGGGAGGACATACACTGTCCATGAGGCTGTCTCCATCATCATGCCCTGTGGGAGCCAGGCAGCTGTGTCTGATGCAGTATTTTCAACCGACTCGCATATACTGCAGTCCCTCTTATCCGGGGCTCCATTCCAAGACCCCCCGTGGATGCTGAAACCGCGGATAGTGCCAAAACCTGCATGCACCATGTTTTGTCCTACGTACATCCACACCTACGATAAAGTTCAGTTTATAAATGTGGCACGGTAAGAGGTTATCAACAACAATAACTAAATAGAACAGTTGTAACATTATCCTGTAACAAAATGTATATGAATGTGCTCTCTCTCTCAAAGTATCTCATCGTACCGTACTCACCCTTCGTATGCGGTGAGATGATCAATGCCTATAAAGTCGCGAACTTTCACTCAAAGGCAGTGCTCTCCGGCTTCCTGCTGGCATCCGCACTGCCAGCATCACTCGGCTTGCACTTTGGGGCCATTATTAAATAGAATAAGGGGGCCTTGAACACGAGCTCTGAGATAACAGGACAGTGGACGCGATGACGGAGACGGCCACCGAGTGACAAACGGACAGGGCTCGTCTGCAGCGTGGGGACCCCGGACAAAGGGAGGGGCCGCGACCACGCTGACCAGAGCGGGACACTCCAGGTTTCACCGCGCTACTCAGAACAGCACACAATTTAAAACTTACAAACTGATTGTTGCTGGAATTTTCCATTTAATATTTCCAGATCGCTGTTGACGACAGAAAACTGAAACCGCAGGAAGCGAAACGGCGGATAAGGGGGGACTACTGTGTTCTGAACACCTCTCATTTCACCAGTGAAAATTGTTTCTGAGATCCATTACGCTACGCGATAAAGCCGGAGGTCATTACTGGGAATGAAGACAGGAAGCGCTTCAGAATGATCTTTCCAATTCCAACAAACCTCCCCTGGAGTGTGTGCTCATGGCTAAGTAGGGTCCCTCCATATGAACTAAACCCCTGGGTGTCCATTACAGTCCCAGGGCAGCCGTCACCCTGCCTCAGGCCAAGTTCTTTAGCGTTAAGTGCGGACAGCGTAGATTGTGTGACTGTGCTCTGTTGCTTCTAGTCAGAGCCCAGACGCAGCACCGGGCCCGCTCTCTCTCCTGCCCTGTGGTCTGCAGTCTTTTTCAGACGCTACCCAGTCAGTTGTGTCTTCTCCAGCCCCTGCCTTGCACCAGCCCTATTGACCAGGTGACAGTGACCAGGGTTAGAGCTCAGCTCCATCCCAGGCTGAGGAGGTGATTTCTTTTTTGCCTCTAACATTTTGTTTCCAAATGTCCTGATTTTTTAAAATATTTTTTTATTGATTTCAGAGAGGAAGGGAGAGGGAGAGGGAAACATCAATGATGAGAGAGAATCATTGATCGCTGCATGCCCCCTAGTAGGGATCGAGCCTGCAACCCAGGCATGTGCCCTTGACCAGAATTGAACCTGGGACCCTTCAGTCCATAGGCCAATGCTCTATCTGCTGAGCCAAACCAGGTAGGGCTGTCCTGATGTTTTTTGATTCACTATGAAAGGTACAAAATATCAGCCTCTCAAAATTCAGTAATAAGGAGACAAATCCATTTTTAAAACGAACAAGATATTTTAAGACTCTTCACCCAAAAAAACATATACACAAATGGAAAACAATTACATAAAAGTGTGCTCAACAGCATTTGTCATTGAGAGGAATGTGCATTGAAACCACCATGGGTTCCCAATACACAACCTTAGAACAGTCGACGTTCAAAAGACTGAAAACACCAAGATTCGGCAAGAATGTGAAGGAATTGGAGCCCTCACACACTGCTAGTGTGAATGTAAAATAGTACCACCAGTTCGGAAAATAGTTTGGCAGTTTTTTAAAAATATAGATATGCACTTATGACATATTTCACTTCTAGATATTTGCATAAGCGAAGGAAAGCATATGTCCATACAATGCTGGTACATAAGTGTCGTAGAAGCTTTACTTGCAATAGTCCAAAACTGAAACGACCCAAATGCCCCTCAACAGATGGATGGGTAAACCAGCCGTGGTATATCCATACAATGGAACAGTCCTCAGCAACCTAAAGGAATAAGCTACCGATACATGAGACACTATGGAGGAATCTCAACGTTATGCTGAGTAAAAGAAGCTGGAGGAAAAAGAGTGTGTCATGTATGTTTCACTTATGTAAAATTCTAGAAACTGCAAAGTCATCTCTGGTGACAGGAAGCAGATGGGGGAAGGAGGGGATGTGGGCAGGAGAGAGGGGGAGGAGTCGCGAAGGGGCACAGGAAACAGAACTTTTGATGGCGATGAATGTGTTCACCATCCTAATTGTGGTGATGGTTTCATGTGTGTATACCTATGACAAAACTTCCCAAATCATATGCTTTCAATATGTGCACTTAAATATTGCACATTTTATTGAAGGGCATCAGAGTTTGCAATCCCAAAATATACCTCTTTGGGATATTGATTATTTTAAGCTGGTTATTAATATTTTTTAGTCCTCACCTGATGATATGTGTTTGTTTGGTTTTTATTGATTTGAGAGAGACAGAGAGAGAAAGAGAGAGAAAGAGAGAAATATCAGTTGCCCCCATATGCACTCTAACTGGGGATCAAGCCTGCAACCTAAGCATGTGCCCTGACCGGGAATCGAACCGGTGACCTCTTGGTTCATGGGCTGACACTCAACCGCTGAGCCACACCAGCCAGGCTTGCCTAAAACATTTTAGACAGAGCATCTGCTCCAGGAAAGGAGTTCTCACCATAAGTAACTACAGTTTAATATGAACTAGTGTGGTCGACAGGGAGGAGCCTAGCAAGGCCCCTTTGATCAAAGTCCTCTCTATGTCCCAGTGTTAAAGATGGCCCTGCAAGCACTCACTGACCAAATAGCTGCTTTTCCTTCCCTTGGAAGCCCCAGGCCACTGCCTACCCCCTCTTTCTCCTTAACGCAAAATGGCATACAAACCTCAACTGCCTGGTTTGTGCCCTGGGGTCCCATATTCTTATGGAACCCCCAAATGCACATACACAATTCAACTTGGTTATTTTCTCCTGTTCATCTGTCTCGTGTCAATTCGATTAGTAGACCAACCAGAAGAACTAAGAGGGAAAAGCAGGGACATTTTCTCTTCTCCCACATTATCGTATGTCAATGATCCTTCAATAAATCTCAAACACGCTCACACTTTGTGCTCGGCACACTATTTCTCCAGTTTAAAGGTCCCTGCTCTGGTTACTGCCAGCCCGGTTATTGGGTGAGAGATTCAATCTTGAAGTCAAGTTACAGCTCACAGCTGAGTGATTGGCTCTTCTAAGTGCTTGTTAAGAAAGGCCAGGCACCTCCAAGATGCTGAAATGAATGAGGAAACTCAATGGGAAAGAATCAGGGAGGCCACATGGGTGGGTGGAAAGTGGATGGGACCAATGTGGGCTCGAGTGGTCATGCGGGCACTTACAGATGGTGGCTTTAATCTGGATGCTAATCTGTCATAGTGCATGACCTAGGGGCAGCTGGTCACAAGCTTTAGAAGCTGATTCAGCTAAGGTTTGGGATAGACCAGTGGTCGGCAAACTCATTAGTCAACAGAGCCAAATATCAACAGTACAATGATTGAAATTTCTTTTGAGAGCCACATTTTTTAAACTTAAACTATATAGGTAGGTACATTGTTATTAACTTAATTAGGGTACTCCTAAGGCTTAGGAAGAGCCACACTCAAGGGGCCAAAGAGCCCCATGTGGCTCGTGAGCCGCAGTTTTCCGACCACGGGGATAGACAACAACCAGCAGCTCCAGAGCATCTTTTCTTCTTCTTCTTCTTCTTCTTCTTCTTATTATTATTATTATTATTATATATTGTTATTGAGTTCAGAGAGGACTGGAGAGGGCGAGAGAGATAGAAACATCAGTGATGAGAGAGAATCATTGACCGCTGCCTCCTGCACGACCCCTACTGGGGATCGAGCCCGCAACCCCAGCACGTGCCCTTGACCGGAACCGAACCTAGGACCCTTCAGTCCGCAGGCAAATGCTCTATCCACTGAATCAAACCAGCCAGGGCTCCAAAGCATCTTAATAGCAGGTCTCAGTAGCTTCACCCAGAATTTTCCTCCCTCTGGTCAAATCAAATTCCAGAGTCACACGCCTGCCCCTTGACTAGGGGAGGGGCGAGCATTTGATTAGCGAGCACAACGAAAGGGATTTGAGACGCTATCAGCAAATGAAGGTAGAATAGATGCTTGATGCAAAAACAAAACAAAACCGACAAATGGCTACTGTTCCAATTATAGATTGTGTATAACAGATTCAGTGACTGGAGACAACAATGACTTATTATCGCTCACAAATCTGAGGCTTACCTGGGCGGTTCCTCTTCTACCAGTAGTTTTGTTTGGTTCCCTTGTGCGGCTGCATTCAGTGAAAGGCAATCGGTTGGAAGGTCCCAGTGGCCACACTCACATGTCTGGAAGCGGGTGCTGGCTGTGGGCTGGGGCGTCTTGCTTCTTCTCTGCATGGCCTCTCACCCTCCAATGGGCCACACCTGCTGCATTCAGGGATTTCCAGGACCTGTTCCAAGCGAATGAAGGCAGAACCTGCCAGACCTCTGAGCCTGGCTCTGGCTCTCACACATCTCTTCTGGAACATGGTTTCAGCCAGAGTGAGCCTCAAGGTCATTGCACCTTCGAGGGAGTGGAGACATAAACTGCACCCTGGCTGGGAGGAACGGCTAGGTCACATTGCAGAGAGGATGCATAACTAGAAAGAGGGGGCTTTGTAGCCGCTAAGCAATCAAGCAGCGACACTAAAAATGTCTCATGTTCCTCGTGTATGAAAGGAGAGTGATAATACCCAACTCCTAAGGTTATTGTGGTCATTAAATAAAATAACATACTTGAAAGATGTTTTTCACCAAAAAAACACGTGGTGAAAGAACACGTGTTATTAATATCATTGAAGTGGTAGGCAGGCAGCCTTCAAAGCAGTGGTTCTCAACCTTGGCTGCACAGTAGAATCACCTGGGAATCTTTTTAAAATCCTGATTTCTGGGCCTCATCCTCCGGAAATTCTGTTTCTTTGTTACTCATGTTGTGGCCCCACCCCATAACAAAGACACAGAATTTCTGGGGGAGGAGGCCCAGAAATCAGGATTTTAAAAAGATTCCCAGGTGATTCTAATGTGCAGCCAAGGTTGAGAACCACTGCCTCAAAGGAAAGTCTCCATTTAAAACGCTTGTGTTAGCCTCTTTTTGTTGGCGACGGCTGCAGTGCAAATGACCGGGAACTGAGTTTGTTGTCCAATTTTGGGATAAAGTCTTGCCTATGGTTTCCTTCCTGTGAGCTTCAAAATGCAAGTGGAGGAAGGGATTAAACACATGGAAATGTTCATTTGACAATGTTTGTCTCTAGTTTATATGTGTGTATTGGTCAGTGTCCAGTCAGCAAAACAGAACTACTTCAGGAATTTCAAATAGAGGGGCGTTGACATGGGAACTGGCTGTGAATGTACTGGAGGGGCGGCGCGGAGAGAAGAAAACGCGAGCGAGCTCACAGATTAGCAACTGCAGGAAGCGGCTACCATCCTCAGGTTGCTGGAGCCAAAGGGAAAATGGCCCGGGACCCACACTCGCCCTGTTACAGAGGCTGCTGGTAAACCTACGGCTTCCCTGCTGCGGTTGGAACTTCTTTCGGGAAACCAGGAGGCTGAACTCCCACCCACGGTGCCTGTCACTGAGCTGGGGCTGCTGCCAGAGCCAGACTCTAGGGACCCTGAGCGAAGGAGGCTGCAGGAGCACCAGCCTCCGCTGTTGAAATTCGACTCCTAAGCACTAACCCACACTCACCCAAAGGCTGATCCACTGCCAGACTTTGTTCCGCAGAAGCTGGGAAAACTTGGCTTCTCTCTTCCACCTACCCTCCAGACTCCCGCCAGCGTCTCCCATTAGCAGAACCTAATGGGAAGCCAGCTCGCTGAGGATCTGGGAAATGTAGTTTTCAGGCTTCTCGCCCCTGTGGAGAAGGACAGGGAGAGTGGGAACTGAGTTGAGAGCCTACAGACAAATAGCCAGCACAGTGTACGACGGGCGCACAGATGTTTCACACACAGTGCTGATGTGTGTGGGTATCTCCAGATGTTTCCTATTCGGGTCTGTTTGAAGCAAAGAGAACATATGTCGACTGTCTCAAACTTCTAATAGAACACTATCACAACACATTTAACCATCCGATGATCAAACTCCTCTTCCTCCTCGCCATCTACGCCCTTCCTCCTTGGATTGGCAGGGGATATGCAAACGCTGGCAGACACTGCAGTTCACACTCCACTTTGCAAAACCCCGATGGAATCTTTCTAGCTTCCTGTCTTTTACCCCTGAGTATCTCCCATGTATACCCAAGGTAATCCTATATAATAAAAGCTAATATGCAAATTGACCGAACGGCAGAACGACTGGTCGCTATGATGTGCACTGACCACCAGGGGGCAGATGCTCAATGCAGGAGGTGCCTCCTGGTGGTCAGTGTGCTCCCACATGGGGAGCGTCGCTCAGCAAGAAGCCCTGAGCTGGGCTCATGGCTGGTGAGCACAGCAGCGGTGGCAGGAGCCTCTCTCACCTCCATGGCAGTACTAAGGGCACAGACCAGGCTGAGGGAGTCCCCCCCCCCCCCGCCCTGAGTGCACAAATTTCATGCACCGGGCCTCTAGTATGTTAATAAAATTGTGTTCTTTTTTCTCTTGTTAATCTGTATTTTATTACAGAGATCTCAAGTAACAATTCAGAAAGGTAGAGGAAAAATTATTTTTTCTCCCCTATACACATGAAGTCTGCTAGATCCATGATAACACCAAAGGTTATTCTATTGAACTGGCAATGACTGTCCTTTATGAAACAAGGTCACTTGCTCTTAAGACCCAAGCATTAGACTATTCTTGGATTTTTCTCTTAGGTTGATTGAGCCTGGTGTTTCTTTCAAGGGCTCAAAACATGCTGTTGTCTACAAGGCAAGCCCAGAGATGGAGGCGTAGGAGGATGTGATAGGTCAGAGCCACTCTGACAAATGCGATGTGGTCAGGGCTCAGGAAAAACTCTGTCCCGGAATTAGCTTCACAGGAAAAATCAGGTCACGCTCCACAGCAAGGGCAGCATAAAGATGGAAGGCGGAGTGAGGCTTGTTTTGGAAGTGGCGGTTCCGTGGAACCTCAAGTCAGCCCCTATACCTCGCTGAGTCACCCAAGGGGGCGCCACCTGAGGTAATGACAGGGAGTGCAGCTGTAAGTGGGGTCATCTTGGGGTGAGGGGACGGCATGTTACAAAGAAGTTGAAAGAAGGAAACTAGTATTTATTGAGGTCCTTCTATATGATAGGCATGTCCCATCACTTTCTCATTTTAATCCTGAAAACAACCTTATGACATTATCTCCTCTTTAGAAATAGAGGAACTGGGGGGACCCCACATCTGGCAAGCAACATAGCCAGATTCAATGCCCTGTCTATTCCACTCACACGTCAATGCGGGCAAATCCATGGGACTGGCACCCCTTTAGGGGGCTGAGGGACACATAACCCTCACTGGGCCTCTGTCGTGTACCAGGCACTGCGTGTGTGTCTGCCACTCATCATCTACTTTACCCTTCCTAAGCACCCTGAAGAGTAGGTGCTGGCGCTTCCATTCTATAGGGTAGGAACATAAAGTCAAACGTTATAAATGTGTGAACACAGGATTTCAACCCAGGTCTGACTTACTCCAAAGCCATATTGTTTCCACGAACCTTCAGCCTCCCCATCTATGTTGGGAGTTAAGATACAATCATCTAAAGATCAAGAAGAGTCCTGGGCAGAGCACAAGAGCCAGGTGACTGGTTTGGGCAGAAGTGAGTATAAACAGAGAGGAGAGGAGAGGAGAGGAGAGGAGAGGAGAGGAGAGGAGAGGAAAGAGCCGTGGGGCTGGGATGGCCATGCACGAGTCACCATTGTCTCACCCCTGTGTCCCTCTTCCCTGCCGGCATCTCTCAGAGATCCAGAGAGGCCTGGGCCACTTCCTTTTATTTTTTTCCAGAACCCAGTATGAATTTGAATTTGGGGTCCCAGCCAAACGTTTCTGCTGACCTCCCCACAGTGGGCCTCTTTGCTGCCTGCTGCTCCCTCTGCCCACACTCCGATCTGCTGGGCTCCATGGGGTGAGCGCCTCTCGTTACAAAGAGGCCTCCTCTTTCTCAAGGTCATAAATATACCCGGGCAGGGCCCACGCCTGCTCTTTAATTGGTGCCCCTACAGACCCATTACCTCACTGTGCTCCCGGGAGATGGTCTATAAATATCTCCTGGCCAACTGAAAACACACAGTGCCCTTTAAAACAATCCCCAGCATTTTAGGAAAAGTGTGGCCACTGCAGTCCACTTCATTGGCTCAGTTTGGGATTTGCCAGCAACACTTTGAGTGACTACAAAGCATGAAGGTGTCAGAGGCATCGAGCAAAATGAAAGAAGCAAACCATAAACATATTATCATTTCTAAAATCTCTTCCTTTTAAAAATGATGTTATGAGATAGCATTTTCTGCCCTAGGCAGCTTGTAGTCATGCCCTCAACCCACACACCCTGCTCTCCCCCCCTCCTCCTCCTCCCTCTCCTAAGAAGAAGAAAGAAGAAGATGGAGAAGGAGGAGGAGGAGGAGGAGGCGGAGGAGGAGGAGGAGGAGGAGGAGGAAGGGGAGGAGGAAGAGGAGAGAGGGGAGGAGGAGGAGGAGATCTTATGCTATTGGGAAATTACTGGCTAAAAATTCCTTCTATCTCAACACTTTGTCCTCCTAACCTACATCTGTGAAAGGTCTCAGTGGTCAGAGCTTCGCACATTTAAGCCAAACAGAACTCAGAAACAGAGAGGAGAGTGAGAGAAAGAAAATGAGACCATCTGAGTTCATAAAATAAACTGTTTTAGCCTAGTTTTCCATTCTAGGTAAATGCCCTCTTCAGAAAAATGTTTTCAAACACCATGTTATAAAAAACCATTACTGGGAAGCAATGATCAAGGGATTTCCTCTTGGCAAGGAATGTGGATCTGTGTTTGGTATTTCACATCCACCCCATTTCAGCCGGTGATCAGAAAGGCAATAGTGCCGGGCAAGTCCTCCATTTACAACAGTTACAAGAGAGACATCCAAGAGCCTGAAAAGCTACATCCCTAGTGATGATTCTTAGGCGGTTTTAAAGACAGATTCCTTTATTACTCTCAGAAAACTCCAGAGGCATTTCCAAAATGTCGCTATCTTGCCTTCCTTTCTAGTTCCTCTTTCAGCTGTGGCCCAGCAAATGCTGCGGCAGAAGTTCCTTTCTCCCACTGCTCTGGAGTTTTCAGCTCCAAGTAGGAATGGGTGGGTGGATGGATGGATGGATGGATGGACATGTGGGTGGATGTGCATGGTCCTCTGTCTCTGGCTCCAAGAGCCTGGGACTGAAGGAGCCAGCGACTTCTCAGCAGTGTCAGATTTCTGTTGACTCAAGAATCCACCCAGAAATCTGGGGCAACAGCCCTTGTACAGCGATACCCATGCTCTCTCTTCCAGCTTATGCGCTGGTCAACACGTACAGGAAGGAAGTCACAACTTAAAAATAAAATTCACACATACACCATCGGCCAACATTTAAGCCCTCCTCTGAAGTCTCACCGGGCCCCACACTGAGTTTTACCCGATGTCATGAACAATCACGTGGATACTCAGACACCTGGACCATCTCCTCGAGCCGGGCGGGGTCTTCTTGGCAGAGCTGCCCCAGCAGAACCCGGGGTGGTGTCCTCTGCTGAGAAAACCCTCGTGTGGCTGGCTGGGAGTCCCAGCCCCGACTCCCGTCCATCTGCATAGGGGTGCATGCCCCAGGCTTCATGACCTCCTCAAATTCTGCTTGAGGAGGGTTTGGACTTGCCTCCTAGACATAAGTGAGAGATGAAATAGCTTGTCATTGAGTCAAAGGAGCTTTCATGGAAGTTTCTGCCCTTTCACAAAATTACTCAAGCAAAGGCTTCCTCCTGTGGATCCTAAACTCCCGGACAGAGGTCCCTGGGTGTGGTGTGGTCACACTCGGAGTCCAGAGCAGCCAGGATTGGGGGTCCCCATGTCTCCACCCAGGGAGGAAGTGGGTTTTAATGCTTTGAAGTGAATGAACTTTCCCAAACTGCCCTTCAGTAAAAGATGTGCCAACTTCTGATACGCATATATATTTTCATTTTTTAAGATCACTTCCTGGTAATAGCCAGGACTCGTGTAGATGACTGGCTGCTTTTTCTAATTCCCCAGGGAGCTTCCGTGGCTCTCCCGATGCCTCGATGCACTGCCTGTCCCCCGATGGCAAGGCTCCGCTGCCCAGAGGTCACCGTGAGGCCAGTGGCAGAGCCATCTGGCACCCAGGAAGTGGGAAGTCATCATTTGAATCCACGGATCATCTGGATTAAAAGATCGTCTATGAAGAGGCCTCTCTGTGTAGTCTAGCACCTCGTCAGAGAAATTCTTTTTCTGAATGTACACTCCAAACCATCACTCTGACCAAACAAAATTAAGTCAGACACCTAGCCCTAGATGTGCCCTCAAAAATATTGCTCTATGCCTCTGCTTAGCCTCAGCCTCTTCCTGGCCCTCCTCCCCACCCCCTGGCTAATGCAAATTGTGTAATTATTTGCTGACCCAAGTGCTTTCTCTCCTGGCTTCAGAGTTCCCCTCTTCAGTGTTAGAAGTTGCATAAATAACCTTATCTTTTGGCAGCACTTTTTAAAAACCTAAGTCCTTTCTCTTTCCTCCACTCCCCCTGCCCGCCTAGGCAGTGCCAGTGCCAGCTCCCCGGCTCCTCTAGCCTCGTCCTGGAATCGGGCACCTGGGCCTGACAGTTCTGCTAACCCCGTGGGCGGCGAGGGCTCAGGGGATTACGGAGCTCGGCTCTCTGTGGTGTTCACTGAAGGTCAAGGTCCACTGTTCCTCCAGCCCCTCCTTTAGAACACAGAGGCCAACATCCTTCTCACCAAACCAGCTTAAAATCTGATACCTTGGAAGCAGGTAGGTGCGGCCGCACAATGATTCCCTCCGCCCACCGGCAAGCAAATATTTACCCGGGCTGGGCTGCTGCCCGGCAGGCGGGGCTCGGGGCCCGGCCCCTTGAAAATTACATCCATAGCTCTCTCCTCTCTTGCCCCTTTTACACTAAGTGGAATGGAGCCTGTTTTTAAAGACTTCCAGAGAAGGGTTCATAATTGCCCTTGGTAGAGGGCCTTAATGCGTAATTTAAATCTACTTCATTTACGCATTCAACCTGCGCCTTAGCAGCACTTACTAATCCATTGCGTGGACGTCATCTCTCATTCTGATTTCTGGAATAAGAGGGGGAAAGGCTGCATCGCACACCTCATGCCCTCATCTCCTTCCGAATCCTTCCGGGGGGATGGGGGGGAGAGGGAGGGGTGACAGATATGGAAGCTCAGCTTCTCTTTGCCTGGGAGCCCCTCCCGCAGCGCCCTGGCAGGGAAAGTGCAGGGGATGCTGGCTGTGTCCTGGGCAGAAAGAACCTCAGTCCCAAGGCCCCAGCACCCGCCTACGTGCAGGCCTCAGGTTCCCCTTGTCCTTACAGCTGCCTTTGAACCCTCTGAAGGATTTGTTTCTCCACCGGCACTGCCTGCTCTGAGGACACAGCAGGCAGCCCTCTGAGAACAAAGGCCAAGGCCAACCCTGAGTCCAGGGGGCAGAGCGTGAGCAGGACAGCAGCAGCACACCACGATGTCCGTGTGCACAGGGAGGGGCAGCCCGGGGCCACGCGGGGCTTCGCTGCAGCCGCAGCACTCACAGCTCCTTCCCACCAGGGTCACCTTCACACGTGGGGGTGGATTTGCAGGGCGAAGAGGAGAAAGACACAGAGGGGGGAGGAGATGAAGAGGGGCGGCCAGGGGGAGGGAGGGAGAGAATCGCCCGACAGGAGTGGAGCGCGAGGAATAGACGTGGATTCAGAGAGGCTCCACGGCTGAGAACAGCTGGCGCTGCCCATGTTGGGGCACAGGAGGCCCTGACGCCTGGGGCAGGCGTGCGTGTGAAGGCCTGCGGTCCTGCAGCGGCCGGGGCGTGGGCCTTTCTCTCCGTGTTCCCGGAGAGGCAGGGGCGTGGAAATCGTAGGAAGGGCCTTGGCTGGAGCAGCTGGGGAAGGACGCATCTCTGGAACCTGCTCTTCTATATTTTTATTTGCTCCGGGTGCCAGTGCCGCCAAATCCCAGGAGGTGCCTCACGGGAGAAACTACAGGGCGAGGCGCTAGAAGGAATCGGGAGGAAGGGGCAGTGTGTTAAGAGCGAGCAGAGGCATGGCCCTGTCTCCTGGAGAGAAGCTTCTAAATGCCCACCGTCCAATGTCACGTGCAGCAGCCACGTGTCTGTGAGGACTGCTACCTCTGGGCACTGGGACTGCGCCCACTGGCGCCCTGGGAGCTCATTGCTGCTGCCAATTACAGTCTGCTCTCACTCGATTGTCCTAAGCAGGTCAACACGATGAAGCAGTGAGACGCAAGGCTTTTCGGAATTAAATAGCAAGTTTCTGCACTATGTGAAGACGTTAAGAAAACCATCTGAATCTTTTGCAGAAGTGTCTTCCATGAGTGCCAGTAGGAGCTGGTTTCAGAACCTCCAGAAGCTGGACTTTCCCGTGTGTCTGGGGAAGTTGTAAGCGAAGATGAAGGGCTTGCAAAGACCTTTCCCCCCCCTGTTTGAAAAGCACTGATTGACCAAGAAGGCAGTCTCAGGATCCTGCTTCTCACTTTAATGAGGAGGTCACATCGGGAACACGTGCCCTTAGACACATGCCATTCTCCAGGAAAACACACGCGCCCAGAGCGCAGAGCTGCCAAGGATGGGCTGGCCGTAGAGAAGCAGGGCCCGTGGAGGTTACTGTACTAATATCTTCGACTGATATTAATTTAATTAGTGCTCTGGTTGTAAATCCCACGGTTTTTAATAATCTTCCCCAACCCTCCTTTTCTCATAAACCCAATTAGTCTTCAAGGCTGATTTTGCAGAAGTAAGGTTTTAATCTCTTCCGGAGGCGGGGAGGGTGGAGAAGAGGGGAAAGGGATGCATATAAGGCATTACAGTAGGAACCTCCGTATTTAGGAATTCTTGGTTTATTGACCAATTTTCTGGATTCTTGTCTCATTTCACTTTGCTGTATTGGTTGCCCATTGCTGCTGTAAGAAATTACCCCAGGCTTAGTGGCTTAACACAACTCTAATTTGTTATCTTAGTCTGAAAATCAGAAGTCCTAAATGGGTCTTGCAGAACGAACACCAAGGTGCAGGCAGGGCTGTGTTCCTTTCCTTTGATCTGGGCAGGTTTGCGATTCACTTGTTTTATTCTGCAAGTCACTGGTGGTCATGATAGCTGTTAATGCATGGCTGTAGTATAGTCCTCGTCAACTAACTAGCACTTGGAAGAAAACATGGACTCTCTCTCATATGCCCTCCACTCTGTTACTGCATTGCTATCATTGCTGATGCAGTAGGACACTCCCTGTATTAAAAGGGCCCAAAATTGTACACTTGAAACCTATATCATTGTATTAACCAATGTCACCCCAATACATTTAATACCAAATTGTAAGAAAAAATAAATGCTTTTCTGTTGACTATGTCCATAGAGTCACCACATGGAGAGGCCCACGAAGTGCTCCAGTCAACAGGGCCCATCTTCACATGCCCCAGGCCCAACACCAGACGTGTGAGTAAGGGAGTCTTCAGGTGACTTGATCCCCCAGCTGCTGTGTCACCCCAGCTGCCTAGACCCCAGATATCATGGAACAGAGACGAGTCATCCCTGCTGTCTAAATTCCAAATCCACAGAATCCATGGGCATAATAAGGTGGTTATTTTAAGCCACTAAATTTTAGGGGTAACTTCTCCTGCAGCAACAGGAGCTTGGGCACCAGGTACGTAGTGTTCACGGAATGCGCTGCTCGGGTGTGTTCCTGAAGCACAGTTGTGATGACAGCCATCATGATATCAGAAAAACTAACACCAGCAGAGTTAGACAATTAGTGGCTTCTCCAGAATCTCAGGTGCAATGCCGGGTTTGAGAAAATGTGACAAAAATCCATTCTAAGAGTTATTTGGGGGATTAAACCACTTTTCTAGAAAAGAAAACGAGCAGAATTTGGGTGCCTAGAGACACTGAGAGTAGGCACAACACCCCTTCCCCGTGGCCTCCAGGGTGAGCTGCCCTCCTGGTATGAGGTGGATCAGCACCCAGGCTGGGTAGGCGTGGCCTCTGCAGAAGGAAGTCAACAGAGGAAGCTTCTCAGACAGGTGAGGAATTCCAGGCAGTCTGGGAAAAGCCCTTTTGCTGCCTTATCTATCTATCTATCTATCTATCTATCTATCTATCTATCATTTATCATCTATTATCTATCTATCATTTATCATCTATTATCTATTTATCATCTATCATCTACCTATCATCTATCATTTATCATCTATTATCTATTTATCATCTATCTATCATCATACCTATTTTTATTATTATCTATTTATCATCTATCATCTACCTATCATCAATCATTTATCATCTATTATCTATTTATCATCTATCTATCATCATACTATCTATTTTTATGCCACATTGTGGTAACACACACACACACACACACACTGACCATGGCCAGGGCCAGGACTTCCTGGTGACTGGGTAAAATAATTGCTGCTGGGAAGAGAAGGGAAGTGCCCGCTTCCGGTGAGTTTTGCCTGATGTGGCTGAAATGTGAGGAACTTGGCACACTTCCCAGCCGGAGAAGTCTGTGTGAGAGACTGATAAGGAAAGGAGACTAATTCAGTAACCAAAGTTACTGCAGTGCAGTGAGTTGTCCTTACACCAGACCCTGCCTTATATGGGGAAGGGTTAAATACAAAACAAAGCACAGTAGATTCTGAAATATTATCTTGACAGTTAACAGTCACCCACAGATACTGTCCAGACACTTAGGAATCCAAGTGATAATTATTTGAGCTATTTTTTTTTCTTTGCTTAAGACATCTGGACAATTTTGCACAAACCAGGATGGGAATATAAAGTCCTTAGATATCCTTCCCCAATTAAATTATTTCATCAATAAATAATTCCTGAGCAGGTAACTCCAAATATGTTCATTCACATCAAGAAATGCCAAGAAAGTACCCTTTAAAAATCTGTAGTAAATGGATGTTTCCTTCTGTGTTGGCTGGAGCTCATTGTGTTTTATAAATTCACTCAACATTCGAGGCTCTAGACTTAAATTTTAAAGATCAGGCTTCCTTCTTCTTGTCCTGAGAGGTGCAAACATGTGCTGACCATTGGTTGAAGGTATGTTGGTTTTATTTAGTGCGACACCTACCAGACACCCTCGATGATACTACTGTGCAAAATTTCCAGACTTCCTGGGCTGGTATCCCAGGAAAAGTCAGCTATGTCATCTTGTATTAGTTAAGATGGTGCCAGCTGCTATCAAACATGAGCCTCCAGCCCAGCCAGTGTGCTCAGTGGTTTCGTATCAACCTATGAACCAGAAGGTCATGATTCGATTACCAGTCAGGGCACATACCTGGGCTGTGGGCTCGATCCCCAGTAGGGAGCATGAAGGAGGCAGCCAATCAAAGATCCTCTCTCATTATTGATGTTTCTATCTCTCTCTCCTCCTTTCCCCGCTGAAATAAAATATGTATGTGTGTGTGTATAGATATGTATATATATTTTAAACATAAACCTCCAAAACTCAGTGGCAAAATATTATTTATTTGTATGACATAAAATGTCGCTTATGACATTTACTTCCCACTCATGCAGTGTCCACTTGACACAAGGCAAGGCAAGGCAGCACGCTCTGCAGAATCCTGCGGAGACCCCAACGGGGCGGGGCAATGCCATCCTCAATGCGTGACCTGCCCAGAGAGAGCAAAGGATCACGTAGGCCAGGCCTGGAAACGTCTACATCACTTTGACCCACAATCTGATGACCAGAACTCAGTCAAAATGGCCCAAATTAGATGCAACTATTTCTGGGCAATGTCACCCCTGGCTGAGCACCCACTTCCCAGCAATAGAAGCGAGCATAGTTCTTTGGTGACAAACCACCCCTCTGGCACACATCTCATTTACACCGCGGATTCTTTCCATCCCCAGGCCTGTGGCGAGTGCCGTAAATGACCAGGCCAAACCTAGTCCCACCAAGATCCAAAAGGCTCGTGCTCTGCTGTCTTGGTCTCTATGACGTTTAGTTTGGAACGGTGCCGTGGCACTGAGACGGCCCTCCCCATGAGGACCTAGCACAGGTGGTGAGGGTACGCTGGCCCAGCTCACGTTCACTGCGCAGTAGTGCTATCGCCTGTCGTGTTTCCAGTGTTCATTCACCCTGGGAATGCTACCACATGTGAGAGGGCTCTGTGGCAGAGGAGAGTGTTCCCTCGGTCCTTGGTGATAGGTGGGCACGCTCAGGGCCCCTAGGCCCACTTTGGGAAGCCAGGGCCAGGCAAGAAGATTGCCTATGGGACCAGGCCCTGGCCTGGATTTCACTTCGTGATAAATCCCAGCTGCCCTTGTTCTCCCGGGAGCAGCTACTAGTGATGCGATGCCCAGGGCAAACAGACCTGTGTGGAGATGTATGCTGCCCTTGTTCTCCCGGGAGCAGCTACTAGTGATGCCCAGGGCAAACAGACCTGTGTGGAGATATAACACTTACATAATAAATTAGCCTGCGCATCACCCTCCTTGTACGCAGACCTGGATTATTTTTAAGAATGGCCGTGTAAACCATCATTGATTGTTATCCTATTATACTAGGCACTGTGCAAAGTACAGTACTACTTTTTACCTATAATAGTAACAATTGTTCTGCTAGGTAGAAATCGGGTTTCATTTTAAACTGAGGTACCTCAACAAGGTTAAGTAGCTCATTCAAAGTAAACTGATAGTGGCTGAGTTGAGGTTCAAATCCAGACCAATGTAACTCTAAAATCTGTTCTCCATCCACTATGGCATATAATGAGTTACACCCCCTCCCCCCAGGCACCCTGGGGTGCTTATCCTCAGCTTCCAAGAGCAAATGCTTAGCACACACAAGGAAAACACCAACCCATTCATTCCTCCCTGGCAAGACTCGCCCAAGTAAGTTTTCTCAAACTGCTCAGGGCCAACCTGATGCCTTCACCTTGATAGAGTAACCCCATGTGCCGAAAGTTTGAAGAACATGTATTCATTGGAAAGTGAGATTTCATTGTACGTAACTGCACGCAACAATAACATATGATCTGTGGCCACTCGAGTACTAAGGGTAGGCTGCAGAGACACACAAGTGTCTGAGATTCTTGTAAGTGTTCATGTCATCGTCATACAAGGCTGATTTCCCTTCACATAGCTGCTTCTTCACAGTCAACAGCGAGGTATTCCTTCTCTCTCTCCAGAGATGTTACACAAGCAGCATCGATTCAGACAGTGACCAACTGGTCACCAAGTCAGCCTGTTTTCCAAGCCATAGGACATTTAAAAAGACAGTTACTAAAGCCAAGAAGCCATATGACTTAGTAGCACCTTCTTGAATGGAACATTTTTTGTGTGCATCTTTGGAGACTTTTAAGTAAAGGCACAGCATTTTTTTTAAATTTCTTTATTGATTAAGTTATTACATATGTGTCCTTATCCCCACATTACCCTCCCCATCTTCCCCACTCATGCCCTCACCCCCCTGTTGTCTGTGTCCATTGGTTAGGCCTATATGCCTGCATATAAGTCCTTTGGTTGATCTCTCCTCCTTACCCCCACCCTCCTCTACCTAAGGCACAGCATTTTGTGTTGGAGACCAGGGCAAAGAAAAGAACATCCCATGTTCCCTTAGTGCCATTATTACAATAATGGCTTCACTTTGAGGACTTCAGATAGCCAGGCACAACCTCACAATGATCTATAGAGACTAAAAGATAATCATTTCTATTTCACGGAAGAAAGCAAAACCAGCTGAGTCAGATTAAGTGAGTACATCGCAAATGACAGCAAAAGAAGTTGAGCCCAGGTTTGTCTGACTATCTCTACAGCCCACCCAGAGCCCCAGAGCTGTTTGCAAAGAATGCCATCAGGAGGAAATTCGGCCTGGAGTGGGAAGGCTGTCCAGCGCTGCACGGCAGTGTTGTGCAATCTTCAGGAAGGGAACACAGTGTTCTGAAGTTGCACAAGGAATGTAAACAAGACAAATGAAATCTCTCAGAATCCGTGCTAATCCGCTGCCGAAGTCTGATTCCAGAAAAAGCTTTTGTGTATGTAGCGTTTGACTAGGTAGCGTGCCTCTCAAAATACTCAAAGTGGTGAGAGCAATGACTGAGTTTTGCAAGTGTCTGTGCATTGAAGGTAGTTTATTTCTTCCTCGGCAAGCAGGCTCTGTGCTGACAGCAGGTCTCAAGTGCTTGCTGAGCTGTTTTAAAACTCCCAGGAAGACTGGCCTTAGCTTTTATAAGGAAAATTCCAAAGCTGACATTTGTTGATGGAAGTAACTTCGCTGGGTTTGACAGCATGGCCTTGGTGGTTCCCGGTGCATTCCAATGCCATCTATTCAGGATTTGTGAGCACTTGGGGGGGCGGGTGTGGGAGGGAGCTCTGTGAAGGCCCCCTGCCAGCACGTCCCTTCACACACAATAAATAATCAGGTCAAGGCCGTGGCTCCCCAGCGTGCTCCAATGGCTTCCCATGAAAATGCTCCCGTGTAAGACACACATACCTACTCCATCACAGCTTATTTGTAACCGAGGCTTATGGGAAGCACAGGGACAAGCGAGTTCATAAAATGCACCATCTATTCTGTGTTAGACTCTACAGCAAAGCATGTCAAACTCAAAGGCTAACACTGGCCAAATAAACAAGGTTTCAGTTTATGTGGGCCGCAAAAAAACCAAAGCTTCGATTTTCATAGAAACGTAGGTGTGTTTCGATAGAGACATGCTGAATACAGAGGGCTGAAATAAATGAGTCATCGTTAACATAAAATAATAGAACATCTCAAGAAAAATTAATGTTTTTTCTTGAACATTAACTTACCAGACACTGAATAACTGCACAAATGAATAAGCATAACACAAATAAACCTATTTTTCTTGTTCTCTGAAAGAGAAATATTTCCTGTTGCGCACACCAAATAAGTCAGTCCAAGACAAATGATGTGGCAATCGGCTGCTAAAATATTTGCTGCTGGTATTAGCAGAGAGGAGCGGTATGCCTGCAGGTAAGACGCGTAAGGAAAATGAATGCAACACGATTATAGTCATCAGTCATTAGCTAACACTGTAGTTAGTTATTAATCATTCTGTGTAACAGGATATTGTAAAAATTAAGTTACAAAAATTTATTAAAACGTTTCTTACATACCATTATATTGGCTGGGACGCAAAAAATGTTAGTTGTGGCCTGCGGGCCACGAGCTTGACATGCTTGCTCTACATCTATTATTTCATTCTGACAATACCTGTGAGTTTGTGGAGCAAAGGATTCTCGTGTCCCTGGGACACACAAGGAAACTGAAATTCGAGAGCTGAGAGATTTTTCTCAGGGACACAGAGTAGCTGAGCTCAGATGTGAACCCAGTTCTCTCTGCATCGCTTTGGAGTTCCTGCTCCTCGGAGGCATCTGCGGAATCCTTGAGGAACAGCAAAGGGTGATTTTGATAGGTACTTGGAGGGAGCTTTTCTTTTTCTTTTTTTTTTTTTTTACATGCCTGGTCTTTTCTTACTCGTCACCATTCACATACCAGAGTCCCCAAGGTCTACCATCCACCACGTGAAGCATTACATTGATCTGAAAGTCTCTTATTTTTGAGCCCCAAAATTTGCTCAGAATTTCCTCTATGTGACAGGATTCTTAGCTTTTGAGTTCCGTCACACTCCTTGTCATCTGGAAGTTTTTGCCTTTCCAGACAAAGTTATGAGCGGACACGACTCCAAGGCGGAGCCTCTCAGCCTCTTGGAGCCTGTCGGCCTCCTTCCCCTGCCCTCTTCCTGGTATCCTTCCCACCCGTTCTCAGGAACCCAGTGGGTAAAGAACACAACATCCTATATAATAAAAGCCTAGGTGGCATCACACGCAACATCATCACAAGATGGCCGCCACAAGATGGCCGGCAGGGGAGGGCAGTTGTGGGCGAACAGGCCAGCAGGGGAGGGCAGTTGGGGGCAACCAGGCCGGCAGGAGAGGGCAGTTGGGGGCGATCAGGCCTATAGGGGAGCAGTTAGGTGTCAATCAGGCAGGCAGGGGAGTGGTTAGGGGGCAATCAGGCTGGCAGGCTGGCGAGAGGTTAGGAGCCAGCTGTCCATGATTGGAGAGGGTGCAGGTCGGGCTGAGGGAGACCCCCCCACCCCCACACAAATTTTGTGCACCGGGCCTCTACTTATAAATGAAAACAGGTATGCATGTCAACAGAGTGAGAAAAGAATACAAAACAAGCTATAAATTTAAAACTGACAAATAATACAAACATCAAGAAGTCCAGAAAATTAAAATTGTTCACTCATTAACTGCTTAGAACACCTCTACCATACTTGTAACATACATTCATTAGCTACCTATTTTTAAAATATTTTAATAGAAGGAACATAAATATCATGCAGCCTTTTCTCCAGCTTGTTGGAAAGTTCTTTTGCACTTTACAGGTTGTCCCTGGCAATATCGTATAAATATCCAGAATGGCTTTCAAGTTCGGGGAAAGCTCTATGGTCTGTCTTTCATCCAGGAATTGTGTCAGGTGTACTCTGTCGTACTGCTACAGGTTTGGGTCCCCTACACATAGAAGCCTGACAAATTCTAGTTCATGCAAATTCTATCAAAAAGCAAAATATATGGCCCTAGCCAGAGTTGTTCAGTGGTTAGAGTGTAAGCACACACACCGAGGGTCCAGGCCTTGATTCCCGGTCAAGGGCATGTACCTGGGTTGCAGGCTTGATCCCGGGGCCCCATCGGGCACATGCAAAAGGAACCAGTACTCTGTCGTACTGCTACAGGTTTGGGTCCCCTACACATAGAAGCCTGACAAATTCTAGTTCATGCAAATTCTATCAAAAAGCAAAATATATGGCCCTAGCCAGAGTTGTTCAGTGGTTAGAGTGTAAGCACACACACCGAGGGTCCAGGCCTTGATTTCCGGTCAAGGGCATGTACCTGGGTTGCAGGCTGGATCCCGGGCCCCATCGGGCACATGCAAAAGGCAACCAGTCAATGTGTCTTTCGCACATCGATGTTTCTCTCTCCTCCATCTCCCTCCTCCTCCCTCCCTCCTTTCCACTCTCTCTAAAAAACAATGGAAGGATTCACAAAAAAGTAAAATATATGTATGGTGAACTTAGAATTAAATACTGCGCATTACCAAGGTCATCCCCAGTTGGGGAGAACTCCCCTTTGCATGGGAGACCCTCACCCTCTCCTTCGCAGTTTGAGACTTGGGGGGCGGGAAGAACCTCCCACAGACGAGCTTCTGGCTCCACACATTTCGAACACAGCTTCTCCCCAGCCCCGAGGGCTCCAGGGCGGGTGCAATCTGCTCTTGAACTCTGCACATTCACACCCTCACACCTGCTCAGTGGACGAGGGGGCACTTTGGAAGGCATGCCTCATCAGGAAGGTCATGAATAACTACATGTGATTTGGTCTGAAAACCACATAAATATCCTCCATTTAACCCAAACTAAATATACCTCCAACTCAAACTCCATGAAAGCAAAAATCACCCGGGCCTACTCCCAACACTAACACAAGGAAAATAGAAGCAGAGAAGTCAGACTGGAATAAGCCAGCAGTCTTAATTTGTTGCTTAAATGTCTGACTTGCAAATTTTATAAATATCTGACCTTTGAACCCATGCTTAGCCCCTCAGGGGGACTTGGGAGAGGCCCCAGCAGGTCAGGGACCCTGCAGCGGAAGCTCCTAAAGCAGCGATTCTCAACCTGTGGGTTGCGACCCCTTTGGGGGTCAAACGACCCTTTCACAGGGGTCGCCTAAGACCATCGGAAAACACATATATAATTACATATTGTTTTTGTGATTAATCACTATGCTTTAATTATGTTCAATTTGTAACAATGAAATTGGGGGTCACCACAACATGAGGAACTGTATCAAAGGGTCGCGGCATTAGGAAGGTTGAGAACCACTGCTCTAGCCTATTTCATCATCAGAGACTACGCTTCCAGATTATTTTGGACTCCCAGCTTATCTGCAGCCTTACGGGGGCACACAGCCTTACGGGGCACACTGCCTTATAAGGGCACGCTGCCTTACGGGGGCACACAGCCTTACGGGGGCACGCTGCCTTTCAGGAGCGTGCTGCCTTTCGTCATGTCTAAGAATGTGGCCCCTCCGGCACATTTCAGATCGACAGTATCATTGGAAGTCATCACGGAGAATCCCAGGGGTTTGCTAGCATTTCCTCATTAGTTAAACTTATAATTGTGCTTTCCCTTTTTAAAAAACAAACAAACATTTTTATTGATTTCAGAGAGGAAGGGAGAGGGAGAGAGAGATAGACACATCAATAATGAGAGAGAGTCATTGATCGGCTGCTTCCTGCACGCCCCACACTGGGGATCAAGCCCGAAACCCGGGCATGTGCCCTGACTGGGACTCGAACCATGACCTCCTGGTTCATAGGTTGACATTCAACCACTGCGCCACTCTGACCAGGAGGAAAGAATGCATTTAGAAGAATAGCCCTTGGATCTAAATTGAACGTCATCACTGCATCCCAGTGCCGTGTCTATGTACACGCGTCTTTTGCAGCTGCTCATGCTAAGTAACGTAATCCTCTTAACATGACTGCTCACTTTCTAGACAGATGCGGATGCTTCTGTAGCGGATCTTGTCCACGGGTTTTCTTGTGGTCAGTGATATCGCCACATCCCTTCCTGGATCATAAAGATCTATACACATTTTGTGCAAATTACATCTTCAGCATCAACAAATTACATCTTCAGCATCAACTTCCTTGAGAAGCAAAAAGATAGCAGCGATAAGTTTTTCAGTGAGCGTGCACTTTTTAAAAAACCATGTTGTCAAAAGACCTAGTTGTGTATGTAGACCAGTGAAGGCGAACCTTTTGAGCTCGGCGTGTCAGCATTTTGAAAAACCCTAACTTAACTCTGGTGCCGTGTCACATATAGAAATTTTTTGGTATTTGCAACCATAGTAAAACAAAGACATATTTTTGATATTTATTTTATATATTTAAATGCCATTTAACAAAGAA
Source organism: Myotis brandtii (assembly GCF_000412655.1). Classification (NCBI taxonomy): domain Eukaryota; kingdom Metazoa; phylum Chordata; class Mammalia; order Chiroptera; family Vespertilionidae; genus Myotis; species Myotis brandtii. The sequence goes on along the minus strand of NW_005371230.1, from coordinate 668,601 downwards.
AAATCAACCAAAAAAATGAGGTTCGCCATCACTGAGTAGACCATACGGTAAATGGCAACCACACAGCAGGACCATGCAGAGCGCTTCGCACAGGCTCTGTGGCGGGAAGGAGCGCTCAGCTTCTGTTTCCTGCTTGGTCACATATAGAAATTTTTTGGTATTTGCAACCATAGTAAAACAAAGACATATTTTTGATATTTATTTTATATATTTAAATGCCATTTAACAAAGAAAAATCAACCAAAAAAATGAGTTTGCGTGTCACCTCTGACACGCGTGTCATAGGTTCGCCATCACTGAGTAGACCATACGGTAAATGGCAACCACGCGGCAGGACCATGCAGAGCACTTCGCACAGGCTCTGTGGTGGGAAGGAGCGCTCAGCTTCTGTTTCCTGATCACAGTTCAAGTACAGCGAACCTATAACGGCCCATGTTTCTGCTGACCTTGACGCTCGGCAATGTGACGCCCGTGTTCACGTCTCAAGCCGCGGCACAGCCCACACAGCACAATGGACGGGCACAGCGAGGGGCAGGCAGAAGCAGCATCAAATCCCTCTCTGAGGCCGAGGGACTTGCAGGAAAGATCTGTCCCTGGACACTGTGTCTGAGGCTCATTTTACTCGACGCCTCCCACACACTGTCCTTAAACAAGAGATGGTCACGTTGCTGTGTCCGGACACGGTCAGGGACACGCGTTAAAGTGAGAACTGTTTTCCCTGCACCTGCATCTCATACTTCGAAAAAGACCATGGAGAAACCACCACTGTCAATGTTATTGCTCCACCTTCCCGTCCCTCTCCCTGCCCCTCTCTTTTCTCTCCCTTCCCTTCTTTTTTCTCTTCCTTCAACTCTCATTTTTGGTTGCATGATTTTTACTTTACCAGAACCTATAATATGTAGATACCACACTTCAATCCATGTCTTTACCTTTGTTTTAACCTTAGCTATACAATTAATATATAATTTATAATTATACATTATGTTTATATTTATATATTATATATGTCTCATTTATGTATAAGTATATAACAATTGTATAATTATAGACTACATAATCTATCCTATATAATAAAAGGCTAATATGCAAATCGACCAAACGGCAGAATGACCGGTCGCTATGACGCACACTGACCACCAGGGGGCAGACACTCAACACAGGAGCTGCCCCCCGGTGGTCAGTGCGCTCCCACAGGGGGAGTGCCACTCAGCCAGAAGCTGAGGGCTCCCGGACTTCGAGAGGGCACAGGCTGGGCTGGGGGGACCGTCCCCCCACAAGTGCATGAATTTCGGGCACCGGGCCTCTAGTAAATAATGCAATAATTAATGTGTCATAATATATTACAAAAACAATTGCATCATAAAATACATTTCCACCACCAGTCCTTTTGCTAAAGTTTGTCCGGTGGTCGCTTGGTGAGAGGAGTCCCACTGTACACGTGTGCCGTATCCCCTGGTCACTGCGTGTTGAAACTGTTCTCTTTAACCTTGATGCTTGAAGGGCATCTTGGCTGGAGAGACCACCCTTGGCTCACATTCTTGCTCTTAAGTCTCTTCAGAATGCTGCCCCACTGTTGACTGGCTTGATAACTTGCTCATGAGAAGTCTGATGCCGGTTTAACACTCTTACCCTTGTAAGCAATCAGACCTTTCAGCTTGGAGGCACCAACCCAACCTCGTGCCACTGTGCTGGAATGTGTAGGAAGGAGATGCCACTCTCTGGGCGTTCCAGCCTTGGAGTTTTTGCTTCCCTCGGTGTTCTCGGTGAAGAGTGGCGACCCCGAGGTACGCGTGACCTGAATAGGCAGGCAGGACCCACTCCCGCCTCCCCGTGTGCCACCCTCTGCCGCAGAGGAGCAGTGTGCACAGCGCTGGGCACCGCATTTCCTGGGCTTTCTTGCATCTGGGCTTCTAACTGTGCGTCAGGCTCAACTAAGCCACACGCACTCGCATGAGCGTGGAAGCCACCTTCCTGCTGACTTGGCTGTAACCATTGGCGATGGCGACTCCGGACACACCGGGACTTTCTAAAGCTGTGTCTCAGTGTCCAGGCACTAATGTAACGGGTGTCGGGAGACGGGGGGTCGGGGGCGGGGGGGTGATGCTCAGATTTCAGCTGAAGCAGCGCGTTCTCACGGTCAGCACTTCCGCGATGGCCCCCGATGTCCCTCCTTCAGGTTGGTGGGGAGGTGGGCACAGCCTCCCGCAGCTCAGCGTCGGAAACACCGGCCGCTCTGTGTTCAGTGCCTTCTTAAAATAGCGAGGGTGGTTTCTGCTTCCTGCAACTGAACCCTGCTGATACACACTGTTTTCCTCTTTCCCACTAACTGCTGGTCTTTGCAACTGCCAGCCCTCTCATTCATCCTTGAAGCGCTCAAGTGAAGGTTGGAAGGTCTCCGCCACGCCTGTCTCCCTTATCTGGCTTTATTTTTCTTACTGTCACTCAAAGAATATTGACTGGTTGAATGGCCACCCTGGCTAGAATTTACGCTCCATTAGCACAAGGACTGTGTTTGAATCACCTCTGAACGGAACGGCTCTCTCACACTTAGAACAGTCCCGGCAAATAGAAGGAACCCAATAAGTAGAGTTAAATGAACGAACCTACTTTTCTTAAGAGAAACCTACTACTAAATTAACGTAAGAGTAAGGAACTCATCAGTAATATGCCCTCAAGCCCTAGCCGGTTTGGCTCAGTGGATAGAGCGTCGGCCTGCAGACTGAAAGGTCCCGGGTTCGATTCCGGTCAAGGGCACATGCCCGGGTTGCGGGCTCTATGCCGAGAAGGGGGCGTGCAGGAGGCAGCCGGTCAATGATTCTCTCTCATCATTGATGTTTCTCTTTCCCTCTCCCTTAATCTCTAAAATCAATAAAAATGTGTTTAATAATAATAATAATAATAATTTGCCCTCAATAATACCTCCCGTGGTGCTGTCACCTGGTTGAGAAAATCCTCTGAATCTCAGCACTGAATTTAGGGTGACCAGCTCCTCCCAGCTCGCCTGAGACCTTCTCCATTTTAGCGCTAAAGTCCCACGTCCCGGGAACCCCTTCAGCCCTGGCAAAGCAAGACGATTGCTTCCCCGGGTTAAATCCATGAGGAGCTCAAGAAAGACATTTGGAATTATAAAGACCCAAAGAGCCCTTAATCAGAAGTGGGGACCTTTTTTCTGCCAAGGGCCATGTGGGTACTTACAAACATCATTCGAGGGCCGCACAAGATTATCAACTTAAAAGTTACCCTGCTATATTTGGGCAAACATTTAATTAACTCACCCCCAAAGCCTTGGCAGGGCCAGACCAAATGATTTCGCAGGCCTTCCACGGCCCACAGGTCGGATGTCCCCCACCCCTGCTTTAAATCAATCTTGCAATTAAAAGTTTGCCAACACGAACCTATTAGGCTGGCCTGTGATTTCCTTCCCACGTCATAGCCGTGTCGCAAATAATCCCGGAAGCCATCGGATGACATTTGAGCAACAGCTCTGGGCTGCATTTTACATTTTTACTAAAACTTCTATTTGCCTAGACCCTGACTATGTCAGGGCTCAGCCTGTGAAATCGCTTCTGTGTTTCATAGTGACATTAGAAACACAATACATGAGCTTCCCAGAGACAACGCTGCAGCATTTACGTCCCAGGTTTTGCAGGGAAGGCCAGAGAAGTCCAAGTTTATCATCCCGTTGGGAGACAGAGGAGCGAACTCTGTAGCGGATACTTATCAATGCAAATTCTAGGAAGGAATGAAGCCTTCGCCATCTCTAGCCATGAGGAACGCGCCCCCTCTAGCTGCTAACATTATCCTGAAACTCCAGACAGTATCATCAAGTATATTTTGGGGATTTGAAATGTCAGCGTCTTCGAACTGGCGCATTAGAGAGAACTTGGAGAATCCGGAGCATTCTCAGATCCTCAGCCCAAGCTTCTGGCCGATGGGAGGGACATCACGCTATTCTATTTCCCTGATGATTCATGGGGATGGATGTTTGGGTGTTGAGATTTTAAAACGCTCTTCTCAACCAAAACTGAAACTTAGAGATGCTGTCAGCCTGGAAATTTTTTTTTTTTTTTTGCACCTGCAAAAACAGTCGTGTTACTAAAACCAACTGTTTTTGCTGCACAGGCTGCTGCACGTGACGGTGGTGTTTCTCCAGCCGTGTGTGCGAGGGGCTGGCCGCGCGGCGGTTGCACAACCCAGCACAATACACCCCCCAGAGCCAGCAGCCTCTGCTCCAGCATGTTTACAAAGCAGACACAGGGGAACGCGGCCCTCCAGAGGCGGCCTGCGGAGGATCGGGAGCTCGGGCGCTGCTTCCCTGCTGAAACCCGGCCACAGGGCTCCGCAAATGTTCCTCTCAGGCCGTGTGAACTCTGAGAGGCCCTCATCTCGATCCTTCCACAGCATGACTCAAGTTCTTGGACAGACTGAACCTTTTTGCTAAAACTGGCTATTAGGCCTGGCCACTTCCTTCCTCCAGCACTATTTTCAGCAGCAGAGACAGGAGCCCTGCACCTGCTGTCGCCGTGGCCCCGGCAGGGAGCCTCAAAAAGCCCTCCTTCGCCTGCACAGCAGGGCCAGTGATGCCCAGGCCAGGGCCCAGGATGGTCTGTGTCCAGAGGGTTGGACGGGGCCCAGAGGCCAGGCAGCCCCAGAAGGCAACAGCTCACCCACCACCTTCTGGTGTCTCCTGACGGGAATATGTGCCCGATCTCCTCTCCAGGGCTGTGGCCGATCATGTTCCCTCAGGGTGCAGCCCAGGGCTCCAGCCCTGTGGTCTTGACCTCCAGGGTAATAACCCCAAGGAAGGAGGAGGAGACCCTGGGGTGACTGCCTACTGTGTCGCCAACCTCCGTCCACAAGCTGGGAGGGAAATGTGGCTGAGAAGCTGACAGCCCTGAGAAGCTGACAGTCCTGCGGACTGTGACAGCCGGGGGCGGGGTCTCCTGCAGCCTGGGAACAGGTCCCGCTGGCTCCCGGCCGGCCCCTGAGCTCAGGTCCCACTGGCCTGACCACCCTGGCCTGGCTCTGCCACAGGATGGAATTTCAGGATGAGGTAGCTGAACTCTTCCATTCTCTTTCCAAACCACAACTGGTGCCGAGACACTGGAGAGCTGGCCTGGGATGCCGGGGCCCATTGTGGCTACCTGCTGGCAAGCCTCTCCCAGCATGCCTCTCTTTCTTCCTTAGAAATTTGGCAGAAATTTCTTATGCTCCCCTTTTATCTGGGTCTGTTTGTCCTCCGTAGCTAGAATAACAGGGGGCTTTTTAAAACCGAATGAATGGAACATCCAAAGAATGGCCTCAGGCAAATGGAATGTCTCATGTTCCCTCTCTCTGGCCCGGAGCAGAGGCCCTTTGGGGCTTAACATCTTTTTCATTCACTTGCAAAATACTTCCCAAAGCACAAGTTTGAAAACTCGAAGTCCTGGAGCCAGCTCACGAAGCTCCCTCTCCGCTCCTAACATTTCCCTCTCAGTAGCAGTCACTTGATCGGTTAGGACACTTTAGATTTGGGGGGAAAAAAGAAAAGGTACTATTTGGGGTTTTAATTTCCAATGGATTTGTGTTGTGTGTATTTCTTACCCTTGTCTGTTTCTTCTTCTCTAAAAATATGTAAATAGACTAAACACCGCCTTTGGCCCATACGTCACCCAAATGTGGACACTGCTCTGGGTGGTCATGGATTTATAGACCCTCGAGGGGTGTCCTGGAAGGATGTGCTGGGTTCCGTCAACCTCCCTGCAGGCGGAAGCCTCTGTCCCTGGAGTCCCAGGTCACAGCTGTACAATGTTCTCAGGATCAGAGAGGGACGAGTGCTGGCTGCAGAGAATAGAGACTACTGATTGTCCCAAAGGCTGCCACACTGCTCTCCCCACACACGCACACACACGCACACCCACGCACACACATGCGCACACACAGGCCATCATAAAAGCCTATCGGCTCACACAGATGCCACCGAGGAAGCACGTGTGCCCGGTACTTCCTCTAACTGACACCGAGGTCTGAGGCAGGGGCCCGTGACACGCCCCAGGGGTTTGTCTTCATGTCAACTACTGGCAAGTGACCCTCCGAGACCATACAGTCTTCCTCCGACATAATTCAAACTCGATTCTGTTTTTCACGGCCTTATTAGCCATGGGTGAAGTGATCTTTAATAGTTAACTGTGCATTTCCAAATCCTGAATTGTCTTTCACCTGGCCAGGTTCTGGGGGGAGTCTAGCTATAGCCATAGAAGTGGAGGAAGTAGGGCAGGGCAGGGGGGAGGGGGTGGCGATGGGTTTGGGGCCAGCAGAGCTGCTGAAAGGAGCAGGATATGAGCTGGGAAGAGGGAAGTGGGGCTGGGAAGAGGGGCCACCTTTAACCCTTAGATGGCCAGGCCATGGGACTCAGAGCTACCTTCCGTTACCGTTTCCGTAAACTTATTTTTAACACAGGGTGACGAAAGAAAATGATGTGGATATCAGCCACCGAGAGCTGAGAGAAGGGTAGGGCTGAGCTGAGAGCTCATTGCTGAAGAGGCCAGAGCACCCTTTTCCTCCTCCCGACTCCTCCTCTCACCACGGAGGGGAGGTCACCCTGTCAGCCCAGTGCTCCTCACAGAACCAGCAACCACCCCAACCGGCATCTCAACCACAACGCATCAGCCAGTAAAACGCTCCAGTTAATTTCTGCTCAGGGCGCAGCAGTTTACAACCACTAATTACCTCTGCAGCCTCACACTGAGCGCATAAAATCAGCCCTTTGTCCTTCACTGCGGAGCCTTTTCAAATATTAACTTAGCCATCTCCTCCACACCCCCAGGTCAGCCACCTCCTCCACACCCCGGGGCAGGAGGGAGGCAGCTCAGGCTCAGCACCCCAGGTTCACAGACAGGCACACAGACACGTGGGAGCGTGAGGTCAGCGCAGAGGCTTCCCAAGGTCAGGACTACACCTTGACGTCCAGATGGGTGGTGGTGGTGTCTGGGGTCCTTAAATTCACATTTCTCACTGGAAAGACATGCCCTAAGCCTGAGACCTCCATCTATGGCCCCGGGTCCTGGAAAGAAGGCGGACTCAGAGTAGGAACCCAGCACAGTTCCAGGTGAAGATGCCTTGCCCAGGGGCCCATCATGTGACCCAGATGTGACATTTCGGTCATGCAGAGAAGCCCCTGGGTGAGAAGAGAAAAGCGCAGGGCGGTGGCATGTGCTCAAGCAGAGACAGTGGGTGGTAAAAAGCCTCCCCCCATCGTCACACCAGACTTGGGCTTCATCATGCCCTTGACTGACTACCTAAGTGACCTTGAGGAAAGGCATTTCCTGGGCACAGCTGTGATGACCGCGGAGGGTGACTCCTGGGAAACACGCAGCACAGCGCCTGGCTAGGGGCCACCCTCAATGCAGGCGGCCGTTCCTGTCCTCACAGGAGGAACCTCTGGGGTTTCTGGCGGCGGAAACGGGACAATGTGTTGGTCCCCAAGGAGAAACGATCCTTTGTCGGTCCTGCCCCGTGACTGTGCTCCAAAGTACAGACAGACGAAGCCAGGCGTGACGCCCATTAAAAATTTAACTATATATCATATTCATTTATTATCAATCCACAGGATAATTTGATTGCTACATGAGCTCATAAAAGCTTTTTCACCTTTACAAAATTAAAAAACAGTGTGCCACAAGGGTGTCATAACAACTGCTGAGAAACAAGAAAAGGAATCTTAAAATTATAAATTTGCTGTAGAAAAGATAAAAAACGATTTTATTTTATTTAGAATTTTTTTTTACCTTGAATAAAATATTCCCCTGTATAAAAAATAAAAAAGCTTGCTCTGGTTAGAATTAGAGGATTCTCTCTCTCTCTTTTTTTATCTTCAAATCTGGGAATTTGCATAAGATCTCAAGATCATTTTCCTTTGTACCGCGTGGCCTTCAAGCATTAGCAGATTTAGAAAGATGCTCTCTCTTAAAGCAGTCTGCACAGGGGACATCTGTGGAGAAGTGCCCTTTCCTCTCCTCCTCCTCCGGGTGCGTGCGGAGCCCACAGCCGCCGGGGGAGGAGGAGGAGGAGGGGGACGGGGTGGGGG
>NW_005371230.1:652165-659907 GCF_000412655.1 Myotis brandtii | reverse complement strand
GGGGTACGGGGGCCAGGAGCTGCTGAAAGGCATCGGGTAGTTCTCTTCCTTGATGGTGACCTGGAGGTCGGGCTTGTTGGAGGTCACGAAGGTGGCCATGCTGGGCAGCAGGTAGGTGCTCCGCGTGCCCATGTTGCTGAGGTACTGCTTGCCTTCGATGTTCCGCTTCCGCCAGGGCGGTCGTCCCTTTAAAGAAAATGAATGAAGATGTGTTTTCTTTCCCTCCTATTGGCTGGCGCTTAAAAAAAAGTACCACCAGCCCCACGTGTTAGGAAACTGATTTCCTAAGAGTCGTGGAAGGAAGGGGAGCTTAGCAACTCTACGGCCCTCCCTCCACTGACACCATGCCAGCTCGGCAGGCCCCGCCCGCGGTGGTTTCTCTTCCCTTTTCATCGGTTCCCATTTGCTGCCTCCCGAGCACAGCCAGGACTGTTCTATGCAGGCAGGAAAGCAGGGCAGCAGCTTGGTATCTGGTTCCCCTCTGCTCCCTGCCCGGCCCCGGCACTGGTGGCCGGTTGTCATGGAGACCTGGTTCCTCATGGATGGCCCCGGAGGGAGGGAAATGAGAAACAGCCCCACACCGGGAGCGCCCCTTGACTGCTTGGAGCTCCAGGGTGCCAAGCAGATGGCTAAGCCCCAGGGTAGCCTCCTTCAGAGGAGGAGCTGGAATGCTGACCTTGAAGACGTGGGTTGGGATGGCTGTGAGCCTCTACACCTGTGCTGTTTCTTCAGAATTCCTGGGCTACACTGGAGAGTGTGCGGTGCACTGGGGACCCACTAATTCAAACAGCCGTCAGTCGGTCAGACTGCCCCCCCTCCCTCAGACACAAAGCAGGCTTTGGCAGGGACGCTCTCCATCACCGCCACAGCCCTTTCCTGCCACGTACCAAGCAGCCTAGCAGAGAGACACAGGGGAAGCAGTGACCCAGAATCAGGACCCACACACACCTGCCCACAGGGGCGGGGCCGCAGGGGCGGGGCTCCAGGTGCAGTGGGATATTTGCTTAGCACTGTCAGACGCTCACATCTGGCTCCCGCTTTTGGTCACTGGGACGTACTATTTCTGCTAGAGAATTAGGCTGTTTATAGTGGTTGGAACATCAGCGTTTGCTGGCCTGCATTTCAGTTTCCTTTCCCTTCTCTCTTTCCAATGGTAACGTCAGCTCCCAAAGCTTCATGTTATCATTCAAAACCTAAAAGTCTGACATGTTTCATGTTCTGTACACTTGACCACACACACACACACACACACACACACATCCAAGAGTAAAACTCATGACCAGAAGGAAAGGAACGTAAGGAGGGAGGAGCGGGTGGGTGCTCACCTCGGCGCTCTCCTCGTCGCTGGGCACACTGTCTGTGGTTTCGCTTTCTGTTCATGAGAGAGAAACACAGGGCGGTCATTCCTGCCCGCAAACCGTCTCGAGGCTCAGGTGTTTAGAAAATGTATCAGCACTTCTTTTCCCAGAAGAGAAATGGGTACCTGACCTCCCAATCTCTATCCCCTTCCTAAGGTCAAACTCTGACCTTGGGAGACGCCAGAGTGGCCGTGGCCCTTCCGAGAAAGGTCTGAGAGCAGAGGGGGGGCTCGCTTCCCGTGGGCCAGGCAATATTTGCTCACGGCCACCACTTCCCAGGGTGGGGTGCTGGTCTCGAGGTGCCCTGCTGCTGTCTGCTCCCCACGCCTGCGCTCCTGCCTCCCGGCCAGGCCTGTCGTCACCGCTGCTGTATCCCCAGCCCCACACGGGTCCGCTCCCCCAGCCCATGTCAATCCGCTCACTAAGTCCCAACTCGCAGCCTTTCTCCATCACCCCATTTACTCAGATCCCTCCTTGCCCTCACACCCCTTTGGTACTGGTATCTGGGATTTGTAAGTTGCATCCAGGTCACTGTGGGGGGCTGATTCCAGGGTGGCCACCATGATCCTCACCCTGGTGTTTACCTTCTTGTGGGGTTCCCTCCTTGGGAGGGAGTGGGGGGTGGGGAGAAGACCTGTGACTTGCTTTAAATCAACGGAACACAGCGAAGGTGATTGGGGGATGTGTGTGATTACCTAAGGAGACCGAGACCTGTGTGTTGAAGAGAGTCTGTCGCTGGCTTCGAGGAAGCGAGCAGTCATGTTGGGAAGGTTCGTATGACAAAGAATTAAGGGCTGCTTCCCGCCAACAGCCAGCAAGGAACTATGTTTACTGTACCCCACACTGTAGGAGCTGGGACACAGACCCCCACTCAGTCCTCAGATGGGACAGCCCTGGGCCGCACCTGGACTGCAGACGTGTGCAGGGGGCCCTGAGCTCAGCCACGCCTGCACCCCGGCCCTCGGGAACAGGCGTTAATATATGTGCGCTGTTTGCAGCCACTGCATTTGTGGTTAGATGGCATGCAGCCAGAGGTAAGGAGTTCTGTGCCCGTCCTGACCCGCCTGCCCGCTGTGAGCCACTGCCCGGAGCTGTCGTTTCCTCGTCTGCAAAACGGGAGGCCGCTCCTCCAAGAGGGTTCGGTGACGAGTGGGTGAGGCGGGGACGAGGCCTGCCAGGGCCTGGGACGGGGCGCACTGGGTCAAGGGGACTGCGCCTCTGCCCGGAGCCCTAGGCCTTGGCCACACTGGATCTGCACCTGCTAGACCAACACAGTCCAAGTCGACGGCTGGTGATCACAAGTCACATATAATATAAGACTGTTTTAAGCAAATATAAGTTTTAATTTAAGTAAAAAATCTAAAAATTTTTTAAATTAAAAAAATTGTGTGCAGTTGCTCAGCGTTCACAGTTTTGAGAAAACCAAATACAAAGTGTAGAACTCTGGAAATACACAGACCGTGAGAGACCCTGAAGCTGGGTCATTCATTTTCCAGGCAAAGCCTGAAGGGCAACCATACGGTGAACATTCGCTGAGTGCCGCGGGCCAGGGCTGGGCCACGCCTGTGTACAGAGGCCTCGTTTGGCCTCCCGAGGATTGTTCATGGGGAGCAGTGCCCATCCTCCTCCCATTAAGCAGAAGAGCTCTCGGCCCTCAGGCCTCTAAGCCTTTCACCCGAACCTACTGAGGAACTGGCCTCCTGTCTCACTTCCTGCTGGTGGCGCAGCCGGGACTGGCCGGGCCGAGCCCAGCCCTGTTGCCCACCCAGAGCACAGGGCATAGACCAGGCTCTCTGGAACGAAGGCTGGAGAACCCGAGGACAAACCCTAGACGAAGAGAGCGAGCATGCTGACCACACGGCTCCACTCTGCAGCCTTTCTGCGGTTTCAGGGCCACTGTTCTCCAGCGACTTCTCCCGGGCATGAGTGATTACCGACGGGACCATAAGCATCTAGAAGATGGCCTGCCTCTCCTCAGATGAGGCAGATGTCCCCAAAGCATCTGCCTGGGAGTCACAGACTTGCTGGTAATGGCCATGGCTCCCACTCCAGCCTCAGATGAAATTTCAAGACCCGCTTCCCCTTGCTGTGCTGAGCTTTCTCTGGCTCTGAAGCCAAGGTTTCTCTTCCTTTCATACATGTCTTGACCCCTCCACTCCTAATTGCCCCCAGAGGTACCTTTCCCTTTCAATGAAAAACAAACAGATGCCAACAGGCATGGTTCGGGGCTGGAAATATGCAGACATGGGGTTCCACAGCCCAAGCCACAGCTGCAGGAGGGGTGGGAGGCAGACCCTGGGTGAGGCTCCTTGGAAGAACTCACACAGACCATGAGCATGAGCAGAACGTCAACCACCCTTTAAGTCCCAGCTTGTGGCTTCAGGGAAGCAGCTGGAGACAAGAAAAGACACACATGATCTGAGCTCTCGCTTCGGCTGACCCTGTGTGAGCTGAGAGCGTGTTTCTGAACTGAGACGATGCCCTGGAGTGAAGGCTCTCCACGTGCCACACCATTTCCCACGTGGTTTAAAGGCCCGGCCTTGGTGCCTTCCGCCCACGAGCAGGAGCAGCTGGACGCTGCAGCCGGGGACGCGGGCCCTTCTCTCTAGATGACAGTGGTCCTTCTCTCTAGATGACAGTGGTCCTCGGGCTGCCCGCAACCACAGCTCCAAGTGCTTTGCTGGGGGCGCTCAGGCCCAGTTCCTGGTTTGACTTCACCGTTATCATCGCCATTTTCCGGGTCCATTCATATCCCACAAATAAGCCCCCTGCGGCTGCTGCTTCCAGATCCGTGTAAGTGCTGAAACTCCAGCAGGAGTTAGTTCACCTTTCCTGCTGATTACTTTGGATTTGGCTTTTTTATTTACTTCAAATAAGATGGAATTTTAAAAAAATATTGGGAGCTGCTTCCCTGCTGGTCTGAGTAAGTTCTGAGAGTGCTAAGAGGTACGCGACCAGCGATCATCCATGTCACCTTCCTGGGCTCCGCTTCCCGAAGGCCACTGGGGGGCGGGGGGCCTAGCTGATCGCAAAGACCCTCTTCCCGGGCCACAGCTCGAGGAGGACCCTGGCCTTAGGCTCCCACTGCACTTCAGCCCAGTGTTCACGGCCAAACCTTCTCGGGAACACAGGGCAGGAGGAACAGTATGTTTTCCAGGAAAGCCGTTCTGCACGCTGACATCCTGGTACGTTTTCTGGAAGGTTGTTGTTCGACAAGTGTCAGGAAGGTTGAGGAGGATTTCTTTCCCTCTATCATTTGCTCAATTGCTTTCATTAGGGCTCGATTGAAAGGTTCAAATCAGAGTGGTCTTCATCTCCAAGAACTTTATCCTTGCCCCCCACCCCCCCCTAGCAGAATGCAATGGTTTCTGTCAGGACCCCACATCTTCGCTGCCGGCTGCTGGTCAGCAGGCGACCTCCGTTCTCTGGGCTGTGACCGGTCAGTCCCTCGTGTCATGCTTCCTTCCCCAGCTGGTGTCCCACCCTCTCACCCGCCTGCTCCAAGCGCTCTGGTGGCTTTCCTTGGCTTTCCTTTCCGACACCAGCAGCCACCTAGCAACACCCTGCTGTCACCCCTCGGGCGAGAGGCCTGTGGGCGGACCTTCAGAGACAAATGTCTCTCCTCTAGGCTCCCCAGAAGGGCCCTGGGACCCCCTCCCCAGGATGGAGGTGTGACGGATCCAACCAGAACTCTCTGCTGCCTTCAAACACCCGAGGCAAGGACCTCCACTCAGAGAAACCCCTGGTCTCTCTTCTCGCTCACCATCCTGTTTAGACCAGAGAAGACAGACTTGCAGAACCGAGGGTGGTTTGTGATCCGGCTGGGATTACATTTCAGTGTCAGAAGGGGAAATAGCTAACAACAGCCTCCAAATACCAGTTTCCTAAACAAAGGAATGGGATTGGTTAGCGGAGGTTGAAATACAGTTGAATAAGCAAAACCAAAAAGAAAAAACACAAACCAACAAATAAACAGACCCACACCCTGTCATGGAAAGCAGGCAAACAGCCAATCCGATTGGGGACATACAGGTGGAAAGGGGACAACAACCAAAAAAAACTGCCGTTCCTAGCAGCACGCTCTAAATCCAACTCATGAGACTTACACCAGCCATGGCCAGTAACAGGTACGTTTCCCATATGCCCTCGGCTCTGGGAACGCCGCAGTGATGAAACATTTTGGCTCCAACCAAGAAGCCTCCCCCCCGCCGCCCCCCCAGGGCTCTGGAGAATCCAGATGTTGAGAACAACGGAAGGACTGAAGGCCAGACTTCAACAGAGCCGGCTTGCGCCTGCCAGCCCGGCACGGAGCCTTCTTCTGGGACCCATGCAGATGTCCTGGAGCAGGGAATGCTGTTCTCGGGGTTCTGATGCCAACGCAAGAAGCCACGGCTGGCGGAACAGCAGGGGGAGGCATTTCCAGCATCGCTGAGAAGACTTCAGAGAAGTCTATCAGAAAGCTCCAACCCGTTAAAAACCACATGGGCCCTACCTGGTTTGCTCAGTGGCTAGAGCGTCGGCCTGCGGACAGAAGGGTCCCAGGTTCAATTCCGGTCAAGGGCATGTACCTCGGTTGCAGGTTCCTCCCCAGCCCAGGCCCTGGTTGGGGCTCGTGCAGGAGGCAACCCATCGATGTGTTTCTCTCACATCATTATTTCTCTGGCTTTCCCTCTCTTCCACTCTCCCTAAAAGTCAATGGGAGAAAACCTCCAGGTGAGGAGGAACCAACACCGCCTGGGGAGTCGTGCAGCAGGAGCTGCAGCCACGTGCTGTAGCCACAGCCACGGAAGTCTGAGCAGAGCCGCTCCGTGTTCCTGGCTTCCGTCATCTCTGCTGTGAAACCCAGGCCGGAACATTCCGCCCTGCCTCCTGCGGTGGGTCTCTGTGATCACCAGAGGTGGACGTGTCCCGAGGGCAGAGCCCCGCGTGGCTGTCGGGGGCTGCATCTGGGTGGCAGGGCTCAGAGCGGGCCTCTGGCATAAGCTCCCTGTGGGTGCTCACTGTGCCATCCTGTGTTCACCCCTGGGCCCACGGCTTTCACCCGCATCAGCCCTGGATTCCTGATTTCAAAGAGGGCACTGTGATGGCGCCCAGGCTGACGGGTTATTCTCATGATCATGAAGTCAATGGGCGCCCAGCATCCACGTGGTTCCCAGGGCACAACAAACAGGCAGGAAAGCGCAGTGATGATTCCCGGGGGCTGCAAACCCCAGCGCGGGACTCGCACACAGGTGTGCAGAACGTGCCTGATGACTAAGTAACTGACAGCTGGCCCCGTCTGACAGATTATACGCTTCCTGCGGCCAAGGCGGTTCCCACACTGCTTTAGTGTTCCTGGCACCAGGGAAAGCCAGGGCCTTGAGGACACTGTGCCACGTGAAATAAGCCCATTCCCCAAAGGACAAATCCTGGGTGATTCCTCGTTAGAGGAGGCACCCGGAGTAGCCAAATCCACAGAAAGCAGACGGGGCTGACAGCTGCGGGGGAGGGGAAGAGGGAGTCAGCATGTAACGGGACAGAGGTTCCATTTGGGAAGATGAAAAAGCTGTGGAGATGACGACGGTGAGGGCTGCACAGCAATGTGAACGCACTTAGTGCCGCCGGAATAGCAAAATGGTCAATTTTATGGTATGTATATTTTACCGTAATTTTTTAAAAGTCAGTTAAAAAGACAGTTGGGGTTTGGGTTATTTAGTAATTGATAGCTCACCAACGCCCTGTCCCGGGGGTGGCCCCTGCAGCCTGGGAAAGGGACACTGGGAAGGATCCTGAGCCACGGATCAGAGCTGCCCACGGTCACTCACGGCAGGGCCTTGCTTCGTACTTTCAATGTTGGCAAGCGGTAGCACTGACTCAGTCACATTTCCTACTTGTGACCGAGTCCCCAAACACTGACTGGAGACCGCTGGGAAGGGAGCGGAGACGATGCGACGGTGGCGGGGAAAGGAGCCGTCACGCCTCGGAAAGGATGGAGAACCCACGGGTCGGGTTCCAACCCTGACTGTCTGGCCAGTTCCTGCCATGACAGGCCATTCCTGGGGCATCGGAAACGGGCTCAGCTGCCTGGCCCAATCAGAAGCTGTACTGAGTGAAAAAGAAGGGGAACTGTCCGGCCGGTGTGGCTCAGCAGTAGAGCGTTGACCCAGAAACCAAGAGGTCACCGGTTTGATATCTGGTCAGGGCACATGCCCAGGTTGTGGGCTCCATCCCCAGTTCGGGGCATGTGAGAGGCAGCCAATCAGTGATGTGTCTCTCTCATCAATGTTTCTACCTCTCTCTCCCTCTCCTTCCCCTTTCTCTAAAAATCAATACTATATATATATATATATATTCCTTAAAAAGGGGGGGGCAATGGGGCGATAAGGACACATATGTAATACCTTA
>NW_005371230.1:632121-652051 GCF_000412655.1 Myotis brandtii | reverse complement strand
AGAAAAAGAAGGGGAATGTATGTGGGAGTCACAAATAAACCTGGTGGAATGGAATGAGGCTTGGGGTCTGAAGGTTGAGGTCAAGTCCTGACCCAAACACTTACTGACCGTGTGACCTGGAATAAGTAAGTCCCTTCACTTCCAAAACGGAAGGAACTGGAGGACATGATCCCTGGGGTCCTACCCAGCATGGCCAAGCTCAGCTTCCATTACGAACATCCTTCCAAATTTCTGAGAATTTGTGCAAACAAAATAGACTCAAATGAACTTACTTGTCCACAGAAATGTTATTACGTGTTAAGTCATGCATGGAAATGTGTGGACGATCAAGTGGAGACACGCGGAGACCCTGTCTGCTGAGAGCAAATGCGCCCAAGGCATGCCGGTCGAGAGAGTCAGAGCAAGAACAATCCCGGGAGAGAGGGAAGGCTGTTTGCTGGGCAGGGCGGGCGCCCCGAATAAAGGCGCCCTCCCCTGCCCCCTGCGCCACGCCAGAGCTCTACCCCCCGCCCCCTCACCTGCGTAGGAAGACACGGGGGAAATCTGCAGAGGGTACAGCTCGCTCATGCTGACCGGCTGCTCATCGCTCTCGGTGGTGACCTCCACCACCTGGCAAATGTCTGGCGGGTTGGTGACAATCTCTTGGTCCTCGATGTTGCTGTCCAGATGTGACTGCCCTACAACTTCAAAGAGAGGAAAGCTGTCACGCACCAACGCCTCCCGATGCCAGTTCCCACACACTCTCAGGACTGAGCACCTTCCCCAAAAGAGCCGACCAGTCAGGGCTCAGCGTCTCGGTTACCACGTGCCAACGGCCGGCCGTGAGACCAAGACCAAGCCCCGGGCTCCTGGGACTGTTCCCAGCAGCCTGCCCACGTCCTTACAGGGGCAACGTCCCACCCCAGCCCAGGCCCAGCCACGGCTGTGGGACCAGAGGCTGCATCCGGACCTCGCCCCAGGCTCAGACAGTGCCTGGAACGGACCCATTTCTGTTCTCTGCTCCTGCTCCAAACGAAGCTGTGTGCTATGTTCCGAGTCCTAGGGTTCAGAGACACATGCTCAAATCTTAGTAGGAAGGAAGGACCACCCCAATCCACCCACCGTGGATTTAGCTGTGGAGTGTCCTGTTCATTCTCCCCAGGCCACGCGCCTGCTGGATGAAAGAGCAGAGCGGTGGGCAGATGCTCGCCCAGTTCTAACTCACTCACATGAGTAGCATCAACTCCCCAGAACACTGACAAGATGAATTCTGACCACCTGGCTCGGAATCCTGCCTCCCGTTTTTAAATCAAACCTTTCAGTGTGAGATTATTATAGATTCGCAAACCGCAGTAAGAAATAATAGACAGATCCTGTGTGCCCTTCACCCAAGTTTCCTCTGATGGCAACACCTCGCAGAACCATAGGACAAGGTCAGGATGCTACTGACAGCCGCCCATGCATCCGCTCCGATCTCCTCCGTCGCCGTATTCTGCGTGTGCTGATGGGTGTGTACTTAGTTCTATGCAGCTTTATCACAGACACAGCTTCACACACCCGCCCCACAGTCACCAACACAAGCATCTCCTGTTACTTTTCCTTCAGCCACCCCTTCTCACTAATCCCTGACACCCACCAACCTGTCTCCCATTTCTCTACTTTTGGACATTTCAAGAGTGTGTTCTCAACAGACTCACACAGTAGCCTTTTGAGCTTGGCTTTTTTTTCCTCACTCGGCATAATCCCCCGGAGGTTTATTCATCCAGGTTGTGTGTGCCGAGAGGTGTGTGTATCGAGAGCTGGTCCCTTTTCGCTGCTGAGTGACAGTCCATGGTTGGGATGTCCCTCGGTCTAGCCACCCTCTGAAGGACTTTGGGGTCACGTCCATCCCTTGGCTGTTACAAACAAGGCTGCTAAGAACATCGGTGTGCAGGTTTTGTATAAACGTAAGCTTCCATTTCTCTGGGATGATGTATCCCAGGAGTGCAGCTGCTGGGTTATATGGCAATTACATGTCTAGTTTTACAAGAAACTGCCAAACTGTTACCCAGAGTGGCTGCACCATTTTACATTCCCACCAGCACGGATGGATAATCTTTTTTTTAAAAACCCTCACCTGAGGACATGCTTAGAGAGAGGAAAGGGAGGGGAGGAGAACATCAATCGGGTTGCCTTCCGTACCTCCAGGACTGGGGATCAAACCCACAATGCAGGTGTCTGCCCTGACCAGGAATCAAACCGCAACCCTTTGGTGCATGGGATGACGCTCAACCTACTGAGCCCGGCTGGGCTGGATAACCTAACTTCCGCACAGTCTCTCCAGCTTTTGGTGTGGTCACTATTTTTTTATTTTTTAGCCATTGTGACTCATCATAGCTTTAATTTCCTGCTCTACCCCTAATGCCCTGCCTACTGTTATCCAGAGCTGACCTCATACTTCAGTGGGCAATTAACTGGACGGAACACACCTGAAACTGGACCAACGAACAAACGGGCATAACACTGTTTTCCCCGGACCGCAGCACGCTGCCATCGTGTGTAAGTTATTTTAACATTTCCCGCCCTGGAAACGACAGGGCAAGCATCACCACCGTTACAAATACAGCCACCAGGCACAGAGACGCGGAGTGCCTTGTCCAAGGCCACACAGCTGGGACCACGCGCGGTGCTCTGTCCCGGACGTCCCCCCGGCCACCTGCAAATGTTCAGGTCCGGCAGGAAGACAACACTCCCGTCTCCTGGAGAAGTCAGCCTTCCCGGCCAGGTCCTGTTTTCACGGCTCACAGTCTTTTCTTTTTTCTTTAAATATATTTTATTGATTTTTGTTTACAGAGAGGAAAGGAGAGGGCCAGAGAGTCAGAAACATCGATGAGAGAGAAACATCGATCAGCTGCCTCCTGCACACCCCCCACTGGGGCTGTGCCCGCAACCACAGTACATGCCCTTGACCGGAATCGAACCTGGGACCCTTCAGTCCGCAGGCCGACGCTCTATCCACTGAGCCAAACCGGTCAGGGTGCTCACAGTCTTTTCATTGCTCACACATTTTTGTTTATAAGTGGTTCCTGCTCTGACTGCGTTTTGGGGGTGATGAAAAGACGTGTGTAAGGCAGGGAAGGGTTGGGGGGCATCCATGGATCGCTAAGGCAGGCTGGGAGAGGAGACTCGGGGTGTGACAAGGGTGCACAGGGCGCAGCACGTGGAAGGGGAGGGTAGGGAAGGTGGATGCTGCCTAGGTTTTCCTGGAGGGGAGGAAATTAAAGCAAAGAAAGGCAGGCGAAACCTGGCGGGCAGGCTCCCGAACTCTCCCTTGACCCTTGGGGCTACCTGTCTGAGCACGAGAACATCAGTCACACAGTTCACTGGACACACACGGAGCGCGACACTGACCCCTCTCACGTTCCTCCTGCCTCTTCTCCCAAATAAAATAAAACAGCAGGAAGCGAGACTTCCCACGTCCTAGAAGCACTTAGGGGTGGAGACAGAAACCTAACGGGTGTCAGAATGTGTCCGAGGAGAGGGGTGTATAGGGGTGTACGCAATACCCACTCTCAGGCCACTCAGATCTTATGTGCGTGTGGTTGGTATCAAAGCCGCTTTAACTTCCGATGCTGCGCTGCCTTTCCCACAGACACAGCAGCTCGCTGGGGGCATAAACAGTGCCAGCAGCTCAGCATCTTCCTACTTTTACCCCTTTGTTCAGACCAAAATTCTCTCCCTCACTGTTGCTTTTTAATCCTCATCTGAGGACACTGGTTTATTGACTTGAGAAAGACAAAGAAAGAGAGAGATCATTGTCTCCTGCACACACCCCAACGGGGGCTCGAACCCACAACCTTTTGGTGTACAGGACGACACTAACTGAGCCGCCCGGCAGGCCTCTCCTCACTGTTTTCCCACAATGCCCAACTCTGTGACTCAACTAACAAAGACTAACTGAGCACCTACTTCGCACAAGACTTTGTTGTCAGGTACGGGGGGCAGAGAGGGCATGTGGTCCAGGACCTGGTGTGTGAGAGAGAAGCCAGCAGGGCCACCGCCGGCACATGGTGATGAAGAGTAAGTTTAGCACAGCAGCGGGAAGAAGGGGAAGCGGGGAGAGGCCATGTGATGCGAGTGGAGGAAGTGGAGTGTTTTTTCCAGTTCGAGGAATCAAAGGCTTCAATGAGGCGGTGACAGGGATGGGGAGGAGGGGAGGAGGGCCAGCAACAGGCAGGATTCACAATGCCTGCTTTTTTTGGAGCCTTTTCCCGGCCACCCCAGAACAGACTGACCTCTCTTTCCTGAGCGCCTCTCACTCACTGTCCCCGCTGCTCAGCCAAAACTACAGCGTGACACGCCTTGTGACACTGCCTGACGTTCTGCTCCCACTGTGAGTTAAGTCCATATGTCTTCATCTAAGCTTCTAGCTGTGGTCATCTCCCCATCACATCAGGGCCTCTGAGAGAGCTGAGGACCCGCACGAGAACCAAGTCACAGCAGGCGCCCCTGCCCGGCACCGGAGAGCAGCTCAGCGCGTCTCTGCTGGATGAATGAATGGGCAGACCGGGCTCCCTGACGGCAGCGAGTCCTGCAGCGGCCCACAGCCACTTGCAAACACCGGGCTTCACACACGTGTTTTCTAGAAAATGTCAGGACATGCAGCAAGTGGGTTTTTCAGACCTGGATTAATGGTCACTGTTCCAGAAGCTGCAGGTAGAGGAGGAATGTCTTGGGCTGATGAAAATGTCCTGTCTTAACTATAGTGGTGGTTACACAACAGCATGCACCTGTCAACATTCACAGGCCTGTACGCCTAACAGGGGTTAATGTTACTGTGCTTCACCTAAGCTATGTGACTTAAGACAAAAAAGTAGATCCGCACCTTTACTCAACTTTTAAAATTACATTTATTGGGTAACAGTAGTTAAAAACATTAGCCAATTTCAGGTGTACAACCTGATACATCTACACCTGTCTGCGCTATTGTGTGCGCACCACCCGAGCCTCATCTCCTCCGTCGCCAGGTATGTGACCCCCCTGACCCTCCTCTTCTGAATGCTGGTGACCGGGATTCAGAAGTCAGTCTCTGTTTCGGGCTACAATCCACATCCCCAGTTAAGATCATTACATCGTCCCTCAGGCAGCGGCCCCAGGAGTGCGCTGCTGCGCGCCTCGGGCAGGGACAACCCTTCTCTCCCGGAACAGCGCTGTGGACACTTCAGAAGTTGTCCAACTCGGAGTCGCAACCCAAGGGAGAAGCACGGCACTCCCAGCATCTGGATGCTCTCTGCATGTACTGCAGGCACCATCCGCCCCCCAACCCTCTCTCTCCCTCCCTCCCTCTCTCTCTCCATGTGAACGCACCTCCCCGGACCACCAAGCTTTGCCTCGGGTGGTAACATACAGTGACCCTTGACTCGTGACAACTGAAAGGTCAAAAAAAGAGCAAACGTTCAGCAATCGACGGCCAACACGGTCAGAGGCGGCACCCTCTGGTAAGTAATCACAAACCTAACATCTCCTGAGCACTTAGCTCTGCCCCTCCCACCCCCCACAGGACCCCACCTCCCACAGGAAGTACAGCTCTCATCCTCATTTAGATGGGAGGCCAGACATCCCGGAGGGTTAAGTAACAAATTCAAGGTCAGAGAGAGTTAAGTGGCACAACCAGGATTCAAACTCAGCGTCCCCTGACCCAGAGCTCACCCACGTGCTGCACAGCTTTCTAAGCCCCTCTCAGGTCAAAGGCATGCGGTTCTCACCTCATGAGACGCCTCCCTCCGGGCTCATAGACTTGGTTCTCATAGTCAATAATGAAACTGCTTTTCACAGTCTCCAAGGGCTGGAGGAGCTCGAAACCCACTGGGCTTCCCCGGCTTATGAAGGTCAGCATGTGAGCAAAGAGCCGCCCACAGGAATGCAATTCCCTCTGGGCCCAGTGCTGAGAATTACAACAATATTATTCGTGGCTGGCTCCTGAGGAACCGGTTTCATGCCTTAAAAGGTCAGTCTGGCTTTATTAACAATTGTTGACTCAGTGCAGGGCTCCCCTGGAGAAAGCAGCACCCCCACGCCTTGGAGAGAGACTATCGGAAGCCGAGAGGTCTTGGAAGGTGGGTGGGTCCTTACTGCGTAACAGCCGAAAGCAGCTGAAACCCAGAGAGGCTGGGAACATCGCCAGCATCGCTGGGTAGCTGCAGGGTCAAGGATGAAGCTCCCTGGGCGGCATGTAGTCAGCCTTCCGCAGGGTGCTGGGGGGGAGTCCTCGGCCTGACCTGAGGTCTGCGTTTAACTGTTACCATCAGCCCTGATCGCGCAGCACGGAGGGGCCTACTTTCCGAATCCGATGTGTTTGAATGTATTTTGATATCATAGTCCTCATCATTGAGGTGTTTTACCACCTTACAACCACCCCATGATTTTCCCGCTCCCATCTGATCCTCGTACCTGTGAGGTGGGCAGGATCAGTACTCTTGTTTTTATTTGTTCATCTTCACCCAAGGATATTTTTCCATTGACTTAGAGAGTGGAAGGGAGGGGAAGAGACAGAGAGAGGGAAACACCGATGTGAGAGAGACACGATTGGTTGCCTCCGACATGTGCCCCAACGGGGCCAGGGGATAGAGCCTGCAACCAAGCTGTGTGCCCTGGACTGGAATCGAGTGCGGGACCCTTCAGTCTGCGGGCTGGTGCTCTGTCCACCAGGGCGGGATCTGGCTTGGGCGGGGTCAGTACATTATTTCCGTTTTATAGATGAGGGACGAGGAAACGGAGTCCTAGCGAGGTTAGGGAGCTTGCCGGAGATCACACGATAAATAAAGGACCGCAGAGCCAGGTCTGGAAACCACGTGTTTAACTTCTAATCTGGTGTACTTTTAAAACAGTAATAACATGGTCATGGTTTGGTCTAGCAGCCCCAGAGCAACGGTGGGAGAGACCATCTGTGGGGCAGGTCATAGAGAAGGGAGCCTCGTCCTTGCAGGGCAGGCTGCCCCGACAGCCACGCCCCATCAGGGGCCTGGGAGGCAAGAGGTGACGGCACCGTGTATATCCCCCCTCCCGAGAAAACAGCATCACACACATCGGTGTCCCAGCACAACTCAGAGCAGGGCACCAGCAGGTCTCCAGGGTCAGGAGTCCAGGCCAGCCTTCTTGGGCTGGCAGCGTGAACCCACACTGGGCCTGCGCATACTGTGTCCACTGCGCCTTAGAGAGCTGCCCACAGCCAGCCTCGCTCTCTACCCATGGCACGTGGGAGTCCAACTGTTCAGAATAATTCAGATTCAAAACAGGTTCTGAGGAGTCGGAAAGGGACCAGGACGCTGGGCCACGAGGGAGACTACCCGTCTTTGTTCTTTGGTCACTGTCCTTTGGGCAATGGTGACCTGGGGAGACTGGCATTTTTAAAAAATCGCTGTGTGGAGAATGAATGGGGAGGGGACAGACTGAATGAGGAGGTGACTGGGAGAAGCAGCAGCAGTAGAAAGAAGGGCCCTAGCCAGTTTGGCTCAGTGGAGAGCGCCTCAGCCTGCGGACTGAAGGGTCCCGGGTTCAATTCCGGTCAAGGGTACACGGCCAGGTTTCGGGCCCGGTCCCCCTGTAGGAGGCAGCCAATTAATGATTCTCTCTCATCACTGATGTTTCTATCTCTCTCCCTTCCTCTCTGTAATCAATAGAAGTATTTTTTTAAAAAAAGAAATAGAAAGAAGGGGAATTGAGACCTAGGATGCGGGAGGAGGGAGGATTTCATAGTTAAGTTCATGAGGGGGCAGCGAGGGAGAGGGAAGGAGGAACTGTTATGTAGCCTCATAGAGATGGCAGGTTTCTTGGGTAAATAATAATTTTAAGGTTAAAAAAATGACAGCCAAACCCACTGCCCGTCTCCCAGCTGCATGCAGGTGGTGACAGAGCGCGTCCCAGGCAGTCACCTCTGTGCCAGGCTGAGGACGGCCTGGAGCTCCCGGTCCTGCATCTGGGGACAGAGTGACATCCGGTCCACACCGCACATGGGTTCATACTGAGCTGAGTTTTCTGGGGGTCCTGGTAAACGTGGGTGCTTTGTCTCTGGCCCCACTCCTGGGGGGTGAGAGCTCGGCCCGCCCAGGAGCAGGCATGGGGCACAGCCCTCCGCAAGCAGCATGGGAGACCTTCTCTCGCCTCCACGTAGGAGGTGGTGCCTCCCACCTAAAGATCCACCTAAAGCTACTACTGATCTTGTAAGTGGAATGGTTTGTATCTGAAGCCCCAGGAAAAATGTCAAAACCGGGGAACAATGGAGCCGGGAAAGATGAAGACATAGTGCCATAGCCGAGCGTCCCCTCAGCCGCCCTCCAGCCACTGTGAGTCCTGGTGCCAGGGCCTTCGGGTGGGGGAGCGGGGGCACTCAGGGGCCTGTAAGTGTGGAAGCTCCTCTCTGCAAACTCAGTCCTCCCTGTGGACACCCGAGTATCCAAGCTTGCCTAAAAAGCTACCCAAAGTCTACTTTAAAGTTAGTCAAATTTGGAAGCCATTACAAAAAAACAAAAAAGGACATTCTATAAGGTGCATTTGGGGCTGCCCAAATCAAGCCAAAATCCAAATTACACTGTTTCCTGATTTCTGTGGTCTAGTCACTTAGGACTGGTCGGTTCACTTCAGGGCGAGGAATGGCCTCCCAGTTCCCCAGCAATCATTGCTCACTGAAAGGGTGGGGCAGCCTTTTATCAAGAAACACAATGGGGCTGTAAACACTGCCGGGCAGGGCGTCAGACAACCCCCGCACCTGCCCGCTCCTGCACCTGCCCGAGACCAGACCCGCTTCAGTGCAGCTCAGCCAACCCTCTGTGGCCCGGGCACGGCGCCAGCGGGCACAGTCAGAACAGTCCAACAGGCTGCCGCTTCTTCCGCTCCCTAAAAGCAGAAGTTGCTGCACACACAGGGTAATGTCATGCCAATGACAAGCGAAAAGAAAAGCAGGGCGTGCTTTCTCCTCTCCTGGAAGGGAAAGCTGGGGCAGGTCGCTGGGGGTACTAACCTGTGCCTTTAACCACGAGGGGAGAGGGAACGCTAGGAGACAGGTCTTAGACGTGGAGACGAACACGCCTTCTTGGTGTGCACCGCTGACCAGACGGGAAAGAGCATTCGGCTGTCATAGGCTAGAAGGCCAGCCCAGAGTACAGCCTGCTGACAACTGCGAGTGTATGTGTGTATGCCTGTGTGCATGCGCATGTATACCTATGCATGTGCGCGTGTGACTGTGCATGTGTGTGCATGTGCATCGGCCAGCCCAGAGTACAGCCTGCTGACAACTGCGAGTGCATGTGTGTGTGCCTGTGTGCATGCGCACCTGTGCATGTGTGTGCATGTATACCTATGCATGTGTGCGCGCGCGTGTGACTGTGCATGTGTGTGCATGTATACCTATGCATGTGTGTGTGTGTGCGTGCCTGTGTGCATACACACCTGTGCACGTGTGTGCATGCATACCTATGCATGTGCGCGTGCGTGACTGTGCATGTGTGTGCATGTGCGTCTGTGCACCTGTGCATGTGTGTACCTATGCATGTGTGTGCACATGCATGTGTTTTCCTGCTATGATTTGTGGCAAGAATTGAAGTAAAACCTAGCAATGAAGCAAGAGCTCACTTGTCAGGGCAACAGTGCACTTTGCCTTTTACACTCTTAGGGATTCGCTTACAAAACAGCCATCCTGTCCAGAGTACCACGTGCTGGGTGCCGGCCGCCACCGGATGAAGTTAATGATTCAACCACTGCCCAGCCCGGAGCCCGCGGACACCGTGAAGGAGTCTGCCGCATTAACTGCTCACTTCCCTTCCCACCTTAAAGACATGTGCTCATAAAAGCGGGGTGAAGGCACCCTCATGCTCTCATCTTGGTGCCTAATTACAAAACTGAAAGGAACCCTGGGTTTAGAAACAAATGAACTGGAAGCCAGAAACAGTGTCATGTGAAAGAAAGCGTTTTTAAGGAGCCTCCCATCCCAGTGGCCTGGGATCAGGGTCCCGGTGTTCCCATCTCTCCCCACAAATCACGAAGACAGGGTGGCCGATGAGTGGTCACAGGGGAGCATGTGGACAGGCGCCCCAGGAAGGGTTAACAATCGAGGCAGTGTACTGTTAGCAGTGACCACACATCACCCACCCTTCCCAATACGCAAATGGCCCCACTTTACTTATAATCATGTACCTTTACCACGGCCACCCGCTACAGAGAGAGATATTCAAACTCATTTCGCTGCCATCGTTATTTTATTATTAAGCCAAGAAAGAGAATCACGTAAGGCAACAGGTGATCGCTAACCACACCCGCATTCGCCTCGGCCCCGAAGTACTGACTCATTACACTGGTACCAAGTGCACGTGGCACCATCGCAGCGGGGCAACGAGCTATCACCTGACCGGGGAGTTACACACTGAGACTCAGGCAAAATAAATAAAAGCCCACTGCCGCCCTGAGACGGGTGCAGCAGCGTGGGGCCTTGGGACTAAGGGCCAGGAGGGAGGGCAGCTGGGCTTCTGGTTGGGCAGGGCGCCTCCCTGCAGAGGGGCAGTGACCAGACGCTCAATCTTGATGACCTCTCTCAGCTCAGGAAAAACTGGCTCCACGCAGAAGTGCCCCGTGGAGCGTGAGCACCCGGAGGAGGCAAGGCCAGGCCTGCCCTGAGACAGCCTGCACTCAACGCTGTCTGGTCCCTCCGTCTGCATTCCCCCAAAGACTTCCACACTCAAGGGACAACCCGGGTACGTGGTCCACTCCCAAAACTCCCAAACTGCAGGGCACAAGGGCTGCAGTGGCTGCGGCCTCCCATCCGTACCCCACTGGGAAGCAGACATGCAGGAGCCCGGGCGGGAAGCTTGCTCCGTGCCCAGTGATCTCTGGTTCTTACCAGCATCACGCTGTCTACCACCCAGAGCAAGGGTGAGTGGACCAAAAGGTACCCAAGGGCGGCGATTGGGTGCTGGGGCTGGAGCTGGGCCTCACCGTGGGACAGAGCCCCCGCCACCCATTCCTGGCAGCATCTCGAGGGCGGGATGCTCATGGAGATGTAATTCACCCTCCCGCCTAGGAGCCTCCAAGTGGTGTCTACAGTGTGTTTGTATGTCAAACATGTGTGCATTTTACTGTTAGACTTGAATTTAAAAAAATATATATATATTTTTAAACACACGCTTCAGCATTCTGGAACTAAATGCCGACCTCCTTCCCATGGCCTGCAAAGGCTCCGTGACCTGCCCCGCCCCCCATCCGAGGGACCCACAGGCTGCTCACTCTGCTGAGTCACACTGCCCCTCCTCACGGCTGCAGGGGACACACCACTCCTTGGAGAGGCCTCCAGACTACATCAGCCCCTGGCTCTCGCTCGCCCCATCCTTTCCCTTTGCAGCCTTCGTTATGTGTGGCTTTGTTTACTGCCTCCTTCTGTGAAACTAGGGGCTGGGCTGCCCTGTTCCCCAGGCTACTTCCTGCTCGTGGAACCGCGTCTGGCATAACGGAGGTGCTCAAAACTCCTTGCGGAACCCACGTGCGCCCTTTGGCCACACGTCTCTGTGCCTCCGTTTCCCCATCTGTAAGATGAGCGTGGCCACCGCTGTGGCATTTCTGCCGGGAGCAGGTGCGGAGGGGACAGTCCCCCTCTCCCGGTTCCAAGTTAAATGAGTAACTGTCCACCCAAGAAATTACTGAAAGACCGCGACTTGCTAACCATTAGCCACTGAGGCGATGAAACCCTCGCATCTCCTTGGGCCCTCCTGGGAAGTCCCTCTCGGCCTAGTTCCTCGAGGCTGGACCATGGGAGTCCCTTTATCTGCTCCTCAAACACCTTTATTTTTCAGCCCTGAAATCTGGGGGCCGGAACTCGCAGGGTGAGACGGTTCCAAGACCCCCTCCCACTGACTGTTATTTCAAATCACGGTTAACCAGTGTCGGACCCCAGCGGGCTGCTCGTGTGTATAAGAAGGAAGATGTCAAAAACAGTTTACCTATGATGTTCACCGTACTATCCACTTCATTTTTTATAGCTGAAGCCAGGACCGCGTACTCAGGAGAAAGATCACTTACTCCATTACTAAGCCCCAAAGATGACTCAACTGGTTCTTGCTAGGAAGAAGAAAAGAAAACAGAATTGAGAACACTTCCTTCCCTCCCTCTCCTCAGCTTCACTTCTACCCTCTGTCACTTTTTTTCATGCTGGGTCATTCACTCCCTTATTCCCCCGTCAGCCTGGAGCCTAAGCCACCCGATTCTGCGCAGGTTCCTCGGAGGAGGAGGTGGTCCCACGTGGGTGCCTGCCTTTCACACCTGCAGCCACAGTCCAGGCTAAGCAGCTGCGCCAGGCCCGCGTGCAGCACCACGTGCCTAGATCTTGCTCTTCCTTCTCCGAGGGCGTGCGTGGGCACAGGGAGGAATCGTGCCACCCCTTTTATGATTTCTGAGGAAAAGCTCCTCCCTCCCTTTCTGAGGAAACCACCTCAATCACGGCCCAGGGACAGGAACCCTGTGGGTGAATTCTTCCAGGTAAGGTCTGCCCTGGACTCTGGCCACTGAGCATCCTGCCCTGGGGGTGGGGGCCAGACTCCCAGCCAGGGCCTCCCTCCCCCTCAAGTCCATCGAGCAACCCACACCCACAGCTTCAGAGACATGAGTCCAGGTGCCTGGGTGTCCCGTGCAGCCCGGGAGCCACACGTTCCTGCGAGTGAAACAATGAGACCATTTCCTCTTCCTCAGGGTCACTCCTCAGGCCTGCCTTCTTCCTGCCACCAGAACCCCACCCCCAACCCCAGAGCCCAGCCACTGGGGAGCTGCCTGAGGGACACAGTGACTCAGCACTGTGATGGGAGAGGTCTCCCCACAGCAAGACTGCACGTGTGTCTGTGACGGCAATCGAGCCAGACCAAAAAAATGCCACAAGGACAACTGTTCTGGGAAACCCAAATGGAGAGGAGGGTGGAGGGGCAGGAGGAACACAGGCTGGGAGCAGGCTGGAAGCAGGCCGGGATGTCGGCAGGATTGTGCTGTGAAAAGTCCACGCCTCTAAGTTTTTATCAACTTATTTATGCACTACTTGGAATCAATGATGAACACACTTTCCCCCTCCACCCCCGACACACACACACACACACACACACACACACACACACACATACACACACACAGTGACTTAGGGAGCCACTTAGGGAGGGGAAATGGTCTCCTTCCTTCATGATGCCACCTGGAAACGCCTACCACAGCACCTACACCTGCAAAGACATCACTTCACTGTACAGCTCAGCTCTAAAGGAGAAATCACACTGCATGGTTGACCAGATGTACCAAGGGGGGTGGGCATAAGGAAGGGTCCAGACAGCCTCGCGGGGCAGAGCCGTCACCCTGTTCTCTGGCAGCCTCGTGCATCTACCCCGCTTCTACACGTTCCGAGTAAGAAGTCTGTCCTTCCTGGGGAAATCTCACTTGTCGGTCACTTGCGTCACCATCTCAGCTCTTCCTTACGCCAAGCGTCTGGACACGTGCCTGGGCCCCAGGTAGCCTGCGGCCTGCCGCCATCCCACCCAAGGAATCGCTCTGACTCCCGGGGCTTGGGGGCAGGGAAAGACAGGCCTGGCTCTGCAGCCACACAGACGGGGTCAAAGCCAGCCTCCGCCTCTCACTAGTCGCTGGACTTCACCTCCTGAGGCCTCTCTGAGGGATGGAGGACAGCGCTACACTGAGAACAGGGACCGTGTCATAAAGACGAGGGAGGACCAAGTGAGATAAACACGCACCTGGCACGGATTTAAACAATATTCGCACCCGGCTGGTGTGGCCCAGTGGTTGAGCGTTGACCTATGAACCAAGAGGTCACAGGTTTGATTCCCAGTCAGGGCAAATGCCTGGGTTGAGGGCTTGATCCCCTGTAGAGGGGTGTGCAGGAGGCAGCCGATGGATGTTTCTCTATCATTGATGTTTCTATCTATCCCTCTCCCTTCTTCTCTTTCTAAAAAATCAATAAAACGTATTTTAATTTTAAAAATATTTGCTATTATCTCCAATCTCCAGTACAACTCTGCTCACCCCAATCCAGTGGCCTTTCCTCAAGTCCCCTTCCCTCACACTACCCTCCGGCCCCCGACGGGAGGCCTGCGCGCTGCCAGGTGAGCATCTGCTGCCCTGGCCCACCTTTCTGCTGGCACCTTCCTTCTCCGGCTCCTCAGTGGCCCCTCTGCGCATGTCCCCGCCCCTCACGCCCGCTTCCAGGCACTCCCACTTCCTCACTTCTCTCAAAAGCAACCACAGAACATCTGCAGGAATTCTGGGAGGAACTGCTCATTTTCATGGGTTTCTTTTGTTGTCTCAAGTTATTTTTCACTCATTCAGCTTCTACTTTTCTTATCAAAGTAAGGAGCCAGTCAGACTTGCATATACTTAAAAACCCAAATCATTCTAATTTTTCAATCGAAGATGGGTGTTTCACATGATCTAGTTTGATTAGTGGCAAGTGATATTTTGTCACTTTGCACTTGAGAAAACTATGACTCAGACACTAATTTTCTGAGATCCGGTGGAGACACAGGAACTGAACTCGGTCTTTGATCTGGCAACACGGTCCGACTCCAGGAGCTCCCAGTCTCAATCAGGCCCGAGTCCACACCAATCCCAGTGGAGCCCGGACAGAACCATTTCCAGCCTCCTCTCCCGCCCCCACCTTGCACCTTGCACCGCTTCTGTGATGGAGACCGAGTGCCTCTATTCTCACACTGCTTGGCTCCTCCCGTCCCCACTTCAGAAGCAGCCTGTCCATGTCAGTCTTCAGGGCGACCATCCCCTTGGCACATTCACTCTGGGAGGACAGTGCAGTGAACTGTACAGTGAAGTGTACCCCGTACTCCATCCGGGTGCAGGACAACAGGGAGCTTCACTATACTCGGCCGAAAGTTCAGTGATTGGAATGAGAATATCTAAACCTACACTCTAACTCTAACACACTCTCTCTCTCTCTCTCTCTCTAGCAAGGAACCCAAATAAACACGGGGTGTGCAGTTGTCTATGGAGCCTATGTCTAGAGATCCTGCGGGTCATGCGTGAGCGGCCTTTGCCCACGATGTGCCCAGTGTCTCCCAGCCTCTGTGGTGCCCACTCCTGCCTGGCCTGGTGACTCCTGGCAGCCTCGTCTTCCCATCCCCTTTCGTCCCTGTGCCCCAGTCCCTTGTCTAGAGGTCCCCTCCCTGAGGCCTAAGACAATGGCCTTAAGACCATTTCCCACCCTCATGCAACCCCCACCCCCAAGTTCATCTGTGCAAAGCCAATCTCCTCCAAGATAAAAGGACGAGCATCTCTAGGTTTCTCTAAAACACACATTTAAAACTGACAGCTGGGCCTCATGAAAGCAGCCCCGGGCGTGCGCACTGCACCGAGGTCACAGGACAGGAGCTCTAGTGAACAGACGGAGGCCTCCCGCCCCGTCCTAGAACCCCTTCGTCCTTCCCTTCGCTCCCGGGAACGAGACCTTCATTCTCTTCCTCCCGCCACGCCCCCCGGGCCTTTCTTCTCGGCTCACTTTCCTCGTCTTCTCCTTGGGTCTTGGTCTTCTTCCCGTACGGCACCTCCCGTTAGAGAAGGCACCTGTTTCCAGGGCCTCCGATGACATCCTGGAGTACTCGACCGCATCTGCCCTCCAACTCTACCTGAGCTCTCCGCCTGTCAGACTCAACTTCCCCCAACAGCTGCCTACAGGCTGTCATTTCAAACTCACACGTTCAGAGTTAAACGCTCCCTCCTCCACAAAACACACGCCATTCCCCCAATCCAGTGAGGGCTGGAAACACAGGGCCTCCCCTGGGACCCACTCCTGGCTTCCCCTCCGCACTCCTCCCTTCTCCAGAGAACTGTCTCCTGCTCCCCAGACCAGCTGCACCTCCTTCACCTAAACCTCCCACCGCAGCCCCTCCTCCCCACCGCTTCCTGTGCCATGAGAAACCCCTGCCTGCAATGTCAACTCCATCCTGCCCCACATCCTCCCAAGGAGCTCAGTTCTGCCGCGTTTCACAAGATCCCGCCGTAGAGCCCCCAGCTTTCCCACTGTGCTCTGAGCAGCACCCAAGTGATTAAGGCTTAAAACTCGAGACCTCTTGCCGGCAATGAAGGGATCGCTCTACTCTCAGCCCTGACAGGTGGTCATGCGGCCTGTCTTGCCTGGGACAGGGACACGGAACATGCTGTTTTTTACCAGCTCACCTGTTAGAGCCAACAGCTCTATTGGAAAGTTCCGCTAAACCATCACCCGCTTTCTGTAACTTCCACCCAAGGTCTCTCTCATTCAGAACTAACCCAGAGCAGGCCTGCTCCTCACCCAGTGAGTCAGAGGTCCTCCTAGATCCCATTTCCCACCCTAGCACCAATTCTTTGATCTCAAAGCACTTCAGAGTGTCAAAGCTTCCATCTTTCATCTGCAAACGATCCTCTGAGGCAGGAAGTATTCATCCCTCCCCCTCTCTCCCTCCGCCTTTGTTTCCCATTGTTCCCTCACAAACTGCGCCAGTTTCCTGGCTCATCCACTGAAGGCCTCACTGCAGCCCTCCTCTCCAGGCCCTTGTGTGTGATGCTCCCGGGTGCTAGAGGGTGACGGAGAGTGACCTCCATTTTATTCGACCCACCCCCCAGGGCCTGGCTCCAATCCCACTGCCACTGAACGGTGGGGAGGCCCCGAGTGAGGGTTCTGGGGTTGGACTAACTTGGATTAAAACTCCAGCTCCACGAAGCAGTGCAACCTCGGGAAAATTACTCAACCTCTCTGTGCCTCCATTTCCTCATGTGCGAAAGGGAGATGACCTGCCGTCACAGGGAGCACTGAATGAGGTGTTAGTTAGAGCCTAGCACTTGGTGGAGGCCCCAAAACGTCAGCTACCACGCCTCTGCTTTAGTCACCTCTGTCCTCATCGATCTTGACGTTGTAACATTTCTGAAACACACATATGCACAACCTAGAACACTACGGTGTCCCTTAGTGTGACTTCCTTAGACAGACAGTTACCTCCGTGCCGGAGGGTCTCCCTCAAGTGAGAACGCCCACTGAGCACACAGGGTTTTCTCACTAGGAGACCGTCGGGCACACGGAGGCACGTTTCTGCACCTACTGCGTGGCCCAGGGGCCTGGGCCTCCCAGTCCCGGGGAAGCTGTTTGCTGAGAACACGTGACACGGAGTTAAACTGCCTGAGTGACCCCAGAAGGGTTCTGACAGCCGGCCCGCATGCTCCGAGCATCCTTGGCTGGTTAAAACCTCCATCCACCTGAACTGAAGGAAGACTGGGCAGGGCTGGTTTAACCGCAGATCTTCATACCTAGTCACGACACACAAGCCAGCATTCTCGGTGGAAGAAAGCCACCTGGCCTATCCAGGGGCATGTGTGCCCGGGACACGTGCACTCAGAGCTTGGTGTTTCTCATACAACAGAGAGCAACGCATGACTAGCTCCGTGCGGATGAGGTCCTTCGGTGACACACCTCCAGAGACCCGCAGAGTGAGCTTTGGCATGCTCTGCAGAAACCGTAGAGAACACTAGGGCTTTCACGGTCACGGGCCACAGAACCTGGGAGGCCTTCCCATGGCTGCCTGCAGGGCGGATGCACGCAGACTGAAACTCAAGGGTGAGTCGCCTGCCTTCTACGGAAGGAAGTGTCCCTCTGAGGGACCAGACCTTTGTCACAGGAAGACTTCACAACGTACCCTTGGCTGGGATGGAACCTGACCCGCACGGCTGCACCTGACAGCGGACCTGTCACTTCTTTCCTGGGCTGATGTGGCCACGCCCCCCCCCCCCCCCCCCCCCAGGACTGTGCCCTCCACAACTGGCTCCTCTGAGGGGCCATGGGGAGACACGGCCATTGCCGACGTGACTGCAGGTGTCCTGGACTAAGGGGAGCACCACGTGCCATCAACTCTGAGATGCACATTTCCGCAACCCTCAGAGGTGTGCCTCCTAATCAAGTATGTGCAAGGGTTTCACTGCAAGCTGCTTTCTTGCCTAGAGATACGTAAACGAGGATGCATCTTCTAACCCCCATGATGGTTTTGGATAGTCGGTGGAGTGTGGGGGATATGTTTCATCAAAGTTTGTTGAAAAGTGAGCATCTGTTACTCCGTTATTATTTCTCCATGAACTGAAACTGTGAAATGAAATCTACATTCTAATGTAAAACCCCCACTCCGACACCCGTCATATTTATTTACGCATCTACTTGGTCAGCGAACACTCAGGCGTGTGTTCGGTGATCAAATATACACTGATCACCTGTCCTGTCCCAGGCACTGAGCTAGATGCTGTGAAAGAGCAGGAAATAGCATCTAGTCATATTGGTGATTATAGCAACTTCTTCACACCCCCATATTTGTGGTGAACTTAGACTTTTCTGACTAAACAAAACTAATCAAAATCTAGGCCCTTAAAAACCCCAAACTACGGGAAACTTGAAAAACTAAGAGCTAGGTTTTTTTCAATTGCAAGGAAAAAATTAATTGTTTTTAAAAAGTGAGGTAGGGGCAGCCTGTAAATTAAAAAACATTTAAGAGACATATGCAAAAACCACAACGTGTGGGCCTTATGTGAATCCTGATTTAGGTAAACAGGTGTACACAAATGACAATGTGTAGGAGACAGCTGGAAATCGGGCACTGACTAGATATTTGACGATACTGGGGATTGCTGTTACTTTTTTCAGATTCAGTCATGATATCGTCCCATCTTCAAAGACTGCCTATCTTTTAAAGATATAGACTGAAATAGTCATGGAAGAAATGATAGTGTCTGGAATTTGTTTCAAAATACTGAGCTAGCCGAAGCCGGTTTGGCTCAGTGGATAGAGCGTCGGCCTGCGGACTGAAAGGTCCCAGGTTCGATTCCGGTCAAGGGCATGTACCTGGGTTTCGGGCACATCCCCAGTAGGAGATGTGCAGGAGGCAGCTGATCGATGTTTCTCTCTCATCGATGTTTCTAACTCTCTATCTCTCTCCCTTCCTCTCTGTAAAAAATCAATAAAATATATTAAAAAAAAAATACTGAGCTAACCCATATGAAATTATGGAGGTCAAAAATGACTGAAAAGCTGCAATTTTATATCAGATGTAGGGAAGTGGGTGGAGGAACTAATGCAATCAAATGGCCATCAGCTGATTCATGTTGAAATGGGGGTGATGGTGTGCGGAGTAAATTTTACTCATCTGTTTCCTTCCTGTATGTATAAAATTTTGCCTCGTGTGCAGTGTGCATTCCCTGTGTGTTTTTCTTTAAGTGCCTGCAATAAAAAGTTAAAACAAAATCGGTCCTTAACACTGTACTATATTTAAAATAAGGCAAAAGCTAAAAATACTGAAAATGAAACTGGAGGTATGGCTATTAAAATACCCTGCCTAAAATATTTGTTTTCCGTTGTACAGGTACATATGGCTGAAATGTTAACTATTTACCTACGTTTTCCCTCCAACTCTAACTACCTTCACACGTCAAACTTTATATCTGAAGTCGATTTTTCAATATCCTTTCCTCCTAGTGTGACTGACTGGCTTGTTTTTAAACATTGCACTGTCTGGGCAGTTTGTTTTTCTTCGACAGCAATTCCAGGTTAGACATCGGGATCCTCGGCATCTCCTTTAAGTTCAGTGCTAACGCTGTGACCTTGGCCTCTGGGTCCCCGTCACGCCGCTCTCTCGTGCCCCAGCTTCATCTGCGAACAGGGGCGCAGCGACCCAGAGGGTCTCCCCTCTGCTGGCCCAGGGGCCGGGCACTGTGCTGCCTGCTCTCTGCCCAGCTTTGCACAGCATACCTCACTACCCCCTGGCTAGTTACAGGGCTCCCCAATCTGCACACAGAGATCCCCACTGCAGGGCCTGCAGATGCACAGCCTCCTGAAAAACCCACACAGACACAGCCCTACGGGAACCTGTGGGGATGGTGAGAGCTGGCTGCACAGTGGCTCAGGAAAGAGCTACTGAGATCCACACCA
>NW_005371230.1:630429-632086 GCF_000412655.1 Myotis brandtii | reverse complement strand
CAATGGCCTCCCATGGAATAGATCTATAAAATATAGGTGACACAGTTAATACAAGTATATAACATGTAATATACCTTCAAACATATCTGATAACCTGGAAATGTACTTCCAGGTTATCAGATAGTAGCTGGCTGCTGCAGCTTAGCTGGCACTAGGTCACCAGCTGGCGATGGTGTGGGGACCAGGGGGAGGCTTGAGACTGGCCAGCTCTGTGCGAATTGGTGACTTCATTCACAGACTTCTCAGTGAAACTGCGTGAAGCAGGGATATGTGTACCGGAGTCTGCAAGTGGGTCCGTGCCAAAGAGGAGACGTGTAAAGCACATAAAACACACACATTGCAAAAGAACAAAGATCAAATACTTCATAGGGGTCACGTTATTGGTTTTTACGAGACAGAACAGGAACCGTTTATACGTTCACAACTTTAGCCTTCTTCCTGAGCAACCAATGATTACCTTGATGTGCTTAACTCTGTCTTCCTTTTCTGTCTTTGGTTTCTTTCCTGTGGCAACAGAAAATAGTTTGGGGTTAATGCATGAAGAACATACAGAGAAACAGCTCCCCTAAATTAAACGCTTTCTAAAACTCTCCTAGAAGCCGTGCATGTGTTAAACTGTACACGTGTTAACCTGTACACGTGTTAACCTGTACATGCATTAATCTGTACACGCATTAATCTGTACACGGCCAAAATTCTAAATGCTTTCCTGCCTTTGGTGACCCGAGAGTCATTCCCCCAGCCAGGTAAGGGCAGGATTACCTTCCACAGTGCGAACTACAGATGTGGAAATAAGGAAATCCCAAAGGCGCTATAATCTATAAATCTCTATCAAGAGATCACGGCATTAGCAAGTCTGTGTGTCTACCTTTTTTAGAAGGCCGCTCAGATAAGGGCAACATCCGGTATACTCTGAAGGCGTTATTTCCTTTCTTTATACTTTTATCCTTGACTTCTTCAATATCAGGCAAGGAGTTCATGGCACATCGGAAATTCGCCTTCCATGTTTTTGGATCGGGTTTGTCTACTCCTGGTTGATGCTTTCCTAACAAAATAGCCAGAAGAATTAAGGTTGAGGAAAAGAGGGGGAGAAAGACTCACACAGTAAACATGTCTGGAAACACAGGACTGCTAGCCACCAAGTAGCACAGAGAACCAACCCTTTGAGCCCCAGGCTATGCCGACAGTGGCCAATGCCCTGGTTTGCCTGGGACTGAGATGGTTCTTGGGATGCGGGAATTTTTGTTTTAAAATCCGGACAGTCTGGGCCAATTGGTCCAAGTTGGTCACCCTGAATTTACCAAACAGCTTGAGAAG
The DNA here is from genome assembly GCF_000412655.1 of Myotis brandtii. Taxonomy (NCBI): domain Eukaryota; kingdom Metazoa; phylum Chordata; class Mammalia; order Chiroptera; family Vespertilionidae; genus Myotis; species Myotis brandtii. The sequence goes on along the minus strand of NW_005371230.1, from coordinate 630,769 downwards.
AAATAACAATGGTAGAAGAATGGGGAACCAATGTAAGTGATACAGAAGGCTGGGAGGCCGCGAGGCCAATGAGCACAGGTAACCGGAGTGTCTCTTTTTCATCTGGCTGTCAGGTATTAAAAGTCCATTCTTGTAAATAGCCCCCTACTTAAATTTTGTTGTAAATAAATACATTCTTGGCTACCTTTTAGGGAGATAAATCCATCCAAGTTTATAGCTGCAGAACAAATACGTTCTTTATGACCCCAGCACACATGTGGAGAACGCAACCAGAATTCTACGTTAGAGGAAATGTAAGCACCGAGTTTCTGTGGGATGGGCGGAGCCTCGCTTCTGAGTG
>NW_005371230.1:629248-630281 GCF_000412655.1 Myotis brandtii | reverse complement strand
GCGCCTGGGGACAAGTCACAGGTTTTCCAGAGCCTTCTTTACGAGCCCATAATCCAGGAGATTTTATATGTGTAGAAAAAAACAAAAATAAACACTGTGGTAGAACTGAAATTTGCTAAGAGAGCAGACCTTAAATGTTCCCAGTAAAATAACCCAAATAATTAACAGGTAAGTATGGGAGAAAGTAAAGGTGTGTGTTAACTCAACGGGGGGGCATCCTTTCATGAGGATCACCTATCTCAAATCATAACTTTAAATGTCTTACAATTTTATTGGTCAATTATACCACAACTACAAGAAAAAAGAAAGCATGAGAACGACATAGGGCCCCCCCGAACGATGCGGGGCATCGATACCTGTGTGGATGGCCCAGTTCCTGAAGAGCGGCGCGTCCTTCTCCACATCCCAGCCGTGTCTCGCTGCGTGCATCCAGGGGATCTGGAAGATCTTCTTTTCCTGAAAGGAGAAGCCAGTAAGAACTGCAGCCACGGGGCTCCGGCCAGCGCTGTGGAGGCGTCTGAAGTTCCAGCTGGTAAGGTTCCCCACTGGGCATCCACAGTAAAATCCCACTTCCCAGGTCCAGCCTCGGCACCTGCCAGGTGAGACTGAGGGCCAGGCAGGGCCTGGCAGAACAGGAATTCGGCCTGTTCCAAGGTCACAGGCGATGACTTGGGAGATGCCCATGTGCATTACCTGTGCCGTTTTCTTTAAAGGACCACAGACAACTGGCCTCTGCCTGAAACGTCTCGGGCTTATTTTATTCTCATCACTTATTTCCATCATTTGGTGAAGAGGAGCCCCAGCTGCCCCAGTAAATTAAAAATTAGGCAACTCTCTTGCCCTAACTGGTTTGGCTCAGTGGAGAGAGCGTCGGCCTGGGGACTGAAGGGTCCCAGGTTCGATACCCGTCAAGGGCATGTACCTTGGTTGCGGGCACATCCCCAGTGGGGAGTGTGCAGGAGGCGGCTGAATATGTTTCTCTCTCATCGATGTTTCTAACTCTCTATCCCTCTCCCTTCCTCTCTGTAAAAAA
>NW_005371230.1:624285-629039 GCF_000412655.1 Myotis brandtii | reverse complement strand
GGGTCCCAGGTTCGATACCGGTCAAGGGCATGTACCTTGGTTGCGGGCACATCCCCAGTGGGGAGTGTGCAGGAGGCAGCTGAATATGTTTCTCTCTCATCGATGTTTCTAACTCTCTATCCCTCTCCCTTCCTCTCTGTAAAAAATCAATAAAATATGTTTTGGGGGAAAAAAAAGTAGGCAACTCTCCAAAGTGACCCCACTGGTGCTGCGAAAGGGAAGTCGGGTGGATGAAGGCACTGTCACGGGACCAAGTGTCTCGATGGGCCGGAGCAGCAGCAGACACAGAGGATCCCGCCTGCTGCTCAGCCTGCGTCTACACCCTGCATGGACCGGCCGGAGCTTCCAGATGCTCGATGACCACAGCTGACACTCCTTTCTTGGAGCAAAGTCCCTCCCTAAGATTCTTATATTGGACCCTTTCCATCTCTCTTACAGCCTGAGAGGCAACTCAAAATCACTTACATCAACCCCGGCAAACACGACTAGAAACTAGTGCTTTGGAAACAAAGTCACACTCATTGTAAAACCACACATGTAACCTGGTTCAACCGGCAGCACCAGGGGTCGCCAAGGTCCCCTGGCACCTTACATGTGACGACACATGCTCACATGGTCTCACTTCTGCTTTTTGCAACAACCTAATGAGCTACATATATGTTATTAGTTCTAATTCACAGTTGAAGGAGCTGAGGAGCGGAATTAAATTATTTAGCCAAGAAACTTGGCAATAAGTGTCTAAATTCCCATCTTCAGTCGCATCACAGCATACCTCGCCTCCGGTGCTCGAATGTACGAGGTTTCCAGTTTTACAGGAGAACTTGCTGACTTGGATTCTATGGACACTGAAGCCCAGGAAAATGTACTTTTTTAAAATATATTTTTATTGATTTCAGAGAGGAAGAGAGAGGGAGAATGAGACAGAAACATCAATGACTAGAGATAATCATTGATTGGCTGCCTCCTGCACGCCCCCTACTGGGGATGGAGCCCGCAACCTGGGCACGTGCCCTGACCGGGAATCGAACCGTGACCTCCTGGTTCATAGGTTGACGCTCAACTATGGAGCCACGCCAGCCGGGCAGGAAAATGCATTTTTAAGTTCTTAGGCTAGTTCTGATCATTCCCAGCTCTGGGATCTCCACAGGACACACAGGGAAGGAAGCAAAGTGTCGGTAGGGATCTTCCGCCACTTTGGTCTCACAGTGAAAATAGAAAGGGTCCGCCGACCCAAAAGGGCTCGGTACCTCTGCACAGAACCGACTACAAAGTCTGTGTGGCAAGCCGGCACAGCCATGGCATACTCAGCCCCACATAGGGCGCCTTATGTGCCGCCCAGCTCAGTCAGGTTTGGTGACCCTGAGAGGGGGCAGTGAAGGACTGAGAAAAGACAGACAAAACAAGAAAGCTGGGTCTGGGTGGGACGCTGCCCTCTCTGATAGAGAGACAGCACCACCGACTACAAGCCGTGTCTTTATTTTATAGCCAGATTCCACGAGGCAAAGTAAGGGCGTGGTCAAGATGTTTACAACATTCTCGTGAGTTTCGATCCTACTCAACTACATGCACCTGAACTCTATCAAGCCCACATCACTCAGCCACGTGAGACCACGTGTTTGGACCATAGGTTCAAGCTCACAACCATAGCTGTTGGCTATAACTGCTGGGAGGGCTCTGCCCTCCAAGTTGGGGCTTGCACGTGGCCATGAGAGGACTGTGCCTTCTCATTAGTCTGAAGCTTGAACCTGTCCAAACACTGTAGCCGCTCTCCACAAGCCTGAACTGAGAGTATGTCAGGACATTTGAGAGTTCCCCAAAAGCTGTTAAAGGGGGAAATTCTGCTGTGTTTACAATTCAGTAAATAAAGAAGAACCGAAAGCGAGAGACTTTTCGTAAACCCGTTCTGTTCGTTCTGTATCGTCACCATGACTGCAGCGTTTCAGGTTAGCCATCACACACACACACACACACACACACACACACACTCACAAACACACACAGCTACACAGCTAAACTGTCTCCCAGAACAGCGGTCTGGGAGGGCTCTGCCCTCCAAGTTGGTCAAAGGAGTCTGTGAGATCCGAAAGGTTGGCGACCGCTGTCCCAGAAACCAGGCCCAAAGCATGAAGCTACCAAAGTAGCGACTGAACTGAGCAATTCTCCACCACAAATCCTCATGAAACGAGCCAAGGACCCAAGGAGACCGAAGAAATGGCCAATAAGCACATGAAGAACGACTCAACACCACCCCTCCTCCGGGAAATGCAAACCAGAACAATGTGATGCCATGTCACAGCCACTCGGACGGTGAGAACAAAAACACAACAAAATCCTGAGTGCTGGTGACGAAGTGGAGGAACGGGAACGCCACACAGGGCTGGCGGGACGGACACGGGGCAGCTGCTGTGGAACACACATGGGCTGTTCCTCAAAAAGTTCAACAGAGTCACCACGTGGCCCAGTAATTCCGCTCCCGGATGTGTCCCCGAAGAATTACAAATCGGTGTTCAAGCAAATGTTTACACATGAAAGTTCACAACAGCCCAAGGGCAGAAGCAACCCCAATGTCCAGCAACGGATGGATGGGTAGAGAAAACGTCGCATGTGCATACACTGCAAAACTGGAGCATGCTTCAGCCCCCAAAGGAATGCAGTGCTGATACGCATGTGCCGCAACATGGATGGACCTAGCAAACATGTGCTAAGTGAAAGAAGCCAGACGCCAATGCCACGTATTGTGTGAACCAGGCGAATCCAGACACAGAAAGCATATCCGTGGTTGTCATGAACTAGGGAAGGAAATGAGAGTGGTTACGTGATGAGGAAGGACAGTGTTTCCTTTTCAGGTGATGAAAAAGTTTAGAATTAGACACTGGGGATGGCTGCATAATATTGTGACTGTATTTAATGCCACTTTAAAATGATAAATTAAAAAACAACCACATGGGCCCAGCCAGCATGGCTCAGTGGTTGAGCATTGACCTATGAACCAGGAGGTCACAGTTCGATTTCCAGTCAGGGCACATGCCTGGGTTGTGGGCTCGATCCCCTGTGGGGGGTGTGCAGGAGGCACTGAACCATTATTCTCTCTCATCATTGATGTTTCTATCTCTCTCTCCCTCTCCCTTCCTCTCTGAAATCAATAATAAACAAACAAATAAATAAATACATTCTACATGGAACTTTTAAATAAACCACTAATAAATGCATCACACATCTTTTTTTAAAAAGACCATGTTGAAAGGTAAAGGTGAAATTCATTTTAAAACTGAAAGAGATTCTGACCAATAAACATTCTGGTCGTCGATCCCCGTGTTCGATGGGACGGTGATGGCACTGCACTGCATCTGTGCAGACTGTGACATCACAGTCTGTGACATGAGCATGCGCTTCAGGAGCCCTGAGTACCCAGCCCGAACAGGTGGTGGGCGCACACACCGTGTACGAAGGACTCTGAGTACCAGAGCCACCCGTGTCTACATCGAAGGGCAGGAGAGAGAAGCACTGCTTGAGTTGAGAAGAACATTTAAGATGACCTTGAGCAATGCAGAACAATCAGACCTTGGCCCCAAGTGGAAACCAGTTCTCTCATCTCCCTCTGCCTCTCCTCTCCCCCAATATTTATAAGATGTTCTAATTTCACTTGCTATTTTTGTTTGAACTCCTTACCTGTTCTGAGGTGCCCTGATAGTTACACAGGCAAGAGCCTGCTTTCAGGGAAGAGCAGGGAAAGGTCTGGACTCCCTGCTGGCCTGGGCCTGGAGAGTGGACCGGCCTGGTTCCAGGCAGACCTCCAGCATGAAATGCCAACAGTGGGCATGATGGGAGCTGCCAAGAAAGAGTGGGCCTGGGCGTAGCTGCCTCCTCCCTCCTTCCCTCTAGAAGTGGCCCAGGGAACCACACGTGAGCACCTGGACCAACCCAGAACCGACCTGGCCCTTCAACAAGCCAATGGCAAGAGGGCAACCAAGGAGGACGTACTGTCCACAACCAGGAGGGACTTCGAGTCACACAACCAAACACAACACGCGGACATTCTTTGGATTCTGATGGAAAAAATCAATTGTAAAAAGATATTTTGGGAATACTCATGGCATGATACTAAAAACTTACGGTTAATTTTCCTGATGGACAACAGTATTATGAAGACATGAGAAAATGTTAAGTTTTATAGGTGTACACTGTCCGGGAGTTGCTCTATAATAACACACACACACACACACATACACACACAAAGATAAAACAAAATGTTGGTAATTGTTAAATCGAGCTGTGCATTACTAAATCTAGATGGGAATTCGCTACACTCTTCTTTCCAGTCCTTGGGCCATTCAAACATACTATCTGAATGTGCTAATACTCATAATAAAAAGTAACTGGCCCAAGCCAAGGCCCCATTCAGGTCACATATGAAATGATCATATGGTTTCCTTAAGTCATTCCTATTTACTTCATGCCCCACCTTGTTTCAGACACGACTCACTTCAACAACCACATTCAATGCCATTCAATTAAAAAAAAAAGCAAAAAATAAATAAATAAAAGTGGATAAGGGAAAAGGAACAAAAAATCTAAGATCCGAGAGATATCTGAAATGATCAAATGAGGCCAGGAGTGGTATTAGTCTAAAACAATGATGTTGCAATACCCTGTACACCTGTTAGAAGTGGCCACAATCAGGCTCTCCACTCTTTGGCACGTGATATAGAGCTAAAGACTGACCAGCTAAATGAGTTGTCGTGTTCTTAAGATTA
>NW_005371230.1:586581-624239 GCF_000412655.1 Myotis brandtii | reverse complement strand
TTATGAAAGAAAGGAAGGGGGGGGGGGGGGGGGGTAGAAGAGGACAAAGAAATTTGCTCAGAAGAACTGCAATATCCCTGGTGGTGGGAGAGAAACCTCCCTCAGGCCCTCTCAAAGAAGGCATTTATATATATATATATAAAAAGCCAGCGACTGGTACGCCAGGACAACCAGAACAACCGGTTGCTATGACCCACTGCGGCCAGCCAACCTCCCACAGCTCCTCCCCGCAGCTGGCCTGGCCCCAATCGGCCCCCATCAGAGCAGGCAGGCCAGACTCCACCCATGCACAAATTCGTGCACTGGGCCTCTAGTAATCTATTATATTTAGTTACTTTTCTAAATTTTAACTATATAATTTCAGGTATTCTTTATTTTTCACAGATACTGTCTTCCTGATTCACCCCTACCAGTTAGGATCAATTAAATGGAGAGTTCGAGAAGGATAAATAAGGAGTGTTTATGTATATGGGGGAGGAGTGTAAATGGTAGAATGCTTATTTGTTAGGACAGGTTGACACATAGAGTTTTACAACAAAGAGAAGACGTTTTAAACCACTATGCTACACACCTGAAACTAATATAGAATGTCAACTGTAATCGAAAAATAAAAAATAATTTTAAAAAGTTTTAAGAGAAGACTTTTTTAAAAGACAAAAACAAAAGTTCTCTTCACATAGAAAATACTGGAAACCAATCAATGCGCCCCATTCCCAACACGAAACCCTAGAGCAGCCGTGGGCAAACTACGGCCCGAGGGCCGGATCCAGCCCGTTTGAAATGAATAAAACTAAAAAAAAAAAAAAGACCGTACCCTTTTATGTAATGATGTTTACTTTGAATTTATATTAGTTCACACAAACACTCCACCCATGCTTTTGTTCCGGCCCTCCGGTCCAGTTTAAGAACCCATTGTGGCCCTCGAGTCAAAAAGTTTGCCCACCCCTGCCCTAGAGCCTCATGTCCTCTAGCCCTGGAGAGCCAGGAGGAGCAGCAAGGCAGTCCGAGAGGGAGGAGGGCACGACAAGCACAGTGAGAGGCCGCCGCCAGCCGTCACAGAACACCAGCGGCCAGTTGAGATCGCAATGCAAGAGCGGGCCCCAGTCTGGGATGATACAGATCTTCATGTCACTTGATGTTTCTATGATCAATTTTGCTTGGTTGGTCTTTGCAATTAACAAGCATAAGATTTTGAACACAAAGAACAATTTTACTTTCAGAGGTCCACATGCACATGCTTTAGTAAGGATCAGACACGCACACTCGCACATGCATATATACACACACACATGCACACTCACACACACATGCATGCACATTCACACACATATACACTCACACACATAGATACACACACATACTCATACAGACATATACACATGTACACACATGCTTGCATACATACACACATGCATGCACACTCACACACACACACACACCATCGCACTCACCTTGTTCAGCCACTTCAACCCCGGTATCGTGTTCGAGTTGATCTGTTCCTCTAGCCATGGGCGCATGCGCATCCTTTCCACCGGCATGGTGCCCGTCTGCGGAGAGACAATCCACATTAGGCACTTCTGCTAATGACTGCCTTGTCCACACCGGAAAGTTCTACGCACCAGCCTGACCCTCTATTGTCCCCTTCCTCGTAATCCCACAGCCTGTGTCCGGGGGGACTGGGGAGGGAGGCATATTCGGGGGCTCCACCCTCGAGCCACCTGCCCCTGCTCGAGCAGCCGGGTCGTTCCAGAGGGGCTGTCTCCATGGGGCAGGGCTGCAGGCCAAGCGGGCTCTCAGCTGAGGGGGTCCCACAGACAGAGGCTGGACTGGCAGAAACTCAGCTACCCAGAGGGCCCAGCACCTGAGTGAGCCCGCCTAAAGCCAGGTCTCGCCCCCTCCCAGCCAGGCTGTGTTAACAGCACACACCGTCAAGGTCCCAGCATTCAGAGCATCAGTACTGTACACCTGTGGGCATTATCCTCCCAGGACCATGGGGGACAGTGCAAAACCGTGGTTGTGGGAAAGACATTACAACCAATTCATTCCTTTGGGATATTAGGGCCACAGAAATGCTTTGAACCCCAATACTGCCACTTTAAAGCTCTAAAGGGACCAGTTCACTGGGTCCAAGGTCCCTCCGGACATATTCCGTCCCCGCTCAGCGCTCACAGCGCCTTGTGCTGGCTCCAGCCTTGCTTTATGTGAAAGCGTGCACTCATTCACTCCCGCGAGGATCTTCTTCTCTGTGCCCACCCCCTCTGACCTGATACCATCCGTCCTTTTCCTCCAACTTGCTTTCCCTCTGAAAACTGTCCCATGGCTAAACACCTTTTCTCTGCCAGCTCACATAGTGCTCTTCCCTCCTGCCACATACATTCTAGGCATCTTTCCCGTGTCCATCAAAATATATCCAGAGTAGAATCACTAACAACTTACTGTCACCCCCTCATCTTCATCTTATTTACACAAAAATTTCAATTTAGTGCGGATTCAAAAGCCAAGATGATGCCAAGTCAGGCCTCCATTCTATAGGACTTCGTGGCCAGTGTGACATAATCCTCTTTCCACCCTTAGCTGTCTTTCTTTTACTCATTTCCTCTCAAAAAAAAAAAAGAGCTCTGAGGATTCTATTCAGATAAACTTGGGCTGAGATAATCAAAGCCTCATTAACTCCCTCTTCCAGCTCCCAAAGGACGTCCTCCCTCCTGGATGCCCTGCCCCCAACTCTGCCAGAGTGCTAGCATCCTTGCAGGACCCGCATGGGGCCGCACCCTTTGCCTATAGAGACTAATCCAATTCTAGAACAGAATTCTAGAACCCGTCTCTCCCTGGTATGTCTCCCCCAGTTCGGATGCACTCATTGCTGCAGACGCCTCCTACTTCTTGCTCATACCATGCCCTCTCTCCTCTTTCCCGGACCTTGCCAACCCTCACCCATCCTCCAAGACCCAGTTCCCACCCTCCTTTCTCCACAGGACTTGCCAGTCCACACCAGCCTGAAGGAATCTCTCCTCCTGTGACTCCCACCCTACTCATTGGTCTTACATGCTCATTTGGAAATCAAGCATGGCTTTCGGAAAGCTATTGTAAGCTGTCTTTATTCTTACCTGACTCTTACCCTTAATATGAACTTTCAACTGTGCGCACTCTTCCTTCCTAACCAAATTGTAAGCTCTCTGAGAGTAGGAACTCCACCTCTTATAGGTCCTTTTACAATCTACAAAGCCCTCCACCCGGGAGACCTTCAATACAAGAACCAGGCCAGTTCTGAAGATCAGCCTAGCTGGGTCGCCATTGCAGGTGGGCTCCATCCACTCATCTGGTCACCATTCTTTGAGACGAGTGAAAAGGACTTCAAGGACAGTCCGAAAGGGTGTGGAACGGCCACAAGGAGCCCCCAATACAGCTGCTCTTCGTGGTTCTCAAGTCCTTCCTCTCATTTACGTATCCACCTATTCACAGAGCATTTACTGAGAATGATACTCCAGGAGCGGGAAAAGGCCAGACATTCCCTGCTACCCAGGAGCTCCTGGCCTAACAGAAGACAGGGAAGAAGAGAATTGTCACACCACAAAAAGAGCCCTGCTTGCAGAATGATGAGGAGTTACAGGGGAGCACTGGGAGGAGATGTCCACAGAAGATCCTCCTGGCGACTGGCCACTGGGAGGGCTCTGCCCAACAGGGTGATGACCGCCAACCCGGTCTCAAGATCTCGGGGTGCAGAGAGGGGGCAGCTGGGTCCAGAGCAGTACAGGAAGTAGAGGGAAGAGCACCCTGAGGAGTAGCTACAGTAGTCACACGTCTTCAGAGGGGACAACGTGACAAGCAGAACTGCTACGGGCCACTACCGTCCTGGTGTACCTATCTCAGCAATACGGAAAGTGACAGGGATGTGAAAACGGCCCTGCTTCCGACTCACCGTTATAATTATATGCTATTTCCTACCATATTATTTTTTTCCACAAATGACCCATTTAGGGGGGTAAATCGTCACCTGAAATATTTCAAAAAGCTTTCTGACTTTAAAACGAAAGCTTTCATGGGGAGGTACAGTCAGCCTCATTATTTGCAGAGTGCATATTTGCAGTCGTCTACTCACTAAAATTGATTTGTAACGCCCAGATCAATTTTCGGGGTGCCTTCCCGGTCATGAGCAGAGGTGAAAACCTGGGGTCTTCCGACACCCACGGTCCCAGCCGAGGTCCGACAAGACGACATTCTGCCTCATTTCACTCACACTGTGAACAAGTGTCCTTTTCAGTGTCTATTTCTTGCAACACTTTTCTGCTCTGTGTTGGCGATTTTACTGTTTAAAACAGCCGGCAGGAATGGGCTGAAGTGTGGAGAAAAGATGTGCCTCTCAGGCCTGAGTTAGTGTTGTTGGCTGGGAGTTCAATGTCAATGAATCAACCATTGTTAAATGAGGAGCCTTCACACAGAAACACACCTAGAGCGCAGTTACTGACTGGCGGATGCAAATGCTGTGATCAGAGCCTCACAGGAACCGAATGTCCTTGCAGAAGGAAGGGGTTTTGGACGAGACACACACAGAGAAGGCCACGTGAGCACACAGACAGAGGGAAGAGAGCACACAGAGGGGAGGGGCCACGCGAGGGCAGAGGCTGGAGTGCTGTTGAAGGCAGCCATCTTCTGTATAATTACAGGACAACTTTGAACATATCAAAGACTCCCAGAATATTAGCACTGAGATGTTCTCCACGACTTCATACATATAGTGATTAATAAAGCAATTTCGAGGGATTGTCATCCCGAGCTGTGATCCACATGAATGTGATTAACACCAAGTAACCAAAGTGACTTATGTATGTCCATGTGGTGGTTTTTGTGTTGTTAATAGCCAGGGCATCCCTGCTGATACACAATGAAAAGCCAACCGTTTTACACGGAGGCACTTCCTCTTTTTTACTGATTTTATAGCCAGCTCCCACCTCCCACACTGGACAGGTAATGAATTACTTGGTCTTGGCACATGACACAAATGAGAAAGGGCATAGTTCGACACAGATTGCTCATGACCATCAGAATTTGAGCATGCGCTCTTCATTCCGTGAAAGAAAGCGAAGGTGGAGTTCTACAATGAGCCTGGCACCAGAAACTTGTCATGTAGTTTGTACTAAAAATATATTCTATTTCCGGAGACTAAGAGACTGGGAAGACAGTCACAGAGGGGCAGGAGACCAAGTACTGAGAGTACCGAGTAAAGAGACTCACTTGGCCTATATTTTCTCGCTTCCATCAATGAAATTGAAACTGATAGATCAGCCTTCTTTCTATAAGGCAAGGTTCCCATGGGCACCAATACCCCAGCCACATGAATCTTGAACAAAGTTAAAGAAGGTATGGAACTGGTAGAAAAGACACAGAGAACCAAAATACAGCAGAAAACAGAACACCTGTGTGCAGTCCTGACGTTGCTGTTACTACGGGGTGTCCTTGGGCCAGTCACTCCCTTGTTCTAGTCCACACTTTGATCGTCTAAAAAAAAATGAGAGGTTTCAAAAAGATAACATCCGGGGTTATCTAAGATTCTAGGAATCCTTGCGTAACACGAAGGCCCGTTATCTGATTTCCTTGTTTTGTGAGCTTTTAATCTTGTGCACTGTGTTGGTTTTAAAAGTGAATGCTGACATTTTAGGATTCTACAAATCTAAAATATGAAGTAGCCACCCTCAAGCTTGACAACAGGCACTTTCTAAAATCAGCTCCCACTACACCTCTGAGTTTTGGGGTTGGAGTCATCTTCAAAACCATGGCCTCGAGCTGTAAATCATCTCAGGACTCAGGCAGGTATTTAGACTATTCCTGGCATCAGGGCTGCTACATAAAGGCATGCAGTTGGTCACTGTGATTTGCAGGGTGTGAATTCACACATCCTGTGAAGCCCATCCCCCATAGAGTTAACAATGCCTCAGTAGTGGCATTAACAGTGATCTTGAATTTTAATCTCAAAGAACAAGGGCTTGGATCTTGGTATTGAAATAGCAATGGCCCCTATTTATTGGGCACTTAGTATATGCCAGCATTAAAACCAGGATTTTCTATGAGTTTCTCATTTATTCTTACAACCCTGCAAGGCAGGGACTTTATGACCCCATATTACAGATGAGAGGATCATTGGGGAAGTGTTTAAAGGCAACCCGCTCGTAAGTAGGGACGCCCAGACTCATTCGGGTCTGTCTGAAACGCCCAGGCTCAGCAACCCTAACCTCTGCTTCCTTCCTACTTTAGGAAGCAGTTAGGATGGGCTTGTAACTGTTCTTCTTACTGAGCCATTCCCAACTCCTCTCTGTTTTGTGTATTGCTGGCATATTAATCTTCCTAAAATGCCACTTAAATCATGTTAATGTTCTGTTCAAGAGACTTCTAAACCTCCCTGCTGGATTTAAGATAATAAAATCCTTGGCTGAGAGAGGGAGCCTTACAGTGACTACTCAACAAGAACAATGGAAGACCGGAGACAATGGAAAGATGTCTTTACAGGACTGAACGAAAATAACTGCTATTCAAAAATTTAAATACAGCAAATATTCCCTTCAAGAATGAAGAGAAAATTAAGGCATCAGAGAAAAACTTAGAGAATTTTCTACCAGTAGCCCCACAGCTCATCAGTTACAGGAGACAGATCATGCTACCACGGTCACAGGAGACAGGTCAACACTGGGCAAGAGTGAAGGCAAAAGTATGGGCACTAGGAAGCTAAGAACAGGGCTAACGCTCGAGTCTGTGTCGCAGAAGCTGACCATAGCAGTGCTTGGCTCCATCTCTTGCAATTGTATCATTTCCTTTACATAAACTGTGAGGATTCCTGTACTTAAGAGCCCTCCCTACATAGCCATGTGCTCACCCATCTTACCAACCTACAGAAATGTGACCCTCCCAACAAAAGCTAGCTCAGATCTGTGTTCATCATGACAACTTCTCTCACAACGCCAACCACTGGACCCTCTTCTCCTACGGCGCGTGTTGTCTGCAGTAGCCAGTCGTCCACTGTACCAACACATATTTACTAAACACGTATTATTACAAAACAAAACAAAAAACCTGTGCTAAATGCAATGGAGGATTCCAAGATGTGCATACAAAACAAAACAAAAAACCTGTGCTAAATGCAATGGATCACGACATGATCACTACCCTCAAGGAATTCCTAAGTTAACTGGGGATATGAGAGGTAAACCATATAAAGGTAGCTAATAATACTGTAATTATAACAATAAAAGACTGCACTAGAGATCAGAAGGAAGCATAGGATTAATTACCAGCTAAGTGAACTAGATCATAAAGAATACATTAATCATTCTTAGATGGGCTTGTAAGGGAAAGCTTACGGTAAAGAGCTTCTAGAATGGGGAGGAACTGCCTAGGCAGAGAGAAGGGAACAAGCAAGCCAGGGAGGCAAAGGCTGGAGTCCATGGCCAAAGCAGGACAGAGGACCACGTGCTTGCTGCTGTGGGCAGAGCACACGACCTAGGCACCAACACGGTGGAGCTTCGTAAGAGTGAGCGGGCGCCTGGGAGGCACATACTGGATGTTTTACATAAATCATCTCTCGCCCTCCCAGCAGCCCGAATCAGTTAAATATTACCATCCTCATTTTAGAGATGAGGGAAAGTATAGCTTGAAATGGTAAGAAAAGAAAAATGTGTCCTAGCCCCCAGAGGAAGAAGCAAGGTTTGAACCCAGGTCTGTCTGGAAGGTCTCAAATGCCAGCTAGAGACTGAGCTTGTTTGCAGAGGCTACTAAAACCTTCCGAACAGCCATGTGTCACTGTCATCAACCAAGCAGCACTTCATCCGGGGCAAACGGGGGCAAGGAGATACGCTCGAAGCGACTGCTTGGGCCCAGGATGGTGGCTAGGGGAACGCACAGAAAAACACACAAAAACAACACACAAGTGGCAGTACACTTGTAGGAATGTAACCGCAACTTCAGTAGTAATTTTTCCAAGATATACAGTAATCCTTCCCAAAACACAAGCTCCTCTTACCTGACATTCTACACTCCCACACTGACTTTTGTGTGCCTTTTTAGCAAAAGCAAGAATTTCAGCACAAAATTATGTGGACCGAGAGGAAACTGGAGTTGAAAACTGAAAAATCATCGTCATCATCATCGTCATCGTCATCATCATCATCACATCCGGTCAAGTGTTCCCTAGGAATCAGACATGAGGCCAAGTGCTTTCCCTGCATTATTTCACTCAGTCTTCACACCGGCTACATGAGGTATAGCTCCTACCTCCCTCTTACACATGAGGACATGAAGCTCTTTACCAAGCTGCGGAGCTGTTAAGAGGTAAAGCCAGGATTCAAACACAGGTCCGCCTGACTCCAGAAAAATACGCTCAAAGCCTGTAGACCAGTGTTTACCAAGCCTCAGGTTGCAGGGGGGGGGGGGGGGGGAGGCGGGGGCCCATGAAATCAATTTCCTGGATTGGTCAGCAGTTTCATGTTATTGTGCGAGAATACAGAGTAGAACTACAAGAATCATCCAAATAAGAGTGACCATTGCACCCTGGCCGGTTTGCTCAGTGGTTAGAGTGTCAGCCAGCAGACTGAAAGGTTGCGGGTTTGATTCTGGCCAAGGGCATATACCCCAGTTACAGGCTCAACCCCCGGTGCTGGTTAGATGAGTGCGGGAGGCAACCGGCCAATGTGTCTCTCTCCCATCGATGTTTTTCCTCTCTCTGCCTCTCCCCCTCCCTTCCTTCCACTCTCTCTAAAAAAAATTTTTAAAAAGTAAATAAATAAAAATCAATGGAAAAAATATCCTCAGGTGAGAATTAACATAACCAAAAAAAGAATGAGTATTGTTTCATTAAACGTTTGTTTCAATTTTATATTATACTGGCACTGTGGGCAAAAAAAGTATAAAAAGCACTGCACTGGGCTGAATTGCTTCCCAGATGTGTAAACAGATGTGTGTAAGCATGTGGGTGGCGGGTGGAAAGTGGAAAGCAGAAGAGAAGAAGCAAACCCTTAGAACTAGACTGACTCCTGGCAGCCACGTGAAATGTCGGAGCAGTTTAATAGCATGTTCGGAGCTAAGACAATGTGACTGCATATTAGGGGAGGGCTTTGGGACGTGCCCATTCAGCTCTACTTACTACTTCTCTGCCTACATTACTCAAGTCACTACATCCTCTCATGGAACCTGGAGGATGAAGTCATGAAATGATTGAATGACATTTAACATTTGGATGGGGTGGCGGACACAGAATAACGCAGGCCTCTCAGCGTGCATACTCTCCGCATGAATGCAAAACCAATTTTAAAAGTTTTATTAAACTTCCGGAGTCAGTAAGCAATGGAAATCAAGTGTGTGATATCCACTGTATCACTGATGTGATCCTTATGTCATGCATTCATTGTTTCATTTTACTGAACTTTTAGAAAAACGCATGTCATCGATTCATTCAAGAATTTTAGTCTCTAACCCAGTTTTTCTCAAGATTTTCAGCCATTCAAGCAGGACTTCTCCTGCCCTGTGGATTTTTTAGAAACCCAGCCTTGAATGATGAGGCAGGATTGCTGCCAATGGTTACCCTAAATATATCACAGTCGTGGTTATACCTTTCTGTCCACCTACCCCAACATCCAAAACTGTTTGTGCAATGTTGTCACCTGGGGGGGGGGCGGGGGTTAAAAAAAATTCCTGCCCCATCCTAGACCTACTGAATAAGCACTTCCAGGGCATAGGAACTTTATCATCTGGGGTGTTCTGACATCTCTGGGTATCACTGGGATGTCAGTGCCCATTCGCCCAATAGCCGTCCAGATTCCACGGTCAATAAACATCTCCCATTGAGTCATGGGAAACGGGGAGGCCAATGGTGAATAAATTTCACGAGCAATGGCTATAGATGCACATGAAATTAAAGTTCTGAAATGCCTTTAAATACCACAGAACAAGCTTCCCGTACTGAGAACCATCCTACTGATAGTTTTGCATATTCGCCGTTCTCCCCACCATTTTCTTCCTGGGTGTGCTTTCTCCATCCTTTTAGGAGATATCACCACAGTGACTTTACCATAATGACCCTGTCTCTGCTGGTGAAGAGTGTGTGTTAGCCCCTGAGAGTGACTGCGGCCTCGCAGCCGGGGCCGGCAGAGAAACTGACCTGCGGCCTGCTCGTGTGTGCCCGACACACACCACAGTACCCCTGGCTCTCAGCACTGCGGTGGCCCAGCGGGCGTTCCAGGAAACAGTGCTCCGTCCAGGGAGCCAGCCCTGGAGAATCATGGATCGTGTGACATCTGTGAGGACGGGTGCTTTCCCGAGAGAGGCCCCAGTCTCACAGTCCATCCTGCACAGCGAGCACCGCTTCCCTGCCCCCCGTCCCTGGGATGTCCACTCCCCCCACTCGCACCGCTCATGTGCAACAATCATGACTGGGCTGGACCACACCCCATCACAACACGAAGGCCCCGAGGGCTTTATGGCAGACCTCTCCAGCTCCTCCCTCATCAGCTCTTGTTCTGGGCCCCGCAGGAGCGATTTCAGATCCTTCCATCCTCACACGCCCTCACTCACTCCACACTCATCGGTCCCTGCAAGTGGCCTTGCCTCCAACTTCAGGGAGGAGTGTGGCGGCCACCAGGCTCTTCTTTGTAAATGTCTGACGCCCTTCCCTCTTCCGACTTATTGGGGCCTCTGTGACCTCCTGCTTTCCTTCCCCCGAACAGGTGGGTGACGGTGCCTCTCCCTGCAGCAGGGCATGTGGAAGGTTTAAGAGGAGAAATACTGGGCTGCGTCTCAGATCTACTGAATGTGACATGTCTTTGGGATACCCAAAGAGAAGTGCTGGGGGACAATTAGATACGTGGGGCTCAGGAAAGAGGTTTCGCCTAGAAATAGCCAAGCATCCTTCCGCATACTGTTCAAATGCCATCTCTTCCACTGCCTGTCGGGCCAACGCAAGCCTTCCCTTGAATTCATAAAGCACGCTGCCTCTCGCATGTATTTTATGCCGAATCCCTTCCATTTCCATGTGCCTCCCTCCCCTAAGACGACAGGTCCGTTCCAGCTGCAAACCTATGTTAATATTGCCACATATGTGAACTATTAGTCTTGCATTTTCCACCCAGGAGGCGCCCAATAAATACAGACCAGTCCTATCCAGCAACACTGGGCATGTTCTACATCCCGCCCTCCCCCCCAGTCCACCAAGGTAGCCACTAGCCACAGGTGGCCACTGAACACCTGAACACGTGGCCCGAGTGGATGAGGACCCACCTGTCCCCAAAGACGGACGGACACCGTTTCAAGGCTGGTTCTAGTCTTTCCAAACCACCGTGAGTGGTCAGGCGTCTGGTAGGAACAAAAATACCTGCAAAGAACACCCCTGTGGGGTTTCTGAAGAGGCAGGCACCCACCTGACATTGAAACTGTTCTCTTTTGAGAAAAGCCTGGTTTTGAAAAGCCTGATTAGCACTCTTCAAGCTTAATCCCCTTTGGAAGGCAACCTGTTGGCGAGTGGGCGCTTCTGTGTAACTCTTCTCCTGCTCTAGACCTGCAAGCCCCTGAGACGCCCTGAGCCGGCGGGTCCGGAACACCCCCCAGTGCTACTAGCAGCAGCTAACGCACTGAGTGCGCAGTGGTGTGTGGCAAGTTGTGGCCATTCGTTCACTTGACTCACCACAGCCCTGTCAGTCAGGCGCTCCTAAAATCCCTATTTTATAGATGAAAACACTGAGGCACACAAGGTTAAGTAACAGGCCCAAGGTCACAGAGGTACCGAGTGACAGAGCTCAGATTTAAACAGCCTTTGGACCCTGAGGTCAAACTGGGGTCTACAGAAAGGCATCGAGACCCCCAGGCCTCCCAGTCTGCACAGCGTCCTCACTGGGAGCCTGAGCTGAAGGGGCCCCCAGGCGGGGCCAAGAGAGTTTACACAGACACAAAGTCATGGTCAAGGCTGTTCGATGGAGCATTATGTATAAAAGCACAACATTTAAGCTGATCCAAATACCACACAGGAGGAAGATGATTAAATAAAATGTGGCAGATTCAAATAATGAAATATTGTGACTATAGGAGACTATTTCATTTGTAGGAGAAATGCTCATGATACATAAGCTAATAAGGAATGAACAAGTATAATTGTACTATGTATATATTTGATGTGTTCCATGTTAGTAATATGTAAATCAGCATAGCTCCCTGGAGTCCCCGGGGAACCAATCGTGCTGACCCCGTGATTTCGGACTTCTGGACCTTTGTGACGGCAGCCCTGACGAACGTAACACAGCAGTCACTAGGGGAGGGGGGCAGGAATGCCTCGGTGTGGGGTGCAACATAAAGAGGGTGTCCATTGTGGGGAGCAGGCAGCAGCACCTGGCGGGTGGAGGACTGGAGCCCAGGCGGGGTCTCGAGGACAGAGGCGGGAGGGAGACCAGACCAAATGGGGGTGTCAGGGCCCAAGCCCAGTGAATGGGCTTCAGCTCAGGAGGGCAGCCCCGTCCAGGGTGTAGGAGCCGAGGACAGAGGTGAGGAGGGCATCCTCATTCAGGTGAGCACCTTCGGAACATGAGATCAGACACACACAGGCGACTAAGTTAATTAATATATTAAGGATAATGACAGCCAGGGTTCTCACTACTGGAGAAGGAAGTGCAAATACAGAAGAGAAAAACAAAAGCCTAGAGTAACCCTGGGTGCTGGATCAGAATAGGACTGAGTTCATGGTTTGTCATCCATCTCCGTACGCAGAGGAATAAAACACACACAAAAAAGTTCATGTCTGTGTAAGTATATGTCTAAAGAGCACATGCTCCCTGACCCTGTCCACGTGGAGGGACTGGGGAAGCCATTCTCTAATGGCAATGAGCAACGCCGGGCACAAGTCTTAGTTTCTAAATTCCATTCTCCACTGAAGGAATAGGGGCTTCTTGGAAAAACAGGGCTAGGGCAGGGAAAGCAAAAGGTGAGCCTGAACCATGTGGGGGAGGGGGCCAGAAAGCAAGGAGGTGCTCAAAGCATGCTGGGAAAACATCAGGAGGATACAGCAGCCAAGGTACAGGACTCCCCCTGGCCAGATCGGAGACAATCTGAGCATCCAAATAATGACAAAAAAAATGTTACAGCCCATTGAATAAAACAGGGACCTATGAAAAAGTAAACAGGGAGGAGAGAAAGCTTTTCCATAAAGCAGCATGCCAACGAGTAAGTGTGGGAAGATGATTGAACTAGATCGCCATTTGGCAGCGATCAAAGAGTAATTATTCAGCCAGGAAACATCAATGGACGCCAAGATCAGCGGGTGAAAGGTTGATGGGAAATGGGCCACCTACAGCGTCTCAAAGTACCTCCCACAAAATATTTCTATTACAAAGGGGAAAACTTTACAGGAGAAGCCTGACAGATACCTCCTTAATCAAATGATCGAAAGAACATCACCAATGAAAGAACAAGGCAAAGTCATGCTCCTCCTGAGAGGATGCAGTAAGAACAGAGCTTTGCTCTGTGATATTCTCACAGAAAATAAACAGCCTCAATCTAATCATGAGAAAGCCACCAACAAACCCAAACTGATGGACATGCTATAAGACACCTGGCTTGTCATTGTCAAACCCACCCGGCCGGCGTGGCTCAGTGCTTGAGCATCAACCTATGAACCAGGAGGTCGTGGTTCCAATCCTGGTCAGAGCACAGGCCCAGGTTTCCTGCTAGATCCCCAGTGAGGGTCGTCCAGGAGGCAGCCAATCAATGATTCTCTCTCTCATCATTGATGTCTCTCTCTCTCTCTCTCTCTCTCTGTCTTCCTTCATCTCTGAAAACAATAAAAATATGTAATAAAAAGAAAAAGTCAAACCCATGGGAATTAAGGAGAGATTAAAGAGGCATGACACCTGAGCCTGACTCGGATTCCTGCGCTATGAGGGGCATCGATGAGACAACCAGCAAACCTGCATGAGGCCTGAGGCTTAGGTGGCACCAATGTCAACTGCCCGGTTGTGACGGTCACGGTGTGGTCACCTGGAGAGGGCCCCTGGTTGCAGGAAAGATACACTCAAGTATTCAGGAGTGATGGGACGTCATTTTGGCAAGTTACTCTCCGAAGGTTCAGAAAAAATAATTATTTATACTATTTTTGCAACTTCGGTGTAAGTCTGAAAGTAGTGGCAAAGAAAAAGACTTGGAGAGAAAGATATTAACAAAGTACACAGGTGATTTACACAGAGCCCAGAGGGGAATGACAGCATTTCTGGGAATACAACAAACTCGGGAAAATTCCCCCTTGTGGCACTCAAATTCAACAGCCGGCGGCTTTTTCTTGATCCAGGCATCACAGCTGTATCAATACACGCATCCATCACTGTGTCCCTCCGTCCACAAGGGGCAGCGCAGGCAAGCAACAATTCACTGAGCTGGGAGCCCCCACACTTCATCCCCCAGGGAAGAAAGGAGGGATGCTCCACATTTCGTTTCCATGGTGGGTGGTGTAGAAAACGGAGAGTGAGGCGGCCAAAAGGCTCGCCTGTGTGTTTTGAAGAAGGCCCTCCGACTGATTTATTAAGCATCAAAGATTACCTCCAGTCAACCTTCTGACTAATATTTCATTGAAGTTCTTTAAATTGTAAGGCACAAGGTTGGTGACCACGTGAACTACCTCACCTCACAGGTTAAGTTAGAGCAGAGGAAAGAAGTTAGCATGATGTTCTCAAGGTGCATCCGTGTTGTCACAAACAAGACAAACAAACAAAACTCACAGACACAGACAACAGTGTGGTGGTTACCAGAGGGGAGGGGGCAGTAAGAGGCTAAGGGGGTCAAAGTATGGTGACGGAAGAAGATTTAACTCTGGGTGGTGAACACACAACGCATCACACAGATGATGTATCATAGAATTATGCACTTGAAACCTATATAATCCTATTAACCAATGTCCCCCAGATAAATTTAACTTTTAAAAAAGAACTACTGAAAGGATTAAGATGGCAAATTTTACTTATGTGTGTTTTACCAGAATAAAAAAACAGAAGTTAGGAGCACCATCCCTGGGTGGCCATCGACCACACTGATTCGATATTCAGCCGTCAGAGGCCCCGCCACTGTGTCCTCCGCAGGGCACGCCAGGCCAGCCCCCAGCTGTCCCCAGAGCTCCCGAAGCTGGCACTCCCAGCACAGTTTCATTTTCTCCCATGACAATATTCCCACTGCCAGCGCCTTGCAAGAGCTTGGCTCAAAAAAGGGCCCCATGAGTCAGGGTTTTGCTTTTTGTTTCTCATCTACAGCTTTTCCTCAACTGGTAGAATCCGGGGCCTGAATATCCTGCAGTTCTCCTGGCTCTAACTTGGCTGAAGATTTCAGCCGCCTTGGCCTCCGAGAACACAGCGCCCATATTTACATTCTCCCGGAGCCGCTAGAACACTGTAAGATAGAAAGTGAAACCAGCAGGTCAGGAACAATCCCTTCCTTCAACACAGCAGCACCAAAGACCTACTCTGAGGGCCCTCCTCACCCCAACCCCAACCTGCAGCCGGAGTTCGGAGAAAAAGCACAAATATGACCTGCCTGAAGCCCACTGCGGTGCGAGGCCCGTCCTTCCTCCCGGACCTCCAGCCCGCGGTCAGGGCCACAGTGTCTGCACCTATTATTGTCCCTTAGGCTCAGGAGTGCCCCCTCTCACTGGCTAATTACACTCTCCAGGTCTTAGCTTCCAAACCACCTCCTCACAAGCCTCCTTCCTCTCCCCAGGCCAGGCCAGCCCTCACTAGACGCTCACCTCCCTGAGGCCCAAGACCAGTTCTGCCTGTTCACCCTCGGTTCCCAGGGCCTGGAGATGCTTGCCTAAGAGACTGTGAGCTGACCAGGCATGCCAGCACCATGATAGTCAAAGGGGGAGCCCAGAGGGGCCCTGCAGCCTAGGAAAAGCAGTTACAACGAGGAACATGATCACTGGCCCATAAAACAGAAAAGGTGTATAGCAACGCTGTGGGGATTCTAAGAAAGCAGTGGGGTATATACATTTTAAAAATTACTTCCCATAATCAATGCTTCATCTTATTTCGGGTTTTCAAGACAGCAACTGGAACTTGTTTATCTGAAAGCTCTATCTATGAGAATTCACTAGAAAAGTACTGATGCTCACCAACACGCTGCTGCCAATACCAAGAACCCAACAGGTGCGCGTGGTGACCGCATCCACACGGGCCACCTCCGAGCGTGACCGAGGCCTTGTTAGTAGTTATACTTGCCTCTGAGTGGATGTAAAGAGGGACAGTCCCTGGGGAAACCAGACGTGAGGCTCCTCTGGTTACAGGAGACAGTTGCCCTGGGAACTGGTTCGCTATCTCTCATTGAAAAGGCTTGGACCAGATGTGTTTCGGAATTCAGAACTTTTTGGATTTTAGAGCGATAATATGGTGCACATACCATCCAAAACGTAACACTCCCGCCAATCACAACCACTTAGCCAACGCAGTAGTATTTCTGCTGTAAGACGTGAGCATTCACACCGACTGGAATTAGCAAATTCTATGAATAGCTTTACGCCAATTCAGGGCTGGCTACTCTGCCCAGTGAGTCACGGCAGAGATTCTCAGTTTTCAGAGCTATTTGGGTTGCAAATGAGGGATTTGGATCTGTAATTGATTTCAAGTTATTTCTATCCTGGGAAAATATCACTGTTCCCATGTTAGATACAAGGAAATCAGCCTCTTCTTCCTTAAATTGTACTTACCTTATAAATTAATCTGGCACACACTATGTTTAAATTAGCGAGTAACAGCACCTTTATAGTCCTGAAATGGAACGGTTTGAATGCAAACTGCATTTGCATATTAGAGAGTGGGGAAATACCTTTGCTTAATATTTCCACAAAATTTGAAATCCTAAGTTGCCATTTAAAAATTATTATTGACTTAAAATTAGGTCTGCCTAGCAATGTGCATATATATATAGTACATGTTTTACTTTACCAATCTAATACATAAAATATTTATTTATAAAATAAGAAAAGCTTTCAATAAGATTCAAAACTTCTTTTAAATATCTCCCCTAAGTTTCCTTTACAATGACACTATTCCTTCTCTTATGACATTTTAAATTTTATTTCAAACATTAAATTTAGCACCAGCCAGGTGGCTCAGCTGGTTGGAGCATCATCCCGCTCACCAAAAAAGGTTGGGGGTTCGATTCCCGGTCAGGGCACATACCCAGGTTGGGGCATATACAGGAGACAACCCATAGATGTTTCTATCTGTCTCTCTCTCCCCCTTCTTCGCTCTCTAAAATCAATAAACACATCTTCGGGTGAGGATTTTAAAAAATTAAATTTATTACCAAGAACACTTTTATGAGTGTCGGTTAAATTGAGCTAGTTTATTGCTGTCCATGCAGCGTGAGTGAGAACTACGCCATCCTCTGAGGGGTCCATGAGCCACTCTCCCAGTTCACAGAAGCCTGACTGCTCTCTGGAAACTGTGACATGAAACAAAAAAACTACCCATGGAGGCCCAAAGGCAGGTGTACTCAAGGAACCTTCTGGAAAGCTTACCCACTCCCTTTCCTTATCACTTACTAGCGCTTTGCATGAGAGGGCAAACGTGTCACCTGGTACTGAGATGGGAGGAGTGTCACGCACACTGTCCTGCTCAGGTGCTGGGGGACTTGGTCGCATGCCTGGCCGTGTGAAGGAGGAAAACCCTCCGAGGCTAAGGATGGCCAAGGTGAGGGAGCCCCCAGGCTCCACCTTCTCACCACAAGGGCCACGGCACTCACCAGCGTTTACATTCACATGCGCTGAACAGAACTGTTTATAAACAGATGCATAAAAATGTCAAAACTTGCCTCCAAAAACACACACACACAGTCTCCTGAGTCCTCAGGAGCTAAGGGGGGTGTGGGGTGATGATGTCAATGGCTGTTTACAGACGCCCCTGGTATTAGGCTCTGTGTTTTATATACACGATCTACTTAACCCTCACAATCACCCTGCCAGGTAGGTACGACTTGTCCTGATTTAAGAACAGGAAGCTGCGGCTGGGTCTGCGCCAAAGCCGACTCTCTGCGCCGTTATCTGAGAGCAAGTGTCCGAGAACAGGCTTGCACCTCGAGGGGACAGAGTGTGCCCTCTGGGCGCTCTCACGGGAACGTGCAAGAAAACTGGCGCGTTTCCAAGCTCTACTTGGACAGCGTGCTGGTTCTGACCGGCGCTTCCTCATGTTGGGAACTCGTGTTCCAAACATTTCGGGGAACATGAGTGTCGAAGTCCCTGGGCCTGCTGATGGGACATGGGGACGTGCAGTGGCATTTCCCAACACCTTCTGTTTGCGGGGTCTTTGTTCTAGGGGAGGGGAAGCTAACAATGCAAATCCCCCACCAGCGAGGATGGAACTAAGAGATAAGTGAGCGGTCTGGGGCTTTTCCTAAAAGAGGAAGTCTTTTGACCCTGTGTGACCTCGGGGCTGCACTGATGAAAACTTTTTTGTGTGATTTCAGCAGTGAAGATAAGCATGGGTTTAAAACCTGAAATTCCTAAGCCAAGCTTTGTTAAACCTCCACACCTCTATTTGACCTCCTGACCCCACAAGACCCTGACCAGGCCTGGGTCCCAGCAACACCTCAGGGCACGAGGCAGGGAGAGTCTTAAAGATCAATGATGTCACGCTGTCCCCTGCCCTTCTTAGCCCGCAGCCAGCAGGCCAGCAGACGGGACAAGGCAAAGGGCTGGATCTCCAAAGTGACCATGCTTCTTGGAGAACACTTTCCGAGTTGCCTAAGGAATGCAGGGACCAGAGACTGTGCGGCAGGAAAATCCCCTGCCCCTACCTGATGAATCAAGAATGAGGGTTAAAGGGATCAAGCCCATACCCAGGGACTCTCAGAAGGAAGAGTCTCCTCACAGCAGTCTGCTTCCATTTCCTCAGACCGGCGCTGGCATGGCAGTGACAGCAGAAAAGGCGACAGTGGGGCTGTGCAGCCAGCTGTGGGGCCAAATCCCAGCTCTGGCACTTAGCAGTGTGACCATGGGCAGATTACTGACCCTTTCTGTTCCCATGGGGCTTTGCGAGGTTAGATGAGGGTCAAATAGCTAGGGCGGTGCCTTCTATCTCACAGGTGCTATGGGTTGGAGTAGAAGCAAGAACAACCTTTCCAGGCAGCAGATGGGAGACGGGTGTCAAAGATTTCAGATGGCATCCTCTGACCCAGCCGTACCACCTCCAGGAATGTTTCCCAAGCAATCATGTGTGATGCATGTTTTCTTTAAAAAAAGGTACTCAATGATCACTCAATCTGTTGCAGATACAAATGTAATATTCTGTCTTATAAAAAAAACAAGATGAGAAAGCCTTATGAAATTGCACAGATAAATTACTTTCCAGGTACACTTCAGTTATGAAAATCGAACAGCATTTTACTCCATCATCTTTTTAAAGAGTATTTTCTAGAAGAATTCATGGAAGGTAATAAGGACCTACAAGGGTGGACTGACTTTTAAACAGATTTCATACATTTGAAATCACGCTGCGACTCCAGGACCTGGATGGCATCGGATTCTGCAACTCAGCAAAGCAAGAACCACGCACAGATTTCAAAGCATATGCGCCCGGGCTCCTACTGCATGTTCCAACCCTCCCATATGGAGAACGGGAAAGGGAGAGCCGGCTTTCCCTGAGTCAGCATGTCCTCTGAGCACCGCGTTGGCCGGTCCAGAGTACAGCCAACTCGGAAAGGCACCGCTTCTCTGCGGAGTTACTAGTAAGTGGAGGGCTCACTTCAATCTGCCCCTCTTCCCACGAACAGGTGGGCATCCCTGGACCGTCCATCAAAGCCAGCCGTTCGAATGCCAGAGAAGACACCTTAATCCTCAGGGACACTGGGAAAGTGTGGGGAAAGTTACACAGGACGGTGCGTGTGATCAAGGGCAGGACCTGAATTACCCGCGTTGTTTGTGTCACCCAAGTCGCTGCATCCCTCCCGCCTCCTTTCCACACCCCCAGACCTGCAAAGGGTGTGACTGTCCACCAGGAACACAGAGAAGACGAGGGGACAGGGAGAGGGGAGGCGGCAATGCTTTCAGTGCTTACGTTTGAAAAGTCAAATGACAGAGATTGTTAGGAGGGCCAGCACACTGGCACCTTCCAAGAAAACCTACTGCCTACAATGACAGGACTGTGTGCTGCCATCTGTTTTCAAACCCATTACGGCTTTATGCCTTCCCGAAAGACCGCCGCCTGGAGAGAACGCGCTCTGAGAAAGGCTGGCCTTGAAGGGGCTGCCTGGCTTTTCCCCTGGTGGGAACGAGGGAGCCACAGGCTGTGCCCGCAGCCTCCTTCCTGCTGTTGCTGCACTTATCCTTTGGGGATCTCCTCTGAGTCGTCCCCTCTGCCAGGAACCTCTCAAAAAAAAGGGCTACAGAAGATTCCTGTTGTTATTATTACTCAGCATCCAATTCAACTCTTTATATGCAAATCAGGCCGAAATCCAACACACCAACTATATACTTTTGCAAAGAAGTCCAACTAGAAAAGAGCAAACACTGCTACCCACTCTGAGCACAGGAGTACGTCTGAAGCAAAGCCCCTGTCTCCTCCGCACACAGCACAACCGTCTTCAAATATTCTTAGAAGGTACTTCCCGCTGCTCAACTAGCTCCAACAGTACCTGACACTGGATTGGGCACCTTTGCCAACCCTTTCTGGACCACACTGTTTCCTTCCCTTCCCTGTCCTTGCTGAAGCAGAAGGTGCTGGCGAGAGCTCAGGCTTGGTGTCAAGCACACATGGTTTCCAACCTCCCCACTCACAACCTATAATCTCCCCCAAGTCTTAGTCTCCTCGTCTGTAAAGACATCTTCATAGCAACCTGGCAACGCTACTGTGAGAAAGACCTAGAGGACAGTGTATATGAGGAGGGAAAGTACGAGATGATGGCTTTGGTCGCCCCTAAGACTTCCACAAGGAAATTTCCAATAGGAGAGCTGTACTCCACCGAGTCACGGAGCGGGCCACGCAGGCTCCATCCTGAGGAGGAGGAGGATGTCCACGTCCACCTCCCGGAATATTAGCTTCGTCTCCACTCTGCCTTCTGCCGGCCAGATTCATCTTCCCAAACGTCGCAGTCACCCTATTCAAAATCCTCCAGTGGCCCCACCACACCCGCTGAACCAACGCTGGGTTCCCAGCCGCCACCACTCAGCCCCGTCCCATCTGACTTCTTATGCCTCTGATTCCTTCCACCTTCTAAAAGAGTGGTTCTCAACCTTCTGGCCCTTTAAATACAGTTCCTCATGTTATGACCCAACCATAACATTATTTTCGTTGCTACTTCATAACTGTGATGTTGCTACTGTTATGAATCGTAATGTAAATATCTGATATGCAGGATAGTCTTAGGCGACCCCTGTGAAAGGGTCGTTTGACCGCCAAAGGGGTCGCGACCCACAGGTTGAGAACCACTGTTCTAAAACAACCGAAGCTCTGAGCTTCACGTACTTGAAAACAGACGTATCTCTGTATAAAGTCCTTGTGAGCAGGAATTCCCTCTTATTCATCTTTAAACTTCCCAAAATATCACGCACAGCACCTTGCCCATCATATGTAGTAATTTTAAGGAGGGGGATCAATGTCTCCCATAGTACCCACTGGGGGCGGGGTATGGTGGAGAAAAGGCAGAGATATGAACTGTATGTTGTGATGGATAAAACTTATTATGATAAACAAGCAAGGGGAAATGACTGCAAAAACATGCAACCAAGAAAAGGATAAATTTACTATTGTCAAGACATTTCCCAGGTGAATCAGGCTAAGTGTAAGTACAAACTTCTGAATTATACTTATTCGATATCTCATTCAAAAAATCTTGTTGAGCCCTAGCCGGTTTTGCTCAGTGGATAGAGCGTCGGCCTTCGGACTGAAGGGTCCCAGGTTCAATTCTAGTCAAGGGCATGTACCTTGGTTGGGGGCACGTTCCCAGTAGGGGGTGTGCAGGAGGCAGCTGATCAATGTTTCTCTCTCATCGATGTTTCTAACTATCTATCCCTCTCCCTTCCTCTCTGTAAAAAAAAAATAAATCAATCAATAAAAAATATTTTTTTAAAAAAATCTTGTTGAGCCCTAGGCAGTTTGGCTCAGTGGACAGAGCGTCACCCTGTGGACCAAAGGGTCCCGGGTTCGATTCTATCAAGGGCATGTACCTCAGTTGCAGGCTCCTCCCCGGCCCAGGCCCTGGTTGGAGCTCGTGCAGCAGGCAACCAATTGACCTGTTTCTCTCACATGGATATTTCTCTGTGTCTTTCCCTTTCTCTTCCACTTTCTCTAAAAATCAGTGGGAGAATATCCTTGGGTGAAATTTAAAAAAAAAAATCTTTTGAGCTAAGTACTGTGCCAAGCACTGGGAAAAACTCAGGGGAATGGGTACAAAGATGGGGACGTGACCTCTCTCCTCAAAGGTCTGCAGTGCAATGCACAGCCACTCTAACACCAGGGGCCGTGTCCTGAAGCTGACACTGGAGGACACACAGGATGAAAAACCCTAACAACGCACTGCATGGCATAATGCACCCCTGCCAACTGAACACAGGCGCTCCACACGGTCGGTTCTGGGTTCATTCTCTGCATCAGACCCACCCCCACCATGTCATTAGCCTCACAATGCATGTGAACCTGGGTTTTATACAGGGGGACTTTTGGAAGGCATTTGTGGGGGGCGGGGGGGCGTGTAACTATACTATTATATAAAAGCCCAGAGGAGAGTGAGAATTCTGGAAGACTCCAAAGAAGAGGGGGTATGTGAACTGGCCCTGGAAAAGTAAGGGATCCTCAGGTGGATGAGAAGGAAGGACCTTCCAAACAGAAGTAAGAGCACCACAGGGTGCGGGAGAGGGTGTGGATGGCGCATGAACTGTTTGTTAGTAACCCCAGGAGCTGTGCCCCTGGGAAATGGGTGCATGCGGCAGAGACACAGCCTGACGGAGACCGGCTAACCACAGAGAGCCACCTGTCCTGGCCCCTCCACAGGCGCCTGTGTTGGTGGCAGCCCAGGGCACACCCAGCCTGGCCCATGAGCCTCCACCTGCTCTCTGGCCCTGGCCCTCATTGGCAAACACAGCATGTGGGCCCTGTTAGCTCCAAGGCACTGCGGATGGGTCTATGTCTGGACAGGGAACAACAAAGGAGAACTAGGTCAATCATTAGAATTTAATTCAACCAACACATACTGAGTCCTGGGGATTGCCGAGCCCTCACATAAGGAACTGGCACCCTGAAATGTCTAATGGGGTCAAAAAGGCAGTCACTGGTCATAGATGTAGAGCGTGATATACTGAAACAGAGCAAAGAACTATCCAGGGCCTTTGAAGAAGGCCTTCAAACCGTATCCCTACAATGAAGTGCAGAGCCCAGCAAATACCCAATGAACGCTACCAGCGCAGCCAGACGGCCACGCGGTTACAGCCTCCGCACCGATGGTGGCGCAGTTCTCAGCCCTTGGGGATGCCCCCCGCTGCCCTGGGCTTCCTGAGTCCCTGTAGCTTAGGCTTGACCCGAAGGCTCCACACACCGGCCCTCCCACGGTGACACTCAGAGAAGCTGCCAAGCGCCCCTCCTGCCGGGCAGGGAGGAGCCTCCGCACCCCACAGGCCAGTCCCCCTGCTGAGATGCCCCAAGACCCAAGCCACCAGGACGCCCTGTCCTAAAAATGCCTGCTGTGCGAAGGCGTGGTTGCGGGGCCCCTGCCATTCTCTTGGCTCCCTGACTTGGGTTTCTCCTCGGAATTAAAGACAACTGTCCCCATCTCCACCTCACTTGAGTATCGCAAACCTGTCCATAATCACTTCCCTCTATAACCAAGTCCAAACGAACCAACAAGAGGACAAAAAACACTGTTGTGCTTGCGCATCACTTCCTCTTAGGAACATGTGAAAGCACCGCCAGGCCAGGCCTGGCTATTATCAAAGCTCAGCGCATCGTGTCCCTGAGAGACAATGCACACCCTGACATCTCCTCCTACCCAGCTCTGCACCCCCACCTGCTAACAGCCATCAGCAGCCCTTTTCTACAATGTAAGGGGGAGAAGGTTCCAAATCCTCAGGAACCAGCTCCTCCAAAAGCCTGCTCTACCCGCTACCCTCAGAACCAAGGTCTTCCTTGCTGGTAAACACAGGGGCATGTGCCCGGAAGGAAGTTGGGGGCCACCAGGAACCCCCTCTGACACTGCTTCCACCCCACCAGTGAGCTCTCCGCGCTCCAGAGACGTAGGGGTTTTCAACCCTTCACGCCTCTGCTCTCGCTGTTCTTTCAACAGAAGATGCCGGGCTCACCCATCTGCCCGAGGTACACTCCCTCCTTCTCATGGTCGGTGGAGCGTCCCAATTTCTCTGGTCAAAGATACCCCTTCTCGCCCTTCCCTCCCGCAGCCTTTTCCTTGCTGTGCTTTTATTAAGCACATATTTCATTCTTTCTCTGTCTACAGATGAGTAATTACCTGCCTACTCGTCTAGCTAAGTGACAGAACAGGACATGTTCAACTTTCCATCTCCACACAGCCCAGGCTTCACACACAGCAGCTCAACAATGTCTGCAGAAGGAATGAATCCTCCTGAGAGTTTTCTTTAAAAATATTTGTTTGCAGCCTGGCCGGCGTGACTCAGTGGTTGAGCATTGACCTGTGAACCAGGAGGCCACAGTTAGATCCCGGTCAGGGCACATGCCCGGGTTTCGGGCTTGATCCCCTGTGGGGGCGTGCAGGAGGCAGCTGACCAATGATTCTCTCTCATCATTGATGTTTCTATCTCTCTCTCCTTCCTCTCCCTTCCATTCTGAAATCAATAAAAATATATTAAAGAGCAGCTGATCAATGATTCTCTCTCATCATTGATGTTTCTATCTCTCTCTCCTTCCTCTCCCTTCCATTCTGAAATCAATAAAAATATATTTAAAAATATATATATATTTGTTTGCAGGAAGAAGTCTTCAGCTTAATTTCGTCATTCTCATATTTGTACTTGAGGCCAATTTTAAGGATCTTTTTTCAAGCCTTGGCCCCGAGCCTGAAGGGAATACACA
This sequence comes from Myotis brandtii, assembly GCF_000412655.1. Lineage (NCBI taxonomy): Eukaryota > Metazoa > Chordata > Mammalia > Chiroptera > Vespertilionidae > Myotis > Myotis brandtii. Next base: position 599,208 of record NW_005371230.1, on the reverse strand, counting down.
TTTTTGTAATTCTTCCTACCATACTGTGTTCTGTCAAACACAGACAATATGTATCTTCTTCCCAATTATTTATAACTCACTCTTAGTTATAATCCATGCTATCTGGCCGGGCTGTATTATTCAGTAAAGACCAACTTTTCAAAAGGATTGAATGAAATGAAAAAGTTGAGAAGACTGTGCAGTAAACCAATAATAAATTCGCCACTGGGAAGCTGTGATAGTTCACTGAATTTCTTCATCTACCATAGCTCTTATCAAAGCAAATAAATGGTTTCTCATTCTGTTGATAATTCACAAAAAATATACAAATGCTTCTATTGATTTTAATTAACAGATCTGTTTTTACAGCAATAAAGTTTTAGCATCCACTCACGTTAACAGTATTGAACTATTACTGAATGTATTATGTGTAAATTCTCCTGACCCCAGATGCTATGGAGGACATTTTTACTCACTGTATTCTAACACCACAAAAGTGATAAAGCCTGGCATGTTTTCCATGAGCCCCAGGTGTTGAAGGAACCATGTGAGCAGCTGTTATAATTAATTTACTCCCATATTCAAGCACTGCTAAAAGTTTTAGGAAAAAATTAATCCTTTACTACACAGTTAGTTCAACAACACATACCGGGCACTTACTGTAGACACATGACTGTGGGCCGGACACCTGATTTCTCCAGCTGAAGAAATGAAGGAGCTGACGATAATCTCTAAGGAAACTTCCAATTCTGATCTTCTGTGATTCCTCATTTTCCCTCCCACTCTGACTTACTTCATTCAGGATCATTTAACTCCTCTGTAGGTGCTCTATCAGCCTTACAACGTCTCATAATTGTATCAACGTTTTTGAGCCGCACGCTACATATACTGTAATGAGGGAGAATCTGTCAGTTTTCCAGGCCATACTAGCATGTCATTTTGGAACCCACAAAAAGAATGACCCAGTCCTACAACTCAACAACAAAGAACCCAAATACTAAATTCAAAAATGGACAAAGAACTGGAGTAGACATTTCTCCAAAGATACATAAATTGCCAAGACGCAAATGAAAAATGCTCAATATCACTAGCTATTAGAGAAATAAAAATCACAATGAGATACCACCTTGAGAAGATAACAAGTTTTGGCGAGAATATGGAGAAATCGGAACCCCTGCGCATTACTGATGGGAATGTAACTGGTACAGCCACTGTGGAAACCAGTTTGGGGGATCCTCAACATACTAAACATAGAATTACCATATGATCCACTGGATTAAAAGAATTGCCAACAGGGACTCACACAGATACTTGTACACTAAGGTTAACTACAGCATGATTCACAATAGCCAAATGATAATAACCACCCAAGTGCCCATCAACAGATGAATGAATAAAGAAAATGGTGAAACATTATTGTCTTAAAAATAATGAGGCTGTGACACATGCCACAACGTGGATGAAGCTGGAAAACATGCTGATAAGTGGAATAAGCCAGTTACAAAATCTCAAATATTGTATGATTCCACTTACATGTGGTTCCTACTCGAATTCAGAGAGAAAGAAAGTAGAACGGTGGTTGCCGGGGGCTGAGGGCGGCGGGGTTATTGTTCATGTACGTACAGAGTTTCTGTTTGCGATGATGGAGAAGCTCTGGAGATGGATGGTGAGGAGGGCCGCACAACTTTGTCAGTGCACTGAACACCCCTGGATGGTATAAAGATGTTTATAATGCTAAGCTGTCTGTTATGTAACTTTTTGATGGAGAAGCTCTGGAGATGGATGGTGAGGAGGGCCACCCAACTTTGTCAGTGCACTGAAAACCCCTGGATGGTATAAAGATTATAATGCTAAGCTGTCTGTTATGTAACTAACACCACAACAACAAAAGCTCTAGACATGTGTTTGTGAATTCACTACTTGCTGCCACTGTTTCCTTCAGTCCTGTTATGGATAATAATTATCCTTTCATTCCAGGCAACTTGAAGCATTCACTGGCCAAACAGACAGAGAGAGAGAGAGAATAAGAATTAGGGATGAGTTTTCAAAATTAAATAAGGGCCAATTTCCCCTTCATGGTGATGTCATCTCAAACCATCGGAGGAGAAAGCCTCTGCGGGCACCGCCCCTGGGAGGGTTGGAGCATAGTACAGTCCTCATCAGCGCACTGGCCCTGCTGGGTACAGTGTCTGCCCCGAGGGAGAGGGGCCTAGACGACCATCAGGACTGACCCACATGGTTTTCCTGAATGACAAGACACCAGACCACAGCTGAAGTCTACCGGCCCAACTGAGTGTGGAAGAATTGCAGAAAAACAGCAGCAGCAACAACAAAACAGGGTGTTGCTTTATCTTATGCCGGTGCTGTGATTTGCTAAGAATCTGACTTTTAGAAAGAAAATGTATACAGTTGGCCAACAATGCATCGTGTTAGCACTGTTGCTTGCCCTACAACCTGAGACAAGCCCTGCGGCCTCGGGAAGAACCCCAGAACACAGATATCTAGGATCACTTCTGGAACGGTGGTCACAGTTCCCAGCTGCTTGGTTCGGTTTTATCTTGCTTTACATGTATTAGTATAAATCAGGCTCCTGACTGGAAGCAATGCAGATCCTCTACGTAGCTAACTCAAAGCCAAGATGATTGCTTCTTTACCTGTCAATATCTCCTTCTACGTGTAGTTAGCTTGGAATAAATACCTGTTAAATAAATGACTGAATGAATGAATGAATGAATGACTAAAAGTCCAGTTGACCCTTCTCTACCCCATCTCCCAAACTGCAACCTATCTTTAAAGGAAAAAAAAATCTTAATGTAGTAAAAGCACCTGTGAGAGAGGCAAATCCTCTCCAGTAATATTTTAAATTAACCTTGACTTCTCCAATAGCAGTATGACCACACCCAAAAATGGAAATAACAGGTCATCTACATTCCCCACTGGGGCCTCCCTTCCAGGCCCCCCAAGTTTCCACTTTCATTCTAGTAACGGGGACAAGGGGTGCAGGTCATCTGTGTCGGTCCTTGGGAGTCCCCAGAACACCCCACATGCTCAGGGCGTCCTCTTGGGACTACACCTCAAGTCTAATTCTCTACCCTCATTCTACCCTGAGGACATTAGCCTTAAAGGTCAGGGAAACCATGCCTGAGTTAAGTTTTTCCACACAAACAAAATCTTTGAAGAGTCAATAAAGACTTACTTTCAAGATTACTATTTTAAAGTGAGATTGTACTTTCCTGTTCCGTCAGTTGCAAATCCCCAAACCCAGCAGAATTCACTTAAATCTACTCTACAGTGTTTTCATTGGAAGAAAGCAATCATGCAAGCTCTGAGCCACTGAGCAGCTGGGATTTTTTTGCTGAAGGTTTGGTTTAGTCTTTATTTTTCTAGCTGCTGGCCCTGCTAACATGATTCAGTGAAGGTCGTATTTAATCTCGCAGAGAAATGCTACCTAAGCAGTTCTTACGTGGGCTTCAGTCAAAATAAATTGCCTTGGCTCTGTGGATAAGTCTGTTGCTCCCACCCAAGAATTACAGTACAAAAGAACAAATGAAGGCAACTGTGAAATACTGTATTTGATTTCAAAAGAATTTCACTGCCTAGATGCTACAGGGCTGAGTATCTATATATAAAAACGCAGCGACCGGAATGCAGTAAGGACCGGAACTCAATAAGGACCAGAATGGTTGCTATGACGCCCACTGAGGCCAGAAAACCGCCCGATGGTGGGGCGGGGCCAGCCGGACCCCACCCGTGCACAAATTCGTGCACTGGGCCTCTAGTTTGTTAATAACAAAGTTACTGTTAATAACTAACTAACCCACCAAGACAGCAGTAGCTCCCAAATGTTTATCTCCAGTTTATCAGCAAACATAGCTTATTTATGTACAAGAAGGTATTAGTATCCTTGGAACTTAAATGTCAAAGGAATAGACTGATAAAGATTTCTTAAAGGCCTAGGTACACAAGAAAAAAAAAGAACATTTTTCACCCTGCGGATATTGAAATCCCTAACACAAAACGACACACACCAACATCCATGTGCTCAACGCATGTACAACTAGGTTCTACCACAAGTAGGTCTGTGCCAACCATTGCGAGCTGGAAGTCAGCCGCCTCAGCTAACCTTTGCTTACAGCTCAAAATCAAATCCACAAATATTTATCTAGTTCTTACTGGTATCAAGCACTGGAGGGAATGTAAAGAAACCCAACGCCATCCTAGCTCTCAAATAACTTGCCATGGAGGTGTAATACGTGGAAAAATCCAAGGAGTCAAGGATTTCGTAACAGTTCAAGAGGCTAGGAAAGATTCGAGACGCTCATGACGGATCACCATAGGAATGGCACACACAGTGCTTTGCTTCTGAAGAAATTCGAAGCATTTTATTATTTAAGGCTGACTAGACAGCTCAGGTTTGTCGGTGGAGGCACAGGGAGATGCAGGCACAGTTATAACCAAAATGACCACTCTAACTCGGCTCTCCTTCAGTCCTTCTAGGTTGGGTTCCCGTCTGTCTGTCCGTGTTACAACTTCTCCCCATACTTCTCTTCACACCTTGCTGCATTTGCTAATCCCGCACTGTCTACTATGGCAGCCACTAGCCTGTGCCCAGGCTGAATTAAGATGTGCGTGGGCATGAAAGACACATTGGATTTTGAAGATTCAGAATGAAAAAAAGGGCATAAATTGTCTCATTGAAGTTTTTATATTAATTACATGTTGAAATGATAATATTTTGGATATACTGGGTAACACAAAATACTATTAAATTAATTTCAGCTACTTCTCTTTGCTTTTCTAACACTGCTACGAAAAAATTAAAAATTGTATTTGTATTGGACAGTGTTGTCCTCATCAATACTTTCTCTTCTTTCCTGGCTGTGCTTTGGCATTCTGCCTGCCTCTCAAGTCCCCACAGCTACACCTAACCTTAGTTCATAACCATCCAAAAATGTCCCCGGTAGCTATAAAGGATCAAAGCTATTCTAAAAAATTTCAGACAAACATTACAAATTTAGAGGGTTCTTCGGTTATAAAAAAGCCAGAGGTCACTTTGATTGAGTCACACTAAGTCCTCCTCCAGTGGGAGACTGGTAAAGGTTGGAGGGACGGGATACGACGTCCCTGAAGGTCCCTGGATTCCTTCGCTCGTGGCCCAGGAATGTAAATGACAGAAAGATAGGGAACGTCTGCACTCACTGCCTCTGGGAACTCCTCACAAGATACAAGACACAAGACCTGGATCTGTAGCCATCTGTCTATGCTAATTGCTCTGATCCAAAAACATAGTTGCACCTCTCTTATCTCCTCAAGAGGGACAAATGGGTTCAGCCTGGACTAGGTCCCCAGGTTAAGTCCCCACAGTGCCAGGGAGACACACCTCTCTTAGCATGTCCATTTCAAAAGAGATGACGCCCAGTTAGGGACACCTCTAGTTTGTAAAAGCCTTACATTCCAAAATGTCAGGATGAGAACCTACAGAGTACAACCCACGCCCCCGTTCCATCAGCTTCCAGAGGGTCTAGGTACGGGGACCAGTGTGGCAACATCACTCCGGCTGCTGACCTGGTTGTAAAGATCAGTAAAGAACTCTTTTACCCCAGTGTGCTGTGTCTGCAGTATTCACATATAAAAAGGCCGTATCGCAACACCCCAAGCCCCTCACAGTTCCTAACCCAACCTCACCAAGGATCCTTCGATCTGAGGATCATGAGCCAGCAGGAGCTGTGCGGGACCGTCTCGTGTCCCCGTGGGAAAGCCCTCATGCTAGAGGCTGGCTGCATACGTCAAAGTGGAGAGAGCTCGAGAACGGCCCAGTCCACGCACAATGTCCTCGTCAGACACATCCAGCTCACTCGCCCCAACCTTCCATCCACCCGAGGTGAGGTCAGACGGACACCTGAGAGTTGTCTTGAGAATATTTTTCTGCTTAAAAAAGTAATTGTGCTGTTGTATTCAATGTGGAAAAGACAAGTGTTTCAAGGAGGGGAGAAAGCCCAACACCTATAATCCCACCATCTAAATGTTTCCTTCCAGCTTTTTTGGTTTTTTTTAATGATGTGTATATAAATATACAAACATTTTTAAGGTAAAATTAAGGTCACAATTGAACATCTCCTTTTTCTCCACTCAACATATAACACAAACATTTTCCCATCATTAAATGCCAAAACACAAAGTTAATAAGTTCTCTATACTCATGGTCTGGATGTGCCATATTTCATTTAAATGTGTTCCTATTGTTGGGTATTTAGGTTATTTCCAAGTTTCCACTATAACAAAAAAAAACATCCTTGTCCCTAATCTTTGTTCCATCTCTGGTTACTTCATGTGAGTTAAGTTCCTAGAAATGGAATTACTAGAACAGAAAGTTTAACATTTGTAAGACTTTGAGTATATCGCACTAAACTGAATCCCAGAAAGTTAATTTCAATGTGCAAGTCCAACTACAACATGGAGTGATGGAGTGCTTATAGTTTCAAAATCAGTGACCTGCAGGGCCGTCACGGCACTCACAGTTCAATGCTAGCGTGTGCCATCTATCCTTCAGGGAAGCACAGTACTGGCCCTTTCGTTCTATTTTCCCAATTCCCTAGTCACCTCCTACAACCTGACAAAAATGAAACAGTAGCAGGAAGACCAGCATGGGCGAAGAGAGGAGGGCATGCGACAGCTGGTGCAGCATTTCTGATCTATTCTATCAACATGTACCTTCCTCTCAGGGCCCGTGGCTTCCTCCAAGGGCAATTTTGGGAGAGACTGAGGCCTCCGGTGGGGGATCAATTCCTCCATCCTCTCCAGCTCTAACACTACCTCTATGGCGGCTTCAACCATGTCCCAGTGACACCACGCAGAGCCTCCTGTTTACCTGTGACAAGTTGCCTGGTGCCTGGCAGTTTTCCCATCAGATGTCATCATCCCACAGATAAGAGGCCTAACCCCAACGTCAGAAGTGGGGAGTTCTCCAGTATTTCAATTTGCCCTTGAGTTACTATCAATTAACTACCAATTTGCTCCCACCACCTACAAAATGCTTTCAGTGACATTCGTGCCAAGACAAAAAAAAATTCTACCTGCCTGATTCCTTCTCTCTCTCCCGCTCAAGATTTCAGGAGGCACGATTCTATTCTCTACCTTTTCACCACCTCATCCCCCAACTGTCACCCATTCAGTTCCCTCCCCACTGTTAGTCCACCACTCCACACACCCACTAACACCCTTCCTGGGTGTGAGGACACCCTTCTCACCACTGTCATTTTCTCATCGTCTCCAATAATTCTAGGGTAAGGAGAACAACAACAACAACTACAAAGCTCTCTTTATCCAATAATTCTAGGGTAAGGAGAACAACAACAACAACAAAGCTCTCTTTTAAAATAACACGTTAGATACTACCTGAAATAAAGCAGTTTGTATGCAGTTGCTTCTCACTCTTGCCCGGCTGGTGTGGCTCAGTGGTTGAGCGTCAACCTATGAACCAGGAGGTCAAGGTTCGATTCTGGCCAGGGCACATGCCCGGGTTTCAGGCTCTATCCCCAGTAGGGGGTGTACAGAAGGCAGCCGATCAAGAGTCTCTCTCATCATTGATGTTTCTATCTCTCTCTCTCCCTCTCTCTTCCTCTCTGAAATCTATATAACTAAGGGGTAGGGGGGGAGAAATTAGGATTCTAAGCTTATGGGGCCAGGACAGTGTATTCTATCTATAAAGTAGTTCTTTGGATCCTACAAAAACCTGACATTCATAAGATCAAGAACAAATTAAATTGGAGCTCATCTTTCCCTTGATCACATTGGTGAGTATCAAATGCTACTACACAGATAGCAGCAGACTGCTAAGCACATCTGAAAAGAAATTATTTATGAAAATTACACAGCAAGTAGTTAACTCTCAAAAATGTTTAATGAAAACAGGACAGGCTTTTGTCACGCAAAATCCTAAAAAAAGGTATTTTATTGAACTAAATTGGTCTTGCCCTTGAGATAAAAATGCTTAGACTCCATCATCAGAAAGAACCACACAGCCTTCTGTTTCTCATAAAAATGGGGACTCCAGGCATGTGCACAGGGCACGAGACATAGAGATGTTTGTGCTCAACTCTAGTTCTTTCTTGCTTATTGAAGCTAACTACTAAGTAAAAAGAGGAATGTGAGCCAAAACAGAAACAAACAAAACAAAGCCCTAACTCGTTATGTCCTTTTCTAGACAAAGAGACCAAGTCCTCTGGCCTCTTCGGAATGGAAAATTCAAACTTTCACCACCATAACAATACTACCATTTTTATATGACAAGCAAGGTCAACATGGGCAGAGCCAACAGGGAGCGGCCACAGATTCCCTATTCAAAGCACTGTCTAAAATGTGGATAACAGGTTCCATCTGCTTACCTTCCTACAAAACACAGCCTCTGAGCCAATGAAAAAATAAAAAAAGACTTGGCTCTGGGAGGAGATCTTTGATTCAGTGCCTCTCCACTTTGCTCTGGCCCACACGCCAGAGGGGTAGGGACTCAGGACATCCCCGTTAATATCAGAGGGTGACTAGAGGGAATAGGGGGTGTTCCTTAGGGCTAGAGAGGAAGGAGAGGAAGGGGCTGCAGGTAGTTGCAAATCTGAAGGTTCCTGTGTGATTTCTAAAGGCCCCCTCCTCCTAGGTGATTTTGATAACACACATAAGTCCCGTCCAAAGATGACAGAACTATGCAGGCCCAATTTACAGATGTGAAAACTAAGGTCCAGAAAGGGGAAGTGATTGGCGAGTTACGAAGAGCTGAAAAACAACTCCAGGCCTCTGAACTTGGACTTCATGTACCCACCCCCAACTACACAGAGCCTTGGACATGGCTGGTTGTCACAAATATTTAATAAATAAATGAAATAAGGGCACAACGTTTGCATTCATTGGGTTACTAGCATAGTTCATGCCCTGGGGTCCCTGGGTCCCAAGCAGAGCTCAGTCACTGCTGGCAGTGGGAGGAACCCGGGCTAACGGAAGTCCCGCCCTGCTTAATCCCTGACCGCTATCTATGTCATCTCAGACCTACCAACACCTCGGGAAGCCTCCCAGGGAAACGCGCTCAGGTAGAAAACAGCTTCCCAGCTGGAAGTAGATCAACTAGATTTGATGATTCTAGTTCTCTCGAATCAATCAGGACTTCTGACTGGAATCCTTATGTGTTTCTGAGTGACAAAAATGGGCATATGAAGTCTCCCCAACGAAACACAATTTGTTTCAGAGACTATTTGTCGAAAGATGGACCTGGTGAGGGGGGAAATCATTTTAAAGGGATCACGGAAGGTAAGATGCTAGCAACCTGGGCCTCCTGCATTGAAGTCTCCCCAACGAAACACAATTTGTTTCAGAGACAATTTGTCGAAAGATGGACCTGGTGAGGCGGGGAATATTTTAAAGGGATCACTGAAGGTAAAATGCTAGCAACCTGGGCCTCCTGCACGCGTCCGTGAGGCCGGGCCAAGTCCTGGAGACGGTTAAAACTCAGCACCAGGAGCCTGTGGCCTTCACTTCCTGCCGGTGCGCTGCCGTGGGTGCCTTAGATCAAGGCCTGGGTCATGACTGAGAAAGTCCACAAGGGGATCCGGTGAAGTGCTGGCCATTCCCCAGGCCCGGCGCCCTTCCTGGGAGGACCAGTCACCAGTCTCCTGGCGGCGGGGGGTGGGGGGGGCGCTCATCTTGGAGAAGCAAATATCTACGTGTCTTCTCCCTGCCACCCCTTAAAAACCAGAAAACGAAAGCACTGTACACACACTAGCTGAACCTTGATTTTTCCCCCCCTCTTAATGATATATCAGAGTTTATTCCACTCAAGACATAAAGAGCCGTTCCATTTTTAATGGCCACACAGAATTCCAAGGTACGGACGAATCGCCTGCCCCCACCAGGTGCTGTTCTAAGGTGTGAGGCCCTAGTCCAGGCCTCCCTCCTGCTCGGAGTGATAAAGTCGAAGCCGCCTCCACATGTCATTACTGCACACAGTGGTGCAGGTCACCTGTGTCCTGGCCACACCATCCCCGTGTGGGTTAGCCTGGAGAACACACTCGTAAAGGCAGAGCTGCTGCCTCACGTGGGCCTTGGCCTGCTGATACGTGCTTTCTGGGTTCACTCCATCTTGAAGCCCTCCAGCAGACAGATCACAATGAGGGCGTGTCCCGTATTTATTTCTTCTACCCTCACCCCACCCACCCACCATCCCTCCACTCCCCCCACTTAGCACACATTTATACACCCAGATGTCCGACTTCTCCATCCATCATTGATCCAGCTACATGCCTGTCCATCCACCCACCCGTGCACACATCTTTGTGCCCACTTGCCCATCCATGGCTGCTTCCAACTCTCCCAGCAAGTGCTCTCCCGCACCAGTCCTGTGCCGGTCCTGTGCTAGGGTCACGGGGCATGCAGAGATTAAAATGAATTAAGTTTACAATGTTCAAGAAAATCTTGGTCTAAGTCTGTATTCACTCCAGGTCACCTTCCAGGTGACTATTTGTTGAGCTCCTCCTATCAGTCAGGTGTTTCAGGCACTGGGCACAGATAGACACTGTTACTCTACCCCCTCCCACTTTACAGACGAAGAAACTGAGGCTCAGAGGTTATAGTGCAGTGGTTCTCAACCTTCTTAATGCTGCGACCCTTTAATACAGTTCCTCATGTTGTGGTGACCCCCAACCATAACATTATTTTTGTTGCTACTTCATAACTGTAATTTTGCTACTGTTATGAATCGTAATGTAAATATCTGATATGCAGGATGTATTTTCATTGTTACAAATTGAACATAATTAAAGCATAGTGATTAATCACAAAAACAATATGTAATTATATATGTGTTTTCTGATGGTCTTAGGCGACCCCTGTGAAGGGGTCTCGACCTACAGGTTGAGAACCGCTGCTCTAGAGGGTACAGACTGTCTTCCTGCTCCCAGTTGAACCCACAGAGTCTAGCACTGTGTGGGGGCATAGTGAATGTTCTAGGGAAATTTATTAAATGAATACAGGCCTTTGTCTGCTTTAAGCCCTTTTTGGTATAAAGCATATAATGGAACCATGCCCCAGATAGCCCATTTACAGTTCAGTGGTCTGGTCTCTATCAAAAGGAAATTGCATGAAAATTCTCTAAAAACAACAGAGCTTACACTCGATAATACTAAGAATAAAAAAACAATGGCCTTGGAAACATGAGACTACCATTGCACATCTAATGTTAAACATCCAAAGTTTCAAATTTTCCACTAAGTTTCAACATCTTTAACTTGCTTTGGTATATCGGGCATTTGCCTAATATAGCATTTCAGAAAGCAGAGGAAGAGAAAGTGAGGAGGCCACAGTTCAGCGCTGCCAGGACTTTTAGGCAACCATTTGTCGAACATAACTTGCTTCCAATTTAACTGCAAACGCTTACTTTTGATGACGATGACATTTTTACAGGTAATTCAGTCTGAGATATGTGGAATTATCTCTAACTTTTCAAGGTCAACAGGAAAAAGACAACTCATTGAGAATGAAATATATAAATGTTTAATATTAGGAAGCAGTAACAAATCATAACAGACAAGAAGAACTCTTTGATCTATGAGGCCAAAATCTAACTTCTTACACAACAGGCTGTTATAAATTATAATCACTCACTAATTGCAGTGAAATTCCGGACTTTGCCACATCAATCAATAGATGTTTCAAGGTTACCCCTTAGAAATGTCAGTTTACACTCTACAGTCCATCTCCTGAAGTTTCCTTAAAAAAAAAAAATAGATTTTTCCAGGATTTTTTAGGTTTCCGCCCCCCCCCCCCCGCCCTCAAAAAAAAAAAAAAAGGAAGGGGGAGGAAGGAAGGATAGATTTGGGGTTGAAAAAACTAGAGAACCTGAAACTGTTGCCTGATGAGGTTAAACAGGGATCGCCCTCCAGCCCTGGTAAGGGAGTGCGCATCTGTCTACCATCAAGACCATCCAGACCCCTGTCTGCACCTGCCCTTGAACACCAAGACCTGCAGGCTGCTAAGTTCCAACGTTATTTGCAATCGGTCTGAAAACTAATAAATGACTGCAGGCTTGACAGCAACCTTGGTGATTCCTGAAAATCCACAACAGGAAATGTAACTATCCTCCACCCTCCCCAGCCATTCATCAAAAGCAGACCGACTCACGGCAACAGGGAGGCCGGTGGCAGAAGGCCACAGGTACCGCATATAGAAAGCTTCTGCATTTTCTCATTCTCTAACCGAGGACGGGGAGCACTGCCCACACTGGAGGGAGGAGACTGGAGAGGCAGGCAGCGGGTAAAATGTCCCCAAGTTCTAAACTCTATACTGTGGGGTTAAACAACGAGTGAAAGCCAAGCCGCTCATGTGTGGCCACCTCTCCTGCCTGTCCCGGGAGTCACACTTAGTGCCGATGAGCAAGGGTCGTGCCTACACCGACCACCGGGCGCCTAACTGGTGCCGGGAATACTGCCTTTGCGCCGGGCTCGGGCTGCCAGCCTCCTCCCCCGCTAAAGCGCGAGGGGTGAGGGCGGCCAATGCACTGAGACCGGGGCCGTGCGGGTGCGTCCAGGGAAGGAGGACCGGTTACCCCTGAAACCCTCCGAACTTGGACAGGCGCGCGGAGCCGACCCCCAGGCCGGGGCACAGCGAGCG
>NW_005371230.1:585074-585801 GCF_000412655.1 Myotis brandtii | reverse complement strand
CCCCGCTCCCCGCCTGCGGATCGGAGGCGACGGCGTCTGTGCACACGCACACACTTGCACACGATAATTTTGTTGGAAAAGGAGGCCCGACTCCAGCGGACCTGCACCCCCACACACCACACCTGGGGCGCAGAATCACACAGAGCAGGTCTGTGTCCATGGAGCCACCTCTCCGCATCTGCAAATCCAAAAGTGAAATTAAACCTCCACCGACCTCCTCCTCCTCCTCCTCCTCCCTCTCTACCTCCTCCTCCTCCTTCCAGCCTCAGCAGCAGCAACAGCAGCAGAACCTGCTTCCCCTAAAATCAGATGACCCATAACAGCGCCGACTGATCCTCCAAAAATCGGTATTAATATTTATGAACCCCAGCATTCTCCGTCTGCAAAACAGTGTCAGACCATCTGCACGCGCGCGCGCACACACACACACACACACACGTCCCCTCCGAGCCTCATAAACATGCCCTCAAGGAAAACACACACGCACAGACACAACTAGTATCTGAAAAATGTTACCTCTCAGTGTGCTTTTTCACGCTACCAGTGCAATTCCGCAAGGTTTGAGTGTTGCTAGGGTGTGTGAAATGGAAATGAAAGCCCGTCAGTTGAATAATCGCAGGAGCAAAACTAAAAGTTACTCCCCGGCTTGCTGAGAACAGTCCAGATCGAAAGCAAAACAAGGAGAGGAAACTGCGAGGAGCTGCGGCTGGAAATCCCCCCGCCCTGC
>NW_005371230.1:516787-584978 GCF_000412655.1 Myotis brandtii | reverse complement strand
AAGTTCGCCGCCGCCGCCGTTCATTGGCAGGCAGCGCTGCTTTCATCATTTCTCGAAAAGTCTATTTCATTTTCACTTCCCCACGTCGCGGCAGCGAGAGCAACAAGCGGCTGCTCGTGAGTCTGTTGTTCACACCCCGGGGGCGCTCACGCTCGCCCCGCGAACACCCGAGTGCGGTGGGGTGGGGCGCGCCTGGGGTCAGGCAGAAGCCAGTGGCTGGAGGAGAGGAGAGCAGGGACCCGAAGCTCCATCCTCAGGGCCACCTGGAGGTTGGGAAGGAGGGAGGAGGGCGTCCTGGGAGGCCAAGGGGCTCCTGCCACCCATCCAGTTAGGGAAGCAGGTGTAGGGGGGTTTAGACCCGCTCTTCTCAGAATGAATATTAAGGCACTTTGTAACACTGTCCACTCAAAGGAACAATTTAACTGACAAGACGGCATTGCTTAGGTGTTAATGCAAGAACTGGGCCGAGTGACTGGCGTCCTGGGCCCGTATTTGAGCCCTTATCAGTGGCTGAGGGTGTCGCCAGTTGAGGGGCTGCTGCCATCTGTGACACCACCTGGCGCTGTTTTCCTCCCGGGCGATAAGGCAGGCCTTCCCCTGGCAGGTCAGCAGTAGCAGCTCCCAGACTGAGTGATGGCCTGTGACAGAACTTACCCACTGCGGAAGGGCATACGCACCATTTCGCTCAAAAATGTCTTGGTCGAGGCTGGCCCAGGAAAGAGGCTTTATACGGTGGTACTTGAGCTAGTGTCCAGCGAGGCCTCCTTAGTTTACTAGCTGGGCATCCTTGGTCACGTTGTTTAAACTGAGGGCTCGGTGTTCGGTGCTGTACAGTGGGGAGAATGGAGGAATAAAAGTAGCACCTGTCACGGTAAGATCTGTCAGCTCAACTAACACAATTCACTTGGGACCTACTGGGCCTTGGTCCCTTGTTTCAAAAACATGGAGTCTCATCAATTGTGCCTGTTTCTTCCCCACTTGAAGTTTCATCAAGCTTCTCCCCAACTTCTTTACCCAGAGAAGAGTCCTTTCCTGGGAGGCCACAGCTATTTAGATGTAAAACCCTTTCTAAACTCGTAACTCCAACACCCCTTTGTCACAGAAGTATTGAATCCTATTATGGACTAGAAAAAGAAAAGTGCCCAAATATGCAGATGCCGTGAGGAGACAGATGAGGGCTCAGGATTCTGTTTTGTGGGCATCTCAGAAATAGATCTCACATACATATGTCTTATCCCCTTTCCTACAATCCTACCTGACACAGCCATTCACTTGTTTACTTCATGAAGCAGTGACCACTCCAGGCAGTTAGAGACACTATACAAACTGCAGGATAGTTGTTATTCTACCTACCCACGGGCCATATTAAAAACCCAGTAGTCATTCTTGATGTCTTCTTTCCCCAACATATAATAAGTCCTCAGGAACATCATCGTCATCGGGTTCTGAGGGTTTAAATGAAAGTACTTACAAGGCCCAGGCCGGGTGCTTGGAGCATCCTCCTGATATGCCAAAGTTGCCAGTCCCTTCTCCAGTCAGGGCACATGCAAGAAGCAGCCAATGAAAAGCATAATAAAGTAGAACAACATCAATTTCTCTCTCTCTCTCTCTCTCTCTCTCTCTCTCTCTCCCTCTCTCTTTCTCAAATCAATAAATAAAAATTTAAAAAATAAAAATAAATGTATAAAACCAATTTTATCCGAGGCTAATCGATATAAACAAGGGTTAAGTTCCTGCTGCATCTCATCAATGTTACAATGAAACAACATTGAACCAAATGATGTTATTCAAGGACCTGCTGTACTTGGAATCCTTAGTATCCTGTTGACCTGTTGATTCTACTCCCAGACATCTCTGGAGCTGGAGCTTTCTCCATCCCCCGCCTGGCTTCCTTCAGTTATTGCAGTGGCCCTCCTCCCTGTCTCCTAGCTAGGACCCCTCCAGGCTAGCAGCCACACTAACTGTCCAAGTTAAGTAGAAAATAACTTTAGAGAAGGCGCAATTCCAGTCCTAGTCCCGCCCCTCAATAAAGTCCACATTACTTGACAAGACATAAAAAGTCTGTTATGACCTGGCACCAAACTGCTTTTCCTGCGGCCCCTCCTGCTACCATGCCCCAGGAGCCCTAACACTCCCCTTGTCGAACCAGCTGCCATTCCTTCTTGTGAAAAACAGAGCCATCCTCAAGTTGTTTTATCCTTAGCACAGTGCCCAGCACATGGGCACCCAGATACTTGTGAATTAATCATGACTTGCCCATGGTTCAACAGGAAAGGTGAAAGGCGAAAATCCGCTACCTGAGATCTCCCCAGCCAGGACAGACCTGTTGGTATTTTTAATTAATAGATCTGCTGTGATTTTCCTGCAGGGCCATTTCCACTCCTCGTCTGCTCAGTCTTCTATGTGACATTTAATAATGCCCACCCTGCTGCCCATTCTCCGCGTGGCCTTGCTATTCTCTTCTGTCCTGTTCCCTCTGTCCTGTTCTGTTTCTTGGCTGGCTCCTCTTCTGCCAGCCCCTAAATCACAGTGTTTCCAGACCTTCTGTCCTCAACCCTCCTATTTTCTCATTCTACATTCCTTCCCTTTGAGTGCTCTGAGCCACGCCCAAAGTTTCAGATGCCACTATTTAGTGACATCTCCAAAATCTGTAACTTCTCAGCTCTGGATGCATCACCTCCTAGGTGTTCCTCAGATGCAACAAACTAAGCTTGTCTAAAGCTGAACTCATAACATCTCTCCTTACAACCTTGTATCGGTCACTTCCGTAACCAGCCAAGACCCTGGGGGGCATCGCCAGTTTCAGCCTTTCCTGACCCCCCTGAGCTCCCTGACCCCCCTGAGTTCCCTGACCCCCCTCAGCTCCCTGAGGCATGGGCATTGTTTCTCATTTTCCAGGCCATTAAGCTCACAAAGCATAGGATGAGTTTCACTGCAGGCTTAGGCCCTCCAGGACATAGCACTGCTGACCAAAAGTGTAACGACAACCCGCAAATCCACATGATGTTGATATACACAATCAAGAAATATTTCTTAGTCCTTTAATAAGATACATACTAGTATAGTCATAAATCTCTGCATGGGGGAGGGGGAGGATCAATATAGCAATATGTAACCATTTTGAAAGTCTCTGGAAAAAGTAACCTGTGCCATACTGAGGAAATCCACCAAACACCCAGGTCTAACACAAAAACAACTGTTTGAGCAGCTTCATGAAACTGGAGTGACCTCTTGAGCGAGGCCTGCTTATGCTCCAGCTGTGGAAGGGAACACCATAAAGACCATAGACCTGTATGCATTTGGACGCATTTCTTTGCAAGGGCATGGAGTCAGGACAGTGATTGCTTGGACCTGTAGCAATTGCTCTCTCCCTGAATGCATCTCAACTAAGGAAGAAATTTAAAGATACATTCCAGCCCGGCCGGTGTGGCTCAGAGGTTGAGCATCGACCTATGAACTGGGAGGTCATGGTTTGACTCCCAGTGGTTGGGGCACTGGATTATGGGTTCGATCCCCAGTAGGGGACATGCAGGAGGCAGCTGATCAATGATTCTCTCTCATCATTGATGTTTCTTTCTATCTCTCTCTCCCACTCCCTTCCTCTCTGAAATCAATAAAAATATTTTTAAATAAAAATACACTCAAGGTTAACTCCCTTCAAATGGGTTAATTTATTTTTCTAATAAATTAGAATAGCTTCACAAAATCATCACTCAAGTAACAAACATTTATTTAGTACTCGGGAACTGTCCTCAGCTCTGGGGACACATCACTGACCCTCTGCCTTCCCAGAAGCTTTCTGACTTACAGCCTCGCACATTCACAACTCCCAAACATGCCCACCCTCCCTCACGGAGCGGCTGCAAGGCCATGGCTCCAGGGCTGCTCAAAGGCCGGCAGTCAGGACACAACAAACCCCTGTTCTCCTGGAGCCTACATTCTAGTGGTGGTAATGTCACCAGGCAGACACACAGGCAAGCCAACAGGATAGTTACAGGTTTGTATTTGTGTTCTGAAGGAAATAAACAAGAGCTTTGATAGAAGATCTAGATGGTCAAGGTTCTCTCTCTCTCTCTCTCTCTCTCTCTCTCTCTCTCTCTCTCTCTCTCTCTTTCTCCCTTTCTCTTCCTCCCTTCCTGCCTCCCTCCCTTCCACTCTGTCTCTAAAAATCAATGGAAAAAATGTTCTCAGGTAAGGATTAGCAACAACAACAACAAAAAGGAAAAAGGTGTGTATACCAAGCTGTTAATATCAGTTACCTTGAGGACAGGGGATTACTAATTTCTTTATATTTGTATTGAGGAAAATGATAATTTTAAAACAAAATGAATATTTGGAAATACAGAGCATATTAAAGAGAAAAAATAAAACCACTTGACATATGCTTTCCCTTTTGTTAGGTTAAGAGAGAGAGGGAGGGAGAGAATCCCCCTGGATAATTCATTATAACTAGATTTTTCTTGACTGTGCACTATGCTTATGTCACTTCCAGGGCCTTCTGGCCGGAGTGCTTTAACCCAAAGCCGCCGATAGAGCCACTGCAGACATTGCAAGCAGGCAGGCGTTTCAGTTCCTTATGGGATCTGCCTGCTCTCCCTGCGGGAAGGCCCATTTAGCCCTTTCTGTGCGTCTCTGCCTCCCTGATGGTGAGGAAATGTCCTAACGTGCAACACGGCGAGAAGGAAGGACCGCTGCTCCCATGCAGCACGAGCCCTGCTCTCATTAAGAGTTCTCCGCTTCGTACTGATAAAATCTACATCACCTTACAGAACCAGCACGCTTCCTTGCAGGCCAGCTGGACGCACTCACAGGAAGGAAGCTGGTGGAGTCTGGCCCACGGACTACACTTCAACAAAGTGCTGTGTACATGTCTGCTCCACACGACTGCTAAGTCCGTGACACCAGCTCAGTGGCCTCAGGAAAGGTGGGAATCTTAGTCCAGCTTTCTCTGTGCCTCTTCTGAAGAATTGTTCTGCAGCAAATAGATGTCCACATAAACATGACACTTTCATCAGTCAAGCCCAAAAGTAAACAATTCCAGACAGAACAATGGAGCCCAGCAAGGACAAACATAGGAGAGCTCACAGACTTCCCCCAGGTGGTGGGGTTGGAGCTCTACCCTAACAAACAGGTTACAATAGAGTGTGCACGTGCGTGTGTGTGTGTGTGTGTGTGTGTAATGGCCAGCACCACATAAACATGACACTTTCATCAGTCAAGCCCAAAAGTAAACAATTCCAGACAGAACAATGGAGCCCAGCAAGGACAAACATAGGAGAGCTCACAGACTTCCCCCAGGTGGTGGGGTTGGAGCTCTACCCTAACAAACAGGTTACAATAGAGTGTGCATGTGTGTGTGTGTGTGTGTGTGTGTGTGTAATGGCCAGCTTTAAAAAGCCCTATAGAAGCTTTCACACTTTAAAATGTCCTCTCGTCCCACAGAGAACACCCACCTAACAAACTCATCTGATCCTTTCCAGTGGTTCTCAACCTTCTGGCCCTTTAAATACAGTTCCTCATGTTGTGACCCAACCATAAAATTATTTTCGTTGCTACTTCATAACTGTAATGTTGCTACTGTTATGAATCGTCATGTAAATATCTGATATGCAGGATGGTCTTAGGCGACCCCTGTGAAAGGGTCGTTCGACCGCCACAGGGTCGCGACCCACAGGTTGAGAACCGCTGCTTTAGCCCAAGCCAGTTCTGTGTCTAGGCCCAAGGGGCTTTGCTGAATGATACATTAAATACATTGGTAGTCTTATAAAAACAGTTTTTCCAATTAAAAATTGGAGCTGGGGATAAGGGGGAGACTCGAAGATCCAACATGTGGAAGAAATATGTGCATTTAATAAGATCCTGAGGCAGCTCTCCAGCCTCTCAAACTCTAGACTGAAAACTGTTTCCTTGTGATACTTGAACTGATTCCCGAGGAGTGAGAGAGGGGAGTTAGAGTCGCCAGGGCAGTGCCTGAAGGTGTGGATTCCTCGGACCCTCTTAGGGCAGCCTCAGCAGACAGCTGATGTCATGATGGTGGTGGACTATTCACGGTCACATTCAGGATGCACAGAAGAGTAGGCCCAAGTTGTTGGTTAGCTCAGCATTCCACTCACAAGTTACTGTAATTGCATGGCTCTGTCCATTCCGATGTAAAACATCTGGTAGAAACTAAAGAAGAAAATATCTCACGTCCAGATGTTTCACTTATGGTCATGTGGGCAGAACACCTGTGCACTAAACTTGTATTGTATCCAGATGTCTGGTGGTGTGTGCCTTTAACCCTTTTGCTATACAGTTTATTTCCTTCAGTTAACCAGTAGGAAGCCCAAATTAGATTGAAATTTAGTTTATCTCCAAATGTAGGCTTTAATTAAACAAAAATATGGATTATAAGAATTCATAATATGGTGAGTCATGTTTTCTGCTATAAAAATATGAGAGACTGTTTTCAGAAAGGCGAAGTAAAGACATACCTACCCAACCACCTTCTCTCAAAATTCACCAAGAAACATTAAGGAGAACAGGCAACAGAAATGCATATCCCTCATAGGAAACTAATAGATGTCTGTGCCCACGATATATGGAGACAGGATTTTGAAAGAGGAATAAGAAAGACTGAGCAGAGAGAAGGAAGGCCACACTTTAGCACCTGCAAAGGGAGTTGGAGGGCTACCTGGGAGAAGCAAGCAAACTCTCCACACGGAACCCAGAAAAGGCACAAAGATAGAAAAACCTCGCCAGGAGTCAGCAGAGTTAGCTTAAAAGTCTGTATAAGAAGCAACTAGAGCCCTGCAGTTCTCTGTCTCCGTCCGGGACCCACGCAGTGTGTAGACTTCTCTCCTTCCTTACAAAAGCGGGCAGAGGTAGAGTTCTTCCAGCACGAGAGGATTGAGGGAGTCTGTATGCTGAACAGTGAAATCTCCTTCCCCTTTCCACTGCTCAGACCCAGAACACCAATATCCGGAACAAATCTGCCAGAGAGGAGACAGGAGGGTGCTCTCCCGGAGAAAATACTTGTAAACAGTTACATCTGGGAGGCTCCGTACGAACACCAGCTGGTCCCACGGTCTGCCTCGGTGAAGACTGCCTGTGTATACGCCCAGCATATGTACACAGAGCTTCCGGTCAGGCCGGCTTTTTGATGCCTCACTCGTAAGAGGGAATACCCAAGGTGTTAAGAGGCACTCTAACAACCACGGTGAAAACAAACAATAAAGAACTCAGGGGTGGCTGGCGTGGCTCAGTGGTTGATCGTCGACTAATGAACCAGGAGGTCACAGTTCGATTCCCGGCCGGGGCACATGCCCGGGTTGCCAGCTCAATCCTCAATGGGGGGCATGCAGGAGGCAGCTAATTGATGGTGTTTCTCTCTCATCAATGTTTCTACTTCTCTATCTCTCTCCCCTCCTCTCTCTCTCAAAATCAATTTTTAAATATATTTAAAAATAAAAAAGAACTCAGGAAACAAAGGTGATGCAGAAAACTTCAAAAAAACTTTAATTACTATCATTAAAGATGTGAGAAAAGATATTGACTGCATTTAGAAGAGAAAAACAATTATAAGAAGCAACAATAGAGAACAAAGTTCCTAGAAATTAAAAAATGACAGATATTTTAATTTTATAGACTAATTGGAAGGTAACAAGTAAATCTCACATAAAGTGTACTTCTTTTAATGGAAAATACAAAAAAAATAAGAAAAATGGATCCTCAATCCAAAGGATCCAATATCTAGTAGAAATTCTAGGAAATGAGAACTGAGATAACAGTAGACAGAAAATTAGTAAAGACATAAGAAAATTCCTCAGAAAAATTTAAGGAACATGATTTTCCAAGTTTAAAAAGCACCCCAATGTCTAGCACATGTGAATAAAGATATGATGTGAAGGCCCATATCAAGATATCACCCACAGTTCAGAACTAAAGGGACAGTTTGGCCATGAAAGTGTAATGAGGCCTGGACTTGACCTCCTGCAGTAAACACCTAGAAAACTGGACAAAACATAGGAAAGAACTGCTCCCAGGCACTGAGCAGTAGGCAGACGGATCATGATCCTTGAGAAAAGGGAGATGGCATGAGCCTACGACTCCCTATGCTGCTTGGTAGAAGCAATTTTCATTCTGCATTTGCAGTAATGGGGTGGGGGGCGGGGGGGCCCAACCGAACCAAGAAAGGGAGTGAGGAGACAAAGCTGAGAGACTGGAGAGGCTGAAGCAGCTGCAAGTTGTGAGGCAAAGTTCTCAAAAAGATGAAGTTGTACAGAAAAGGAGTTCCGGAATGTTGTATGGTATCAGCTGCGTACTGGATCAGACATGTGGAAACCAGTGCTCCAAAATGCTGGGAAAGACGGACCGGGGCTTGGTAAACTAATATTCCCAGAGCTCATGCAGACTTCAGAACTGGTTGAGTTCCCAACAGCCAGAGGGAAGAGGCCTTATTGATCATCCAACTCTCCATAGAGCTGAACGATCCCTGGAGTGAAGGCTACGCTACTTCCTATGTGTTTAGCAAAGCTTAGAGGCAGGTCTCTAAAGGGATAAAGCTGATGTGCAAGTTAAACTGCTTGCCTAAGAAAGGCCCCAAATTCATCAAAGTAAACAAAAAGCAAACACACAAAAATACAGACATTCAACAATGTAAAATACAGTGTCTAAAATCCAATAAAAAATATTACCAAACATATCAAATAAGAAAATATGACCCAATAATCAAGAAAAAAATCAATCAATTCCAATGTCACCCCAATAAATTCAATTTTAAAAAGAAAAAGAAAGAGCAATCAATCAGAAAAGACACAAATAAAAGCCACAGATGATGGAATCAGCAAAGTGGGATGTTATTAAAAAGCTATTATATGGTGAACACCTATTTAAAGAAAAATATGAACCTAATGGGGAAATAAATGGAAGATATTGAAAAGAACCAAATAGAATTTCTAAGATAAAAAGTACACCATTTGAAAGGAACTTTTCACTGGATGAACCCAAACCCAGATCTTGGTTTCTAAATCCACTCTCCAATAAAAGAAACCAGAGCTCCTTGGAGAACTGATGGAGTCTAGGACTCAGGTAGGGAATACACAAGGAGCCTGGTGCCAGAAAGTAAGGAAGTCCTCAAAACACAAAATGAAGGAGGTATGTCAAAGGAGCACAGGAGCCAACTGGATGGCCTGTGCTGAAACAATTTTCTTTTAATATATTTTTACTGATTGCAGAGAGGAAGGGAGAGAGAGAGAGAGAGAGAGAGAGAGAGAGAGAGAGAGAGAAACATCAATAATGAGAGAGATTCATTGATCACAGAGATTCATTGATCAGCTGCCTCCTGCATGCCCCCTATTAGGGATTGAGCCCACAATCTGGGCATGTGCCCTTGACTGGAATTGAACCTGGGACCATTCAGTCCACAGGCCAACGCTCTATCCACTGAGCCAAACCAGTTAGGGCATGTGCTGAAACAATTTGAACAAAAAAATAAATAAACAAGAAATATTGTGAAAACTCAAAGTATAAATATCTATGAGTCCATACTGATATAAATCTATGATAATAGAGAGAAAGACAAATAACCCATGGAGAAGAATTTTAAACAATTTTATGTAGGCCCTCGAGGAGGTGGAACATAACTGTAGCACCCTACCAGTAAGTGTGGGCTGCACGGCGTCCTCCTTCCAGAGAGTACTGCATGGAAATAGGAGGGGAAATAACTGCAATGGAGAAACCTGACAGCACCACCTCAGACAGGTGGTCAGAGTCACCATCATCAGTGATAAACCGTGTTGACAGCATGCACCCCTAATAGGATGCGATGAGAATGACACTTTCCCTCAGTAGTCTTCCTCCCCTAAACCCATCACTCCGATGCAGTAGGCAGAATAATGGTCCCCCACATGTCTACTTTCTAAACCTGAGAACCTGTGAGTACATTACCTTATGGCAAAATGGATTTTGCAGATGAGATTAAGGATACAGATCTTGAGAGGGAAAGATTATTCTGGATTATCTGGGTAGACCCAACTTAATCACATGAGTTCTTAAAAGAGAAGAGCCTTTACTGTCTCAGGAGAGGAGAGGGGAGAGGAAGGGGGAGGGGTGGGGGAATGCAATGGGAGAAATGGAAGGGTCAGAGAGAGTTGCTGGGGGGTAGATGGAGGAAGAGACCACCAGCCAAGGAAGCAGAAAAGGCAAGGAAAAAGAATCTCCCCAGAGAGGGACACAGCCCTGCTGACACCTTGATTCTGGCCCAGTCAGGCTCATGTCAGGCTTCTACCTACAGAATTGTAAGTAATACATTTGTGTTATTCCAGCCACTAAACTTGTCATAATTTGCTACCGCAGCAATAAAAAACTAAGGCATTCAGTCTAACCATAAGAAAAACATCAGCCTAGCTAATAATCAGGTTAATGAATTCCATTTTAAAAGGCCTGTACTGAACACAAAACCTAGGACTAGTTAAGGAGGTAAGATTTGCATACTGGAAACAATGAGGAAATCATCTTAGGGCAATGTATCAACTTGCAGGTTGCGTGGAGGCAAATTATGCTGCCAGTTCCCTCAAGTAACCTTTTGACAAGGACAGAGTTCACTGTTGTAGTGGCTTGAATGATGTCCCCCCAAAAGATAGGTCTACACCCTCACACCCAGAACCTGAGACTGTGACCTTACTGGAAATTGGCCTTGGCTGACATAATCAAGTGAAGGGTCTGGAAATGGTATCATTCCAGATGGTCCTGCTGGGCCCTCAATGCAAAGACAAGTGCCCTTATGAGAGACAGAGCGGAGAAGACAAAAGCAGAGACTGCAGGGATGGTGCTGCAGGCCACGGGACGCTGGGGCCACCAGCACCACAAGAACCAGGGGGGACTCCCCTAGAGCCTTCAAAGGCCAAGAACGACGGTCATAGTTATTCTGATGCTGTGTCTGTATAATGTTAATAACTACCGACTAACCACCTTTACCTTCCCAAGTGCATAAGGTCAAGTAGGTATAAAATCTTTATCCCTATAACTACAATATTTCATTTAACACCTGGATTCTGGGTTGGTTTGATTTTTATCATACCTCCTCTCAACCTCACAGTCCTGTGTGGTCCCATATGTAATTTATCCCCTTTCCAAGTTGATAATTTTCTAATATCAGGCAACTTCCTGATTTGGTGTTTCTTGCATTTTTATTCCTATCCAATGCCAGGAGCAATCAAGAGATTGGGGGGGAAATGGAATGGCACATAAAGACTAGTGTTTTGTTTAATTCTGACAAAAATGATCAAATGTAATTTTGTTTTCTCTCTCTTTACCTAAGGATAATTTTTTCAACCCTTTTTTTATATATTAAAACTTGTAATGAGGAAAACGAAATAGATGAAAACTAAATGTGTTTTCAGAGCAACAATAAGGCCAGTGATCTTGATAAACCTTAAACAGTAGAAAAAAATTAGTTATTTCATGTGGCTCAACAAAAATATGAATATACACATACATCCTACAGGGTAATTAACAAAACTTAAGGTTATGTCTGCTTGCTTTTAATGACATTACCTGACCAATGTTTAGCAGAATGACCCCTTTTTCTGAGAACAGTGAGATATCTGGACTAAACCCATATGCCCAGCTTTTTACCACCAGAGAAGGAAGGAAGCATATAGAACTAACATTGACTGAGGACATCCTATGCACCTGGCACTCTGCTGGGTGCCTGGACACCTTATCACCCTGAGCGTTACCCTGCGAGGGTGGGGATCTGATTCTCATTTTAGAATTCTATAGTCTCCGCCGGGTCTGCGGGAGCAGCATCCTCACTGGCATCTGCTTCTAGTTTTGCTTCCTGACAGTCCATTCTGGATTCAGATGCAACAGAGTGTTACTCAAATATATCAGGTCCCTTTCCTGCCTAGAGCCCTTCAGGCTTCCCCCCTGGTGATTGAAATAAAACCCACACTCCCTCCAATGGCCTGCAACACCTCTGCACATGGTCTGGCCCCACCCACCGAACGCTCTCTGGTTGCATCTGGGACTCCTGTCTTCCCCACTCACTCCCTGTGCTTCAGCCCAGGGGTCAGCCCCCAAGCCAAAGCCAGCCAACTGCCAGTGTTGGTACTGAGCTAAGAATGGTTTTTATATCTTTAAACAGAGGGGAAAGGAATCAAAAGAAGAGCAATATTTTGTGACATGTGACAATGATATACAATTCAAATGTCAGTGTCCTAAATAAAATTTCGCTGGATCACAGCCACACTCATTCATGTGTGAACTGCCCAGGCTGGCTTTTGTGCTACAATAGTTAAGTAGTTGCAGTCAAGACCCGATGGCCCATAACAGTTCAATTGTGGACTGAGTGGCCCTCTGCGAGAGCAGTGTGCTGACGCCTGCGTGAGTCACACCGGTCTCCTTTCTGTTCCTGAACTCACCCTGCTCATGCTCTCCTTGGGGCTTTCTACTTCCTGTTTCCTCTTCCTCTTTGCTTGGCTGGTTTGTTCTCAAATGATCTCACTGAACATGGACAAAAACAGCAGAAGGTCACATACTACCAGACTGGATCCCGAACCGAGAAGAAGGTCAGGCTCCAATCCTGGGTCAAGAGAGTGGGCTTAAGATTTGTTCTTTCCTATCGCAGCTGTGAGGAAGCGAGGAGCTTTCTCGAGGCCAGGGCTGCTCTGAACCCCACTGACCTGGTGACACCTGCAGTCCAAATGGACGATACCCCTCACCTGTTGCACCAGGGGACTAGGAAGCTGGAAGAAGAGACTGTGTGTTGCATCTCCAGCCTCGAGGGAACAGAGGAGGCTTAGAGACTCTCTTCACAGTCATTTCAGGACATCTCTGTCCTATCACAGCCAGCAGAGCAGTGTGCATTTGAGGACATGGGAACTTGGTGATCTGAGGACATGGGAACTTGTAGTAATATATAGAAATGTCTAAAAAGGTTTCAAAATGTTTGAGTTAACTTTCCTGAAACTTAAAGTTAAGGACACATACACCACTACCCTAAATGTGTGTATCCCATAGATAAGGATTTGAAGTTCGATTACTGACTTAAAGTGACTTGCTATTGAAACAGGAATTTTAGGGGTAAGATAGGACAGGTTTAGGAAATTTTAGAAATTTTGGAAATTAAGGGGACCATGGAGGAAAGCACAGGGCTGCAGAGCAGCAGAAGGTATATGTCCATAGAATGGGGGAGCTGGAAAGCGGCAACAGATACATTTCCATAGAATGAGGGAGCTGGAAACAGCAAAAGGTCTATATTTACAAAATAAAGAGAAGGAAGCCCTTCATCCAGAAGGAGAGAGGAAGAAAGCCCAAAGGGAATAGAAAGCAATAAGGAAGGAGGGGGGAGAACCTCACATGTCCCTGTGAGGTTCGACCTTTGCACCCAGGAGTTACTATAGTAACCAGTCCAAGGGAATAGTGACCAATCAGAGGGGATATCAAGGCACCAGGATCTGCAGCCTTTATAAGCCATAGGGAAAAGGAATTCAGAGGGACCCTTTTCCCCCTCTCTACGTGGGAGTCTATTCTGTGGGACTCTTTCCCTCTCCCCATGTGGGAGTCTGTACTTGTTCTTCAATAAATCTCGACCTTTGCTATACCACTTTTTGTCCATGAATTCATTCTTTGATTCTGGTGGACAAAGAATCCGGGTTCCAGTCCAAAAATTCCATATCACTATGATAGCCATATGTATGAGTTACACAAACCCGTACTTTCCCCAGATATGCACCTGCGAGTGCACACCCTGATTGATAACCACATGTAGCCCCTCACCCTGTTAAGATTAAGGTGTGTGCATTGACGTAATTCACTAATAGCCACCTGAACTGCTGCCGGTACGGACAGGCTTTAAAAACGGGTCCTGACCAGTCGACGGTGCTTGCCTGTCGAGACAGCCACAAAGGCACGTCCTTCTGCCAGTCCGACAGACAACGCCACACTGTGCCACTCCACGCTCCGCTCCCTGCCAGACGACAGAAGAACGGCTAGTACCTCTCGATCCAGACGCGACCAAGCTCTCAGCCCCTGCATCCAGATCGGACCAGCCCAACTGCTGAGCCCCAGAGGACACCACCACCGGAATCCCGTTAAGCCTGTACCCGCAGCATCAGGAACTTTTGTGAGTAATAAAATGCTGTGTGATTTGTAACTGCATATGTTTTAATGTGGTGTAATTCCTCTGGCAGTTAATTATATTACTTTGCGTATGCTTGAAACTGAAATTAAGGTTTTTGGTCTTTTCGGTCCTAAGCCTACCCTCAGTCCTGCTTGCGTAGAGTAGTCTCTTCGCTAGCAACTACTTAAATGTCCCAACACTTGCATGGTTAAGTTTATCTCAAGGGTCGCCTTGGATACACCCCAGATCCTTTTCCAGGATCTACTTGGGACAGAACTACATGGAAAGTGAGGTTTTCTTTCATCGAAGCACATGAACTGCAGGAGAAGGCAGGAGCCCTCTGGATAAAAGGGAAATAAGTCTAGTATGTGATACAGTCAAAGGGCACAGATCTGAGCTCTAAGGACCTCCGGTCTCCATATCAGCTGCAGCACCACCCAAGTCCTTTGCCCCCTCGGAGCCTGGGTCCTCTTCTGTAGAAGACCAACTTGCCTCATCTTCATAGAGATGCTTAAGGACCAAAGAAGAAAATCTCTTTGCAAACTGCATCTTAAGGAAATACAAAGTATTTTGCTCATCCTTTATTAATACCATGGAACAAGAACGCCAAATTCTACTTAATAAACATGACCGTGACAACCTCACAATTTTGCACTTATTTTAAGACTCCAAGTTAAATTGGCATGTTCCCAAATGTATTATTTTGTTCTTAAAATAAAGAAAAGATATGTTTAAGATTTTAAGGGAGGTTGGCTTAAAATGCAAACACTTTCTGAGAGGTGCAGGGGGCGATCTGCCTGAGGCAGAGATGAGAAAGGGAAGGTCACAGATCAAGGCCACCCAGGAGAGAACGGCAGCAATACCTCCTCTCGAATTTATGTGCCAGTTTTAGTTTAGTACATTTCTCAAAGCAATTCAGCGAATAGGGTCACTGTAGGAGCTGTGTTAGTGGAACTGCATGTGCCGAGTACCAAGGGGAGCGTTCTGACAGGCTACTGAGCGAACTCGAATTGAGACTTGAGGAAAGTGCAGTAAATCTGTAGAGAACGAGGACAGGCTGGGCTAAGGCTGGTTTTCACATAAACCCGTACCTCTGTTTAGGCCTGTGTGGCCCGGGAGCTGGGATATGTGGGCCCAAGTCGATGCTCTGACACGTTCTACTGAGTGAAGTTGCTCTCTGAAAACCAGTTTTCTTATCCATAAAATTGGGAATATGTGTGCTATCTCAGGGTTGTTGTGAGGAGTGGAGAGAATGGAGTAAAGCAACGTGCACTATGCCCTGCTCAGGGGAGCTGTTGTTACTGTTCTAACGTGCCAGGCCAGTTCCTACAGAGATGTGCACTCCCTTACAATCAGGCAGTCTTCACTAGGCTGTCCCGATACCAGACACCACTACAGATATTTGAGCGACAGCCCTAACCAGTTTGGCTCAGTGGATAGAGCGTCAGCCTGTGGACTGAAGGGTCCCAGGTTGGATTCCGGTCAAGGGCATGTACCTTGGTTGCGGGCACATCCCCAGTAGGGGGTGTGCAGGAGGCAGCTGATCGATGTTTCTCTCTTATCGATGTTTCTAACTCTCTATCCCTTTCCCTTTCTCTCTGTAAAAAAATCAATAAAATAAATATATTTTTTTTAAAAAAAGGTATTCGAGCAACAAAGCCTACCTGGGTACCTGGACATGATCAGTGATGAGAGCTTCACAAGAACAGACAGAACCACTGTCTTCCGCAGGTGCCGAGGCAGCGGTGAGACTTCTCTCGGCTGAAGGGTGGGTGGGAATGTAGGGTCTGACTCTGAAAATTCTTGCAAGGCCAGAGCCACAGGAATTCTTCAGAATGGAGCCCAGAGCCTAAGGAAAGAACCTAATCTTAGTCGAGAAGGAAAGCCAAACTCTGAGCCAGAACAGCGGACCTGAGTGTCAGGTTGGAAAGGTCAGAGCGGGAATCGAGAAAGCAGGCCCTGAGCCAGGGGAGGCCTGAGCAGGTGGGGTACATGAGTGGCTGCTGGGGGATACCTGGAGCGAGGGTGTGGCCGGGGCTCTTTCTTCAGCTGCCACTGCAGAACGAGCTGCCTGTGCAAGGCCAGTGACCCACTCCCACCTGCCCACACCTTCCTGGACGGATCCTTGCCGGCCGCCTAGCATAGCCCAGTGGCATCCACCGCTCTGCTCTTTCCTCCCCTGCAAAGAACAAGAGAATGAGAAGGGGAGCAGAGCTTGGGCGAGGTGAGAGGCTACTCACCAGGGCCAGCAGCTACAGGTGAGCAAGGAGACTCCAGGCCCCTAGCAATATGGGATGTTCCCTTGGCCACCCCTCCAGCCCACCTTCAAACCCAACTGTCTCAGCACAGATCTCTAAAGCAACTCACCAGGAATCTTCAAAGTTCAAGGGTTGGAGGTGGTGAGACCGACACAGGCTCTGACGGGAGACACCCCATTCCGGGTTGTGCTTGGTCTCCTCCATCGCATGTCCATCTTCACCGGCTGGCAGAGGATTTCCACATGATAGTGCAATATTATCAGCCAGTGTCTGAAAGATGACAGTTTAGGATTATAAATAATGTCTAGCCCTTGCTGGTTTGGCTCAGTGGATAGAGCATTGGCCTGCAGACTGAAGGGTCCCAGGTTCAATTCCGGTCAAGGGCATATGCCTGGGTTGTGGGCTTGATCCCCAATGCAGGGCATTCAGGAGGCAGCTGATAAATGATTCTCTCTCATCATTGATGTTTCTATCTCTCTATCCCTCTCCCTTCCCCTCTGAGATCAATAAAAATATATTTTAAAAAATAATAATGTATAAAATGGTGTGTGTGTGAAATGAATACTGAATATTTTTTAAGACTTGGTAAGCAATCATATACAGTTGTACTTTGTGAACTTCCAAGAAGAAAACATTGTACTAGAGAAAATGTTATGGGCTGAATGCATGTGTTAAAGTCCTAACCCCAGGTCCTCAGAATGTGATTGTGTTTGAAAACCTTTAAACAGCAAATTAAATTAAAGCGGGGTCCTCAGAATGGGCAACAATCCACTGACTAATGTCTTTATGAGAAAAGAACTTGGGCCACAGACAGAAACCCCAAACACGTGCCCGCACAGAGAGACGACCATTTGAGCACCCAGCTAGAAAGCGGCCATTCGCAAGCCAAGGAGAGAGGCTGCCGAAGAACCCAACCCTGCCAACACTTCCAGCCTCCAGAACTGCGAGGAAATCAAGGTCTGTGGACTAAGCCACCCAGACCGTGGCACTTCGCCATGGCAGACTAAGGCAGAAAACCTGTTCATCCCCTAACCGTCGCTTTGGGACAGCCTGGAGTAGCGTCGACAGTCATTTCAATACTGTTTTGTGAAATTTACTCTGGACGTGTGTTCATTTTTATTTGTTAGTGATCTAGTGTCACGGATTTACAAGCACTTACTTTCCCTACCTTTGCACTGACGCACACAAATCCTTAAATGGCCAGCCTCTGCCGTCACAGACAGACCACTGTGCGTCCCCAGCTATACCCCTAATGCCTGGCCAGGGCTTTGGCACTGTGGTGGCCGTGTACAGTGTCAATGTAGCCAGGCCAGAACTGTGTGTCCCGAAGAACCAGAGCAGCATCTGGGAGGCAGAGGCGGGACAGCAGCCATGCAGCCATGCGTGGAGTCAGAGGCTGGTGTATGTGCGTCGGCAGGCTCCTCTTATTGATCTGGGGCAGCAGCTCGGCCCATAGTTGCTCCATGGCTTCTTCAGCTTCTTTGAATCCTGGCAGGTGTGAAACTCCACGGCAAGGTGCCCCGCTCTTCCACAGGTCGCCTTCACCATCGAAGGTGGAGGACTGGAGGCATGAGAGACAGACATGGGACACGTGGGTTCCAGTTCATCCACATGGGTCTCCAGATGCTGTTTGTTCTCTTCCCACCGCTTCACGCCCATGGTCCCCTCATGAAGCCAGCCCATCCTGCTGACCAAGACCCAAGTCTTGACACAGGGACATCAGGTTGCACAGGCCGCTCAACCAGCGCCTATAATCAATACGCTCTAATCCCGACTAGAATTGCCTTGTTTCTCTTGAAATGGTTTTGCTTCTCTGATTCAACTTTCACTGATGCAGATTTTGGACCAGAGCGGGTGCTGCTGTAATAAACGCCTGAAACATGTGCAAAGGCTCTGGGACTGGCCTTGAAGTCTGCCTGTGAAGGCTTCTGTAAACAGGAGGAAAATATCACTGGAATCTGAAGGAAGGAGGCGCTTTTATGTGGTGGTGGGACGGTGAGCAACACTGACAGCATGGTGACTTGGGAAATAGAGAACAGTGAACTGTGTGACCTCGCTAAGGACAGTGCCAGGCACAGTGCAGGAAGTGCACCTGGCCTCGCCCAGCTGCCTACAGTAAAATGAGAGTAGGAAGATAAGCTAAAGAGCAAACAGTTAACGATAAAGGCGACAGGACCAGCAGAGTTCAAAAATAAAATGGTTTCTCATTCTCAGATGGCAAACAAAGTAAGAAATGGCTTCTGGATCTGGTTCCAGTGCAGATAAGTGAGCAGATGCCACGGTCTCTCTCCCACTGGTTACATCTAAAAACACTGTTCAGCCCTAGCCAGTGTGGCTCAGTGGACAGAGCATCAGCCTGCGGACTGAAGGGTCCCGGGTTCGATTCTGGTCAAGGGCACGTACCTCGGTTGCAGGCTCCTCCCCGGCCTGGGCCCTGATTGGGGACTGTGCAGGAGGCAACCAATCAATGTTTCTCTCACATTGATATTTCTCTGTCTTCCCCTCTCTTCCACTCTCTCTAAAAATCAATGGAAAAATATCTTCGTGTAATACTCTTTGTAATAATTTAAGCAATAAAAATATATATTTAAAAAAAAATATCTTCGTGTGAGGATTATAAATAAATAAATAAATAAATAAAATAAAAATACTGTTAAGCCCTGCTGATGTGGCCCAATGGTTCAGCATTGAACTATGAACCTGGAGGTCACTGTTTGATTCCCTGTACATGCCCGGGTTGCGGGGTAGATCCCCAGGAGGGGGCATGCAGGAGGCAGCCAATCTATGATATTTCTTTCTCATCAATGTTTCTATCTCTCTATCCCATTCCCTTCCTCTTTCTCTAAAAAACAAAAAAAAAAAAAAAAAAATCGATAAAACATATTTAAAAATAAATAAATAAAAACACTGTTCAGAATCCATAATGCAACTAGTAACGACTCTGAAAGGAAATAATAGCAAAGTCATTTGGGAAGGGAAATCAATACAAAGGTCGATAAGATGGTGGGTGTGTGTCTTGGGTGGTTTTCCTTCCATATCTCTTGGCATAGACTCAGAACAACCTGAAACTCAGAACTCCTGAAGTTGCACAGGTAAAGATCCGAGGGAAACCCTCTATGCTCAAAGGAATAGGGCAGAGAGAGTCATGCGGAAAACCCTCTGTTTTCCTCCCGACCTATCCAAATGCCATAAGCATTGAGATGTGGGGGTCTCAGGGAGAGAATGAGTGTATTTTGCACGTGGAAGGGGTGGCAGTCATTGAGGCCAGGGGGTAGACTGTAACTGACTATATCACCCCAAGATGGCCATCACAGGACCTCCTGTCCCACATGCAGTTTCCTGGCTTTTTCTTTGGCTCTACTCCCAAATTTACATAAGGAAAAGCAGAGTAAGGGAAGGGAAGGGTAATGGGGCAAAGGGTCATTTGTCCCTGATTAGCTAAATGCCCTTGGGCAAATTACAAAGATCACCTAATGAGATGAAGAAACCTAGGCAGGTTAAGTAGCCTAAAATATCAAAGGTGTGGCTGGTGGTAACACCAAGACAAGAACCCCTATTCTTTCCAATCCCAGAATGGGGCTTCTATTGCCCTAGAACCAGACTATTGCTACAAGTAAAGTATTCATTTAAATAAGAGAGACAAGCACCATGTCCACTGTCACCAAGGCCGAGCAGGAGGCTGTGGTCCAAGGACAGTGGCTGTCCATACCGGGCAGGCAAAGGGGCAAAGGGCCTTGGCACGCTCATCACATTTAAAGACCAGGGCTTGCCCTAGCTGGTTTGGCTCAGTGGATAGAGCGCTGGCCTGCAGACCAAAAGGTCCCGGGTTTGATTCTGGTCAAGAGCATGTACCTTGGTTGCAGGCTCCTCCCCGGCCTGGGCCCTGATCAGGGTGTGTGCAGGAGGCAAACCAATTGATGTGTTTCTCTCATTTCGATGAATCTCTGTCTTTCCCTCTCTCTAAAAAAAAAAAATCAGTGGAGAAAATATCCTTGGGTGAGGATTAAAAAAATAAAAAATGAAGACTAGGGCTCTGCTGTGCTGACCCAGAAACCCCAAGATTGGTGGCATCCCAGCAGCTGTCCCCAGAGACCGGCACTATAACCCAGGATCCAGGCTATTGCTTGGTAAGGGGGACAGGTCTTTCAAAGACCATTTCTCCTTCCTCAGGCCCTCCAGGGATCCAGGTGCCTCAGGGGCAGCGTGAGGAGCATGACATCAGAGCATGACCCCAGGGGCCCGGACACCTGATGAAGCATCCAGGCTCCGGGTAGGGGATCTCAGTGACTGTCACTTACATCCCCCCACTCCCTCCCTCTGCCAGTTCCTGCTTGAGAAGGTGGCGGTCAGCCATCATCCCCTTCCAATTAACAGTCATCCTTCCCTAGATAAAGTGAACACCGTTGATTCCTATTTCTCCAGATTAATAACACTTATTATGCTCAGTCTCAGATAAGTTAGTGCAGATGTCCTGGTATACAGAACACAGTGATTGGTTCAGGGCATCTCCACCTCCTTAGTCAATAATTTACCCGCTTTTCTTTAGTCTGACTCTCTGCATTATCTTTTGCTACATTCTCTTTTAGTCCCAGTGCTGCTGGAGAAATCAGTGGGTCCAGTTTCCCCGACATGAGTAGGAGTGGGGTTCTTGGGGTACCACTGGAATGAGCACTTCCGGAGTCGCCCACAGGGGAATGAATGGTGTTTATTGCCAAATTCTATTTCTCGGGTTGCAAAGTCCCTGCCCCTTGACCCAGTCCTGAAAAAGGTGCAGCTGGAGCTCTGGTAGAGCCAGAAGTAGGGCCAGTGTCCAGGGTGTTCCTTCCATAGTGGACCTGAGGCCGGAACAGCATTAGGCTAATCACAGTCCATTAGTCCATTGTGTGGAGTCCACTTGGCTGTGGGCCATGTGAGCAAAACAGGGCATTAGAGCCCTGCAAGCCAGAGGTCAGGGGCGAGCAGCTAGAGGGGGAGAAGGAGAGAGGAGGAGAGAGAGAGGGGGAGACAGGGGAAGAGGGAGAGAGGGAGAGAGGAAGAGGGAGAAAGGGAGAAACTTCCTTTGTTCAGGGATTAAGTATCTCAGATATCGTGCCCTTGCTGTGGCCACGCCTATTCTGGCCACTGACTGGCTCCCAGGTGTGACTGACAGGTAGGTGAGCACCCAGGCCTTACTGGGCCTGTGTCTATTGTCCAGTCCCTTCCCCAAGAGATCTGCGGGGCACAGACCTGTAGAGTGTTGACTGCAGCTTCCTGGCAAAGCTGTATAAGGGCGTGCCTAGATTATCTAGTCTCCTCTCTACTCCTTTCCTGTTAAATAATAACCAGGTGATGATAGCAGTATCACCAGAGGTTAACTTTATCTCAAAGTTGTGAGTGTCTTATTGTTACTCCCTGTGCTGACTACAGTATCTGCGAATACCAATGCCTAGTGACTAGTCTGGGTGCCAACCAAAGAATCCTCGTGGACCATATTTTGAGAAACCCTGACATTTGGCACCTATTATAGTTGCTCATTTAATACTTTTCCCCTATGGCACACGGGGCTGATTTTGCTGCACTGAAGCACACTTCAGTAGAACTCCCTAGTTATTCTCACCTCTTAGTCCATTTTCCATTTCCTTTTCTTCTTTTTGAATCTTTTGGCTGCCTTCCCCCCCTACACTTACACCATGACACTCACACACAGGTGTTAGCTACACTGACACACTGCCTCAGGCCCCGTGGACAGCAGCAAAGGTTAAATCCGTACTTTCGGGGACGAGCGTTACCTCCAGTTCTCCGCCAGGAGACCTCCCGGAGCATCAGTGTCCTCATCTGCCAATGGCAGCAGTCCCTTCTGTCACCTGTGTTCTTCACAAGACGGCTGTGAACGTCAAACAAGATAAGGTAGGTAAGAACACTCTGAAAGACCTGGCAAGCCACACACATGTAAGAAAAGCATTCGGGGAATTTGCGACAAAAAATAATTACACATCCGAGTATTGAAATTTGGCTTTTGTTCCTTGCTTGCATCTAATTAAATCAAAAGAAATGTCAGGTCTAAGATTCCTAGGGACCAGGATTCTGTTTTTGCTGGGCAAGAGAAACATGCTTTCAGTTTAAAGCTCCATCTGGAATTCTTACGGCTTTTTGTGCGGATCATTTTAATGCTAATGTAGGAAAGGTCAGCAGGGATATTCTAAATATACATCACTTTTATTTAATGAGTAACTTCATTAATAGTTATGGTTTGTCACGTGACCTGCCTTTTCACAAGCAAGAGTAGGTGCATGGCAAGCAAACCTTTGTGCCTGCCTGGGAGAGAGAGAGAGGAGACCCGCCCGGCACATTTAATGAGAGGTTTCACAGGGAACGCTGCGGGAGGCAGGCCCACTGTGCTCTGCCGGGGCGGGAGGGCTTTGTCCTGGTGTGTCACGCTCCAGAGGCCCTTGTTCACGGGAGCCACGGACGCGTCTGCAGTTGCTGGAAGGTGTGGAGATTTCGTTTTAAATAAAGAATGTTCTCCAGCTCCTGTGAGAACCCGCAGCTCTTGGCCCACTCGGTGCAAGAGGCTGAATGTGGTGCACGGACCCTGGAGCTGCTTCAGACCAAAGCAAATATTTTCCACTTCCAGGAATCAGTGAAGGGCCACCGATCAGCGGAATTCAAAATATTTCTCCAATTAAGCTACAGACCTACAGAGGCCGTTTGTTTTTGTTTCTTTTTTTAATCCTCACCCCAGTACATGCTTATTGATTTTAGAGGGAGGGAGGGGAGGGGAGAGAGAGAAACATCAATGTGAGAGAGAAACATCGGCCTGCTGCCTTTGAGACACGCCCCTACCAGGGATCCAACTCCCAGCCCAGGTATGTGCCCTGACCCTTCAGTGAACAGGACCGACGCTCCAACCAACCCAGCCAGAGTCAGCTTTGAACGTGAGAAGAAAGAGGACAGCAGTGTTACTAAAAAAGGAAAAAGGAAAAGAAAACGCTGTTCTTGAGACGACAGGGCGCTGTCAGCGAGCAGCCTGCAGCCCTTTCTGAGCGTCTGAACAAGGAAACACCTGCGTGCAGGGGGCCTTCGAAGCCCCACTCCCGCCTGGCAGAAGGGGAGAGTGTGTGGATTGTTCCGCGCTGTTACTACCAGTCAGGAAGGGAACCCAAGTTGTGTCACTGAGAAGCTGCCTTTTGGATACTGATTTTAAGCTGTTTGTTAAGAAATAAGACTCAGAAAGAACCTTTGAACCTCCCCCCTTTCCTGCCCAAGAAAGTCAGAGAGGCCTGCGTCAGGGATGGTCCCCTCGGCCTGATTTGAGTCGGTGTGGTAAACAGGAGGGCTTTACTCGGGGGGCTGCTGGCTAGATGCCCCCTGCCCCGTTGTCTCTGAGTTGCCTAGCAAGAATTTGCCTGCCATGGGCGTTCACTGTAAGTCACCCATTCTCGCTTCTGAAATCTAATACCACCCTTCACCCCCACCCCCACCCTTTCCTCCTCATCCAAAATGTCAATATCCAATGTTGCCTCACTGTCTTTGGAGCTTGCTTGCATATGTGCATGTATTAAAATTTCATTTTCTCCTGTTAATCTGTCTCTGTTCATTTGACTATTAGCCCAGATAGAACTTAGAAGGTGGGAGAAAAAGTATCAATTTTTTTAGCCCCCCCAGTTTGTATCTGGAAGAAGTGGAATACATGATGGACAGGCAACGTTAGCTGAATGAGTTAGATAGTGCACCCCATTATTTTAGTAACATTTTAACTTTAGGGGGGGTTTCTTTACAAAACTCCACCAGCCTGGAGCTACTGGCCTTTTCCTCTCTCTGCAGCTCTGACATCTCTGAGCCTCTTTCCAGTGAGATCACTGGTCTTAGGTACACATCCCTGGCACAGATGGAACCGCACTGCCAGGCCTCTTTCCTTCAGCTTCTTTTTATTGCAAACTTTTCCCACCTACCACATGTAAGGGTGTGTGCATAAATGTGCATGCAAACATTCTTTTTGTCAGAATTGAGAAAAGTGATGAAGCATTAGCGATGTCCTATTTCTGAGTGTGCAATATCAGCAGAACCTTCCATTTAACACTAAAAAAAAAAAAAAAAGGCGAGATTCTGTGTATTCCAGACATGTCCTTTGGCAGTGCCCGCCTCGAGTCACTCCTGTGAGCTCGGGTGGATGACTAGCCCTCAAAGACTGTCCCTGAGTGGAACCGAGATCGGAAGGTACAGTTTTTAAGTGTGGGATTTCCTACTCAGGACTTCCCAGCTCATTCCTGTCCCACCTGGTGGGGGGCGGAGATCGCTCACTGGCTCACAGGGTGAGGCAAGAGCCCACAGCTGGCCAGTCTGAGCTGTTTCTGAAGCTCAGAGCAGCTCTGACTCATCCCTCTTGCAGTCCGTTACCTTCCCACTCCTCTCACCAGACCAGCTACTCCTCTCACTCTGACTCCCACAAACCCACTTATTTTCAAATTGGCTCAATAACCATGACATTCAAACCCAACCTGCTCCATGCACAGTCTGCGAGAAAACACACAGTGAGAGTCGAGGGTCCACACAGAAATAACGGCCACAGACTGAGGACTGCTTTCCTGGCCGATGGGCGGTGAGAAAGTTGCTAATGAGAGGCAGCAGCGGGCTTCCGGACGTGTGCTGTCCTGCCCAATTGCATTAAGGGAATGCAGTCATCCCGACCGCTGGTTGTCAGGAAGCCACTCCAGATTTTAATTGAATTCACAGGCTCCTGCTTGATTAGGAACATAAGACTTTGGTGCCTAAACTGGATTGAGCTGGTAAGAACAAGCTCAAGTGGTTTTCTATCATAAAGTAGTGATGCTCGAACTTACTCTCCCTAGGACACTCCCAGGTCCTGTGGCCAAAGCCACAAAAGGAAAGTAAAAAAAAAACAAAAAAAAAAACACAACATTTTCAGAGGAAGTTTAGGTCCTTCTGCACGGTTCCAACCGCCAGTGCAATAAAACATGCAGTGAACATGTGAGGGGTTGCAGCTGGAGTGAAGAGAAACCAAGAGTTTGGTGCAAAGTCACTGTAACTAAGCAGCAATAGCATCAACCCTCCCCATCCTCCCGTGGATTTAAAGAGGTCTTCAGTTACACAGCCATTTCTGAGTTTGCGCCCTAAGTGGGCCTTTACCCAGTCAGAGTCCAAGCATCTAGAAGCCCCAATACTTTCAGAGGGGAAATTATTCAACAGAGTCATTCCACAATATTTGTTGAGGGCCTGCCATGTTTCAGCACTAAGACACAGGAGTTAAAACAACAGTTGCCTTGGAAATGAGCCCAATAAAATGAACTCTTGGACTATCCGTGGGAGCCCAGAGATACACATTCAACATGAGCCTGAATTAAAAAGAGAATCCATTTTCTATGTTGTGACTTCTTTACATTCCTTTGCTTTAAAGCAGTGGTTCTCAACCTGGGCTGCAACCTTGGAAATTCTGTTTCTTTGTTATGGGGTGGGGCCACAACATTAGTAACAAAGAAACAGAATTTCCGGAGGATGAGGCCCAGAAATCAGGATTTTAAAAAGATTCCCAGGTGATTCTAATGTGCAGCCAAAGTTGAGAACCACTGCTCTATAGTTTGCCTTTTAAAGACTGTGATGTAAATGGAATAATATAGTTTATAACCTTTGGTATCTGGCTACTTCACTTAACATAGAGCTTTTTATTTCATCCATGTTGTTGTGGGTACCAATAGTTCAGCCTTTTTAAGGCTGCATAGTATTCCTTTGCATGGATATATCCCTGTTGGTTTATCTATTCACCAGACCTTTGAGTTGTTTCTAGTTTGGGCTACTATAAATAAAGCTTCTAGAAACATTCGCTTGTAGGTCTTTGTATGAACATGTCCTCCTTTATCTTGGTTAAATAAATACATAGGAATAGGGTTATGGGTCATATAGAAAATGTATGTGTATGCTTGAGTTTATGAGAATTTTTCAAGTTGTTTTCCAAAGTGGCTAAACAATTTTGCATACAGCCCTAGCCAGTTTGACTCAGTGGATAGAGCCTGAAGAGTGAAGGGTCCCAGGTTCGATTCCGGCCAAGGGCACATGCCTGGGTTTCAGGCTCAATCCCCAGTAGGGGGCGTGCAGGAGGCAGCCAATCAATGATTCTCTCTCATCATTAATGTTTCTATCTCTCTCTCCCTCTTCCTTCCTCTCTGAAATCAATAAATATTTTTTAAAAAATTTGCATACAAACCAGCAATGAATGACAGTTCCAGTTGCTCAATATGCTTACTGACAAGAGGGTGGGGACAGAGATTTTTGCTTATGGAAATGTCACTAACACTAAAAGTCTTGAATGGCAATAAATCTTACATTGATTACAGAGGCAAGAGGACTTTCTCTCTACTCCATCCACTGACTACTCCGATTCAGGCTAAGGAGCATTGCTTCAAAGGAGAGTTGGAGTATAGGCGTTAGCCTTCCTTATCTGGAGCTACCTAGCAATCTGCACAGCACCTATAAGACACTCACTGGTGCCCTAGACAAAAACTTCATCCAAGAAAATCAAGTACTGCTGAATGTGTGACTCATTTGATTAATTAATACGAAGGCCTCTTAACTACAGTATTCTCATTGTTGCCATTGTTGATATTATCATCATCACTGACAAAGAGCCAGTGTGGCATATTAAGCAAGCCCGCTCCACGTCTTTGTCTCCCTCCTTTTAAGGAGGAGCTCTCCTCTTCTCCAAAGCCCATGCCCCCCTTGCACACAGGATACCAGCCCAGCCTTGCCTGCCCACTCAAGGAGTCTCTATCAGTTCCTCTTACCCTCTGTATCCACTTGTCCTCTCCCCTCA
Organism: Myotis brandtii; assembly: GCF_000412655.1. Taxonomy (NCBI): domain Eukaryota; kingdom Metazoa; phylum Chordata; class Mammalia; order Chiroptera; family Vespertilionidae; genus Myotis; species Myotis brandtii. The sequence goes on along the minus strand of NW_005371230.1, from coordinate 557,812 downwards.
TCAGCAGATAAACAAGCTGTAGCATATCCCACCTCAATAAAAAAAAATCCTCTCTTGATCCCATATCCCCTTCTAGGTATGGCCCCTTTCTTTGCTCCCCTTTATAGCAAAACTCCTGGAAAAAGAATGGCAGAAGGTCGAAAATTATGAAAGCTAAGGAGTGGGAATATGTATATTATTCTTACTACTTTTTTAATGTAAAAAGCTTATTGAGCTATAATTGATACAGTAAGCTGTGGACATTTCATATGTACAGTGGGCATATGCAAATACCCATGAAACCATCACAACCACCACCACCTTCAATAATTAACATATTCATCATGCTCTAAAGTTGCCTCATGCCCCTTTGAAATCCCTCCTTCCTACCCTGCCAACCGCTCCGCTGACTTGCTTTCTATTGCATATATTCATTTGCATTTCCTGGAATTTTTATAAATGAAATCATTCAATCTGGACTCTCTTTCTTTTTGGTCTGGCTCCTTTCACACAGCATAATTTTGAGATCCCTGCGTGTTGCAGCATGCATGAATGGTTCATTCCTTTTTATTGCTGAGTATTATTCATACCACAGCGTGTTTATCCATTCACCTGCTGATGGGCACTGGGTTATTTCTAACTTGGGACTATTACAATGAAGCTGCCGAACATTCATGTACAAGTCTTTGTATAAACATATGCTTGCATTTATCCTGGATAAACATCTAGAATGGAATGGCTGGATCATATGGCAGGTGTACCTTTACTGGTAAAATGTTAAGAAACTGCAAAACTGTTTTTCCAGGGTGTTTGTATGATTCAACAGTCCCACCAGCAGTGTATGAAAGTTCCGGATCCTCCACATCCCCATCAACATTTGATATGCAGTCAGACTTTATACTGTTACCATTTCAACAGTTGAGGTTTCTCACTGTGGTTTTAATTTGCATATTCCTGCTGACAATGAAGTTGAACATGTTTTCATGAGCTTATTTGCCCTCCATGAACTTTTTTTGGTGAAGCATCTGTTCAAATGTTTTGCCCATGTTTTTTTTGTTTGTTTGTTTTGTTTTGTTTTTTGTTTTTTTGTTTTTTTTTCCCCCGCCCCCCCCCCCCCCCTCCGGCCTTGCCCATGTTTTTAAGTTGGGTTTTTTAAATTGAGTTTCATGTCTGATGAAGGACACAAGTCCTTCATCAAACATGATTTATGAATATTATTAATATTTTCTCTCAGTTTTTTCATTCTCTTAACAGTGTTTCATAGAACAAAAGGTTTAGTTTGATAAACCCAATTTATCAATCTTTTAAATGCATAGTGCTTTTGGTGTTATAGCTAAGAAATCTTTGCCAAACTCAATGTCATAAGTGCTTTCACCTACGTTTTCTTCTAGACCTTTTATTATAATTTTAGGTTTGATATTTAAGCCTATAATCCATTTGAGTCCATTTTTGTATATTGTGTATTGTGTGAGGGTTTGGTTTGGTTTTGTGTTTTTGGGCATAGGGATATATAATGTTCTAGCAGTATTGACTGAAAAGATAATACTTTCTCTACAGAATTCCCTCTGCACCTTTTTGAAAATTAATTGTCTTTATGTATGTGGAGATACATCTGGTCTCTCCATTCCATTCCACTGACCTATTTGTCTATCTTTAGAACAATATCATACCATCATGATTACTGTACCTTTATCATAATAAATCTTGAAGTCAGGTAGCATTAGGCCTTCAACTTCATTCTTACCCCACCATCAGTTTTCAGGATTCCTCTCTATTCACACTCCTTCCTTCACTCATTTCATTCAGTCCCAAGATATGGAATATCATCTGTACACTCACTTATATTTCAGCTCTGACCTTTTTCAGACTTACACAATATATATTTTTATTTGACATTTCCATAAGGATTACTAATAGGCATCTCAAATAGCATGTCCAAAAGCAAATTCTTGATTTTCGTCCCCTAACCTTTTCTCTTTCCTCATGCCCCATCTCAGTAAACGGCAATAGTGTTCACTCTGTTGCCTATGTCAAAACCTTTCATTACCCTTAGTTTATCTCTTTTGCTCTCACCCCGTTTATAATCCATCTGCAAATCTGGGGAGTCACATCTTCAAAATCCAACTACTCTTACAAATTCTATGGCTCATTCTGTACCAAACCAACCTCATCTTTCACCTGGACTACTAACGCAGTTTCTTAACTGGTTTATCCATAATATGTTCTCCCCATAACAGCCATAGTGTTACTCTTAAAACGTAAGTAATCCTGGTGGGCATTTTTTTTTTTTTGCAGAAATTTATGAGGTGATCCTGAAATTCATGTGGAATTTCAAGGGATTCTAAATATCCAAAACAATCTTGAAAAAGAAGAACAAAGTTGGAAGACCCATACTTCACAATTTCAAAACATACTACAAAGCTACACTTTTCAAGACTGTGTGATAATGGCATGAGGATGTTGCTTAATATTATAGAATAAAAATCCAGACATCAATGGTCAATTGCTTTTCAACAATGCTGCTCAGATAATGCAATGGGGGAAATAGTCTTTTTTAAATAAATGATGCTGGGACAAGTGGATACACAGGTGTAAAAGAATGCATCTGGACCCTACCTCACACCATTTACAAAAAAATTAACTCCAAATGGATCAAAGATCTAAATATAAGAACTAAAACTGTAAAAGTCTTAGAAGGAAATGTAGATGTAAATCTTCACATCCTTAGGTTAGGCAATGATTTCTTAGATAGGATACCAAAAGAACAAGTAATTAAAGAAAAAATAAATTTGGACTTACTCAACATTAAAAACTTGTGCTACAATAAATACTATCAAGGCAGTGAAAAGACAACGTATAGAATGAAGGAAAAAAATCTGCAAAGATACAATTAATGCCATTTGTGCCAGCCAAACCCAAGGACAGATGAAGTCAGGGGAACAAATAACTAACTAAATAAATAAATAAACAAACAAACAAACAAATAAATAAATAAAACAATTAGAGCCAGACAGACTCAAAATAAAAGTAAAGCAGACCAAAGGATAATCCCAAACTCCCCTATACACTCATTTTGATGCACCAGCATATTAAAAATGCACCTGGAAAGCTGATGAATATTTTGCTGAAACCCTCCCCTAAGATTCTCGCCCACAGAAGAGAGATAAGACCCTCAGGACAAAAAACACCAGCGTGGGCTTGCTTTAGAGCACGCCCATGCCTCTTCTTGGGCATGAACTTTTTACTTCCTCCTAAACTCTGAGGGTCCCCATGAGACTTGCAACCAGGGAGCAGCGGGCAGCAGCAGCTCATCCTGTGCTTACTCCCTGGCCCTGTCTCCAGTGAGCTAACAGCAGCCCCACCTGGGCTCACTTCTGTCCTATAAGGTTTCTAGGGAGGCAGAGCAGAGCACCACCTAGGCTCTCCCCTGTTGCTTCTTCTACCCTAAGTCTTTCCTTTGCTTCACTGTCCCCGGGTTTATTAAATGTTCTCTCAAAATCACCTGGACTCGTTTTGTGAAATCTTTCCTGTAAGACGTCAAGAACCCACACACCACATGCCAGCCTGAGGCAGACCCACTCCGGACAGGTCCCCATCAGGTAACAAAAAGTCCGAGTCTATGAAACAAGGTTAATATTAGAGGTTGAGACTTCCATCTCTGCCAGATGCTTTAATTGTCAGAAAGGATACAGATTTGGATATCCCACCACTAAAATAAAACAACATTATATGTGGAATCTTACTCAAATTTATCCTAGGCTATTCCATTAGGCAAGGATTCATCAAGATACTCTAATGCCTTGGACAGGTTATCAATTAGTCTCAATTTGGCATTGAATTAAATCAACATCAATTACCCTTAATTTGAAAATAATAAATTTGAAAGTACTGTTTTTTTTTTATTATGAACATGTCTAAAACAAAATACACAGGAAAGCAGAGAGTAATTCCACTTAAATCAGTATTTTTTTCCACCTGGGAAACAGAGCACTGAACAATGAACCTTTTATGATCCCATCCCTAATATTTAGACAAGAAATTATCTTGTAATCTTAAAGGAAGGTCAAGGTCACCACTGTTCCCCACGCAAGTCCAGCCATCCTAAATTGGATGACAGAAAAACAAACATTACTCCAAACTCCACATTCCTCTCTAGGTGAAGAAATGGCCTTGGGTCAAAAAAAAAAAAGAACTGCTAAAAGAATCTACCATTCTTAAACATGGCTCTCCCTCCCATTTATTCCTCATAACAATAGAAAGAAGTAAAAATCAAGAGGCAAAAACAGAGCTCAGAAGATAGAAGCCAAGTGTCTATTTTTTTCACAATCTGCCCACACCTTAAATAAACATGAAACATTACAACTAGAGTTAGTCAGATACTACAGGAAGCAGAAAGACTAAAACAAAAACCTCAAATATCCGGCCCTCATCTTTCTTCTACATGAAATCTACTTTGCTTCCTGCCTATATTTCCTCACAAGAAGTTAAAATCAGATATGATGTTATATAATGACCAGGCCCATACTATCTTTATAAAAATTAAGTATTTTTCTTATAAGCACTAACCCACATATCAGAAAAATTATGGCCCTAGCCGGTTTGGCTCAGTGACTAGAGCATCGGCCTGCGGACTGAAGGTTCCACGGTTCGATTCTGGTCAAGGGTGCATGCCTGGGTTGTGGGCTCAGTCCCCAGTAGGGAGCCTGCAGGAGGCAGCCGATCAATGATTCTCTCTCATCATTGATGTTTCTATCTCTCTTTCCCTCTCCCTTTCTCTCTAAAATCAATAAAAATACATTTTAAAAAAGAAAAATTATGTTTTATCAGAGGGGACAAAACCTAGAAATTGTTTGTACCTATATACAAGCAAGAAGACATATATAAGGTTCAATGTGAGTGTATATTCCTTTAGACTTTAAAAAAAAATGCCTGTATGTGCGAATAATTATGGTGGGGTTGGGTCAGCGTATTTATAAAGTTCTTTGAAATCTAACATCTTTCTTGTTGTCCAAAGCAACAACCTCAGGAGAAAACAAAAGAATCCTGGTGAGCAGAACATCAGCAGCCGAGGGTGCCTTTCCTCTCAGGCACAGGCAGGAAGCAAGTGAAAGGGGCCAGATCCCCATGACCTTCCCCAATGCACCTGCTTTACTTCCCAGCCTTGACCCCCATGGCCATCAGTCCAACTCTCCTTTTAACCGGCATGCCTGGTTGACCTGGCCTTTCCGATCACTCGCTGCAGTACAGTTACTATGGTTACCTACGCATCTGCAGGTGGCTCTGGAGTTTAAGAACCACGTTCACTGCTTTAGTTTGAATTGCCTTACCAAACTGTCATGTGGGGAGGAAAGGTAAAGCCATCCTCATTTTACAGATGAGGAATCGGACTCAAAGAGGTACACGACCCTGTATGAGAGTCAAGAGTTAATACATAGCAGAGCTAGGCCTCAAGCCACCATTTCATCTTTCTCCTCAATGGGACGTTTTTTTTGAAAAAGTAAGTTAGGGTCACCTCTTACCTGCTCAATCTCCCATCCACCACGCACTCTTCAAACCCATTTCGCTCCAACATTCCCCTCACTCCTGAATTGGAATGGTTTGTTCTGGGGCCTGTGGTGAGGATGGTAGTTTCCCATGAATTATGTATATTAAGGATGACATACTATATATATATATATACACACACACACACAACACACACACACACACACACACATATATATATAGTGTCCACCCAAAAATGTATACACACACTTTGAATAATTATAAAGGCACGTTTCATTTTCAAAACTGAGCTATCAGCTGTTGAAGTGTGTGCACATTTTGGGGGGCACCCTGTAACAAGGGTCTCCGTCCATCACTGCAGCTGGGGGCTTCCCCACTTCCCCTGACACACAGGCATTCCTCCAGGGTTGTAACACTAACAATTACGAGTCCAAAGATCATACAATAGGGATCCCAGGCCCAACTAAAGCCAAGTACGAAACTGCAAGGGCAGTCGTTCAAGGACGCTGCCTGGGTTTCCAGGGGGAAATATCTGACTTGCAGACTCCGCTAGAGTCTTCTCATTTCCCACCAGGTGTCTGTGGGAAAAAAGAAAAAAAAAAAAATCCACCACTCCCATCAAGGCCAGGATGCCAGCCTATCTCGCCCCTGGGAGGGATTTCTGACAACTTCAAGAACAAGCGCGAGCCACCGGTGCGGGGCCTGCCCGAGGTGCGGCGCCACGGCCCCTCGCCGGGTTCAGAAAAGCAAAATCGTGCACCCTAGAAACTCAACAGCCACATGTCAGCTGCAGACCGGCTACTTTTTGAGACAGAAAACAAAAACAAGCTACTCCCGAGAGCTTCCCTAGCGGCCCACAAACCCCTCCCACCTTGAGCTTTTCCAAGATTCGCTGAGCCACAATTACCCAAGACACTCGCGGCAGGAAGTGCAGTTAAGCCGATGGCAGTACGATGCATCCTGGGACTTGTAGTCCGCGTTCAGAATGCGCAGGCGCAGCGGTGAAGGCGTGGGGGGGGCACCTGGGAGCAGAGCCCCACGGGGATTGTAGTTTCTCATCAATTTACATATTCTGTTTTAAGGATGTCAGAAGTCAGGTGGTGCATTTAGGAGATTTCTCATTTCAGACAGCAAGGGTGCTCTCAATGCATGCCTGTCGGACGGGGAGACTCGGTTTGAGACCGGTGTGTGTACACACAGCCTTCATTCGACGAGATCTGACATGGACTGAGGTAGCCCCCAAGTGGAGAGTGGGCAAAGGACAAGCCACACAGTCTACCTGTCAACAGGACTATGGAACCATGAGAAAATACTGTAGAATGAAGGAAAGGAACCCTTCCAAAGACTCAGAAAAAGAACAGATGTCAGTATCATTCACCTCATGCATCAGAAGAATGTTTTTGAGAAATTTTGACCTCTCCAGGAAAGATACCAAAAAATTATGTATATGACGAGCAGGCTAATGAACGTATAGCACAGTCTGGAAGAATATGTAGTAATTGTTAAGATTAATTTCCTTTGAATGAGAGGTTACTTTGTTTCACCCTTTTATGTATTTTCTGGAATGTTTACAAGGGCTAAGTAGTCTTTGGGGGGATAAAATATTTCGAATGTGAAGAAAAGTATAAAGAGCAATTTAACACTCTGGAATCTACCACAAAGCTTCATCATGTTTAGTTTAGGTCTTTCCTTCCGTTTTCCTTCCTCCTTTCTCCCTTCCCTCCTTCTTTCTTTCCTGCATTAAAAGAAAAATAATTATGGGGGGGGGGGAATCCCTTTATAAATATGTAGTCCTTTTTCTTCTGCAGAGAACTATACTTATCTATCTATCTACATGTATATATATATACTTTCTGCAGAATATTTATATATATGTCTGTGTATATCTACATACATATGTGTACATATTGTGTTTTTCAAATAATGATGTTATATGTACTGTACATATCATTCTACAATTTGCTTTTCTCACTGCTCTGCAACCTGTTTTTTAGATTTATCAGAAAACACAATACATGTAGTTCTAAATCATTCATTTTAACTTCTATATACTATTGCGTTGTATGACAATGACCGTGTAATTATCTAACTTGATAAAGGACATTTACCCCATTGCAAGTATTTTACTCTTACAAAGAATATTGTTATGACATTCTTAAACAAATGTGCAAGAGTTTCTCTGGGGTATTTACGTGTGAGTGAAATTGCCAGGTCTTGGCAGTATACCTATTTTCAGCTTCACCAGATGCTGCCAATTGCTCTACAGCATGGTCGAACCTCTTTCAACTCTACCAAAATCCCAGCAATAAAATAATTTATAAGTTTCGACTCGCTCGCTCTTCTGAGGAGCAGGATGAAGTCTTGTGCCATCCCACCCTGAACATGACCATCGCTTTGCCCAGTGTCTCCATGCTGTAGATACTTCCCGCCCATTAGTCAGCAGCCACTGCAGTGATCAGATCCACTGTCACGCTATCTTAGAGGTTGTGTTCAAGTGACTCTTATTTTACTTAATAATGGCCTCCAAGTGCAAGAGTCATGATGCTGGCAATCCAGATGTACCAAAGAGAAGCTGTTGTAAACTGTGTATTAGGTGAGAATTTTACAAGCATTATTTATATCAGCGGTAACGGTGGAGCTGGAGAGTATGGCGCCTTCTCCAAGCTGCACTGGCGAGACCCACCAATAGTGGTGGAACTGGGGGCCCTTCCCAAGGCCATGGCTCTTGCATCTCCCTGTGCTTGTGGACTGGCTTGGTGATCCACTGGGTGTCAGGATTTCTTCTGATAGCCATATGGAATGGTTCAATGAGGAAAACCTCAAAGAATTTGTAGGTGGAATCTTCACCAACCCAGGAAGAATTCAGAACCCTCACAGCCCCACAGTGACATCCAGCTTGCTCCTCGGCAACAGACTGAAGACTCTGAGCAAACTTTAGCTGGTTAACACCATGATGGACAGGCTTGCCTTAGGCACAGGGTGTCTGCGGCCACCACCAATCTGATATATGACATAACCTTGCTGGGCCTTGTATCCCAGCTTGGGTGCTTTGTCGGGCCAGGTGGGGGAAGGCTGTGGAGCGCAGAGAGCTGGCGGCACTGCCAGCAGCGCACCCTGAGAAGGAAGCGCGTCACATCGGACTGCTGCTTCCTCCATCGCTCCTAGATGTACTTCAAGCGCCCACCTGGGTTTACCTGGTGGCTGCGCCAGGCGGGAAGGAAGAGCCAGGGGACCTTTTCTTTTCAGTTTATAATGTAAAGACCAGATGATGCTAGTTTTGGGGGCGGGTGAGGAGGACCTGAGGGTATATTATTGTGTTTTGTCTAAATTTATATGTACTTGAAATTCTTCATAATAAAAACTATAAACTATCCTCCCCTACGCTCCCTCCCCCAGCTGTCTGCCTGCTCTCTATGAGTCTGTCTCTATTTTACTTGGTAGTTCAGTTTGTTCATTAGATTCCACAGATGGGAATGTTGGGGGTGAGTGGAGGGATTGAAAAAAAAAGGAAAAAACTCATGGACAAAAGTGTGGTGACTGAGGAGGGAGAGAGGTGGGTGGAGGTGGAAGAGGGTATGGGGGGGATAAATGATGATAGAAAAAATAAAATAATAAAAAATATAAACTAAAAGAAATTTAAAATAAAAATAAAAAACAAGTAATCACCAGGAATGTTTCCCCCTTTTATGAATCTCCCTATTGCTAAGATCTTACATGTAGGTCTTTAATCCACTGTGAGTTGATTTTGTCAATGGATTCAATTTCTGGTAAGTATTTTCACATGGCTAAATCGGTTCCTCCCCTTTGCCATTCAATTTCTGTGGTTGCCACTTTAACCTCCACAGTCAATCTTTTTTTCTAAATTTTCTTCTCTTCTCGTAAGATTCATCTTTGCCTAAAACAGGGCCCATCTCTCTTTGCTTTGCCCCCCACATCTCCTACCATCCCAGACAGGCATGGCCGCTGGTGCTCCCTGCCCCCTCTGCAGCCAGCATGCGTCACTGGGAACAACTTCACAAGCAATATTCTGAGGTGCAACCCTCAGGTACTAATTCTCCTGCTTTTAGTCATTCACACGCTTCATTCACAGAAATGTTGAGTCAAGCACCGTCTAATTACTGACCTAGATAATATCCCTAGATTTTTAAAGATAATACAAAGTTTATTTTAGGAACAACTGTGACTCATCACAGAAGCTAATGAACTTGGGAATTCTAGAAAATTACTCAAGCATATAAAGCCAGTTTCCAAGATTTCGTTTTCTTAGTTCAAGGTCACAAAAATTGGAACATGGTGGGAAATGACATCCATCCCTCATTTGCCTGATGTCTAAATAATTAAGAGCTCTAAATCAAGCTAACAAATTGTTAATTGAAAAAGTGTTCCCTTGCCCTAACTGTTTGGCTCAGTGGATAGAGAGTCGGCCTGTGGACTGAAGGGTCCCGGGTTCGATTCTGGTCAAGGGCACATGCCTGGGTTGCAGGCTTGATCCCCAGTGTCGGGTGTGCAGGAGGCAGCCAATCAATGATTCTCTCTCATCATTGATGTTTCTAGCTCTCTCTCTCCCTCTCCCTTCCTTTCTGAAATTAGTAAAAGTATATTTTAGAAAGAAAGGAAGGAAGGAAGGAAGGAAGGAAGGAAGGAAGGAACTGGGTTCCAAACTTCTCTCATGCCTGACCTCTCTATCTTGTTTTTTTGTTTGTTTGTTTGTTTGTTTGGTTTGTTTTGTTTTTAAGTGCTCTCTTCTCCTAACTTCCCAAAGGCTGTGGTTGAATTTAGAATTCTCAGACTCCTTGGTACAATAACGTGGTGACAGAGGGAGAGCTGGCCCCCAACCCTGGGCAACACCCTTCCTTTTACTCTGTTCCTCACTTGAGGAGCCTCCCATCCCCTTGTGTGGACCCCCGAAGCCCCATGCACACTCCAGCCACACACCTTCCCCCGCTTCACACTGCAGCACCTGTGTACCCTTTGAGCGAGCACAGCCCGCCCTTTGAAGATGGACCCCAGGGAGACGCCATGTAGGCTCAGGGCCACGTGGACAGGGCCCTGCGTACCCAGAGTTGGTCTAGAACAGAGGGAGCAAGGTCCAGGCAGGAAGGGGTACAATCAGGGGAAGACCAGAGAGGTGCTCTCTGAAGCACAGGGTACAGGCAGGGGTCCTCTTGCCCAAGTCAACTGCTCAACCCTCTCAGCCCACCTTCCCCTTCAGCCTCAGCCACAGTGGACAGTTCCGGGGAAATGTTTCCTTGTGCTGCCAGCATCCTATCCTACCTCAAACTCAAGCTCTGCCCCAGAGCATCTCCAACATTGTAGGATTCCTACCACCACCATAGCCACCACCCTACACACACACACACACACACACACACACACACACACACACAAATGCAGCCCAAAAACCTCAACTCATACAGGACAGGAGCAGGCAGGCAAATGCTCAAGCCTACCATTGTTTCACATAGACAATTCTGGAAAGCTTTTAAGATCCTGGTAGAAAACAAGCCCACTGCTCACTGGCAGCAACCTCACTAACACACCCTCCCCTCTGCGTGTCCTCCTCGCCGGTCTCACGCCCCCTGCTGTCTGGCTCTTGCGTCCTGGAATCACTTCCCAAATAAAACACCCGCACCCAGGTCCTGCCTCTGTTTTCAGGGCTTCTGGGAAGAAGAAAGGGACAGACCTGGGAAGTAACAAGTCCAACCACATCACCGGCACAGTCTCCCTGGTGCCCTGCATCAACAACCATTTAAGAACTTTTCTTGAGGTGGAACTCTTCTCCACACATTTGTTTGGGGTTGGTTTGTTTTTTAATTTGAGAAGGTGGTCCCTTTGCTCTTTCCTCTATTTTAACGTCCAAATTCCCTTTACAAAATCTCGCTTTAATGGTTAAAATTTCCCAAATTAACTGTGGCCTGTTGGGAGGTAGGATGGAGGAAGCTGCTTATGGGAAATGAACAAGGAAGGAAAGCAGACCAGACGCAAAAAGCTGTTACTAATTTTGACAACAAAGATTACAGTGAACAAGAAAAATTGCAAAGAGCCCCTTTTTACCACTGGCTGAGGACTGTGTCTACCAGATTTTCCCGGACAATCCCCATTTCAAATTGTTGACATGAGATTCATAAACATCCCTCTAGTCCAGTGGTTCTCAACCTCCTGGCCCTTTAAATACAGTTCCTCATGTTGTGACCCAACCATAAAATTATTTTCGTTGTTACTTCATAACTGTAATGCTGCTACTGTTATGAATCGTCATGTAAATATCTGATACGCAGGATGGTCTTAGACGAGCCCTGTGAAAGGGTTGTTCGACCGCCAAAGGGGTCGCAACCCACAGGTTGAGAACCACTGCTCTAGTCAGACCGTTTCCCAGATTTAAGCTTCAGAAAATAGAGTCACAGACCATCCATAGCCATGTGCAGGCCATGGGCCACTTTCTGTCGCCGGGGCTTCCAACTGGCCTCCTGCACGGCTCAGAGCTCCTAGGTCCTGGATACCTACGGGAAGGAGCCCTTTGACAGGCCAGCAAGCACCACTCCTTCCACGGCCTGGCCTGTTAGGGTGCCCCACTGCAGAAGGCCCCTCTGAGCTGGCTACTCCTGGCCTCTGGAACCACCTTATTCTGCACCAGTGTTTACTGCCAGCCTCGGAGCGAGGATCCCAGCACTGACTTTGGCCCTTATGGGAGGGCGCCTGCCACTCTTGGGCTGGCTTGCTTTGGCTCATAGAGTTTCCTTGTGTTTAATTTCTGGGTAATTTCTTCAGAGTTGAAGCAAGAAGAAGATTAAAAGAGAAAGGCAAATTTAAAAAAGAAAGAAAAGGAGTCTGGCTGGCATGGCTCGGTGGTTGAGCGTAGACCTATGAACAGGGAGGTCATGGTTCGATTCCCAGTCAGGACACATTACCTGAGTTGCAGGCTCCATTGCTAGTGAGAGGCGTGCAGAAGGCAGCCAATCAATGAGTCCCTCTTATATTGATGTTTCTATCGCTCTTCATCTCCCTTCCTCTCTGAAATCAATGAAAGTATATTTTAAAAAAAGAAAGAAAGAAAGGAAATAGTGTCACCATGCAATGAGAGAGGCCTGAATGGGGTCATGGGCCTCTTCTTCCAGGCACCTAATTCCACCCTGAGGCTTCAGCCACTAGTGACCTGCAGTTGAAGCTGGTCATCTACTATTTATCTCCACACTTTTAAACACCAAAATCAGCCCTAACCAGTTTGGCTCAGTGGATAGAGCGTCAGTCTGCGGACTGAAGGGTCCCAGGTTCGATTCCGGTCAAGGGCATGTACCTTGGTTGTGGGCACATCCCCAGTAGGGGGTGTGCAGGAGGCAGCTGATCGATGTTTCTCTCTCATCGATGTTTCTAACTCTCTATCCCTCTCCCTTCCTCTCTGTAAAAAATCAATAAAATATATTTTAAAACAACAACAACAAAAACACCAAAATTAAGGTGGGTGGCGCAGAGGACCAACCTGGGAGCATTAATCTTAGAGCTGGAAGGAGCCTTAGACTAAGCTCTCACTTAGCAGATGAGACTCTGCCGTAGGAATGCAGCCTAAGAAAATTAAAGCCCCAAATGGTGGCTATTTAATAATGTTTCAACGAGCCAGGGGTCATTTTGTGCAATAAAACTGGTGTGGAGGGATCCTGCAAGATGTGGACTCCTGGCATTGATTTCATCATCTGTGCTGACCCCCAGTGGTGGAGGTAAGAAGCACATGCAGGAGGGTTAGTGCATCCAGGAAACACATTAAAGGACAAGAGAAGAGAAAATTGACCCTCGTTATGACCAAGGCTACGATACCTTGTAGGTTGGGTCCTCCTCTTCAGAAATTAGAATTTCATCCCTACAGTTATGAATAAACACCTTTCATGTACAAGCACTGGAAAATCAAATTTTAACCTCCAAATTAAAAAAAAAACATGAAAAATATTTATAATATTCCAAATATTATTCAGCAAGCATTTATTGCAATGAACCATGGGCCAGACACTACTCGAGGCCTTTGGGATGAAAAGATCAGTAATCCAGGGCCTTTGGCTGGAGGAACTCATGGTTCTAGCCTTGGCAGGAACAACCAACACATCACTGCATTCAGTGTGATGTGCACTATAATAAGCAGTATAAGGATCTCTTCCTTTTCACATTCCCCCAGACCACAGAGGTTCAACAAAATGTAAATGGGCGAATACAGGGATACTCTCTTCCCTCCCCTGACATCTAACACAAGCCTTCCATAGCTGCCTCTGCAGCCTCCTCTTTTAAGATGCAAACACCCCAACAAGTATGAAGTCTTTATCAAACCCACTTTCCCTAGCCTGAGGTCAGCAGATGCAACTTTCACCAGATAATTTTGCCCATCCTATATAATAAAAGTGTAGTATGCAAATTGTCCCCTCGACTGGGAGTTCCTCTGGGAGTTCAGCCAGGGGCAGGGCCGGCCCCGGGGGAAGGGAGGGAGTACCCACAGCCGGCAGCTGCTAGGGACCCTACCAGTGCACGAATTTCATGCACTGGGCCTCTAGTCTTTTATAAACCTTTAAGTCTTTGTGAAAACCTTTGAAGACAAAACCACCACAACAAAATACTTTCCTATTAAAACACCTGTTAACTTCATAACTTTATTGTTTCTCCAATATCAGTGTAGAAGAAACAAATGCTTTTTTACATTAATATAATTAGCAGCATCAAACATCAGAGATATCAGAGAAGAAAAAAATAACCTGGAAACTACAGGATTGTAAGGACAAATCAATGGAAGGGGCATACTTTAAAAATATGTCAAATTACAAGTTAAGTAGAGAATGGTTGAAAGTATGGTTAATAAAGCAAACAGAAAAAACTTGGCAAGCAGCACTGTGAAGAGAAAATACCAGTAAATGTGGGGACCTGAGCTCTGGGTGTCTTTGTTGTGCAAAATGGAAGATGAAAAAGAGGCTATATGCATTGATCTGAATACATTAACAAATTTCAGTAAAAAGTAAACTGAAATATATTCATCCTTAGTAGATGAACAAAAGAAATAATGCTTCATATTTGGGCAACTTTGGTTAAAAGGAGGGAAGCAATTTTGAGCTATTTAAAAAAACAATCAATACTAAATTAGGCCAAAAATTAGGATTAATTTAATTTAATTAGGATTTAATTAATAATTTAAGGGGAAATATTAACCAGAGGGGAGGGAGATTGGGAGACTGGGTGAAAAAAGGTGAAGGATTTAAGAAGTACAAATTGATAGTTACAAATAGTCACTGGGATGTAAAAGTATCACACAGGGAGTATAGTCAGTAATAAGATATTGTAATAACTGTGTATGCTGCGAGGTGGGTCCTGGAAATATTGGGGGGAACACTTTGTAAAGTAAACGATTGTCTAACCACTATGCTGTACACCGGAAACCAGTATTGACGGAAGCCAATTCCAGCATGTCAGCGGGGCTGAATCATCTGGAAATGGCTGAGGGCATTTCCCCAAACCTGAAAAGGATGCATAAAATGATTGCTTGCTGCCAGACAGCTAAGGGCATTTCAATTTACATGTTATTGCCTCGTACTGGCCAAACACCTGAACAGCTGTAGGCAAATTCCCCCAATCTAACAACTCCTACTGTATACCTAATCCTACCCTTTGATGTGTATATCTACCTCGCCTTAGGACAAATTATGTTAATAAATACCAAGGGGTCCTGGAACAAGGAGAACTTGGAGAACTTGGTTTCTTTTTTTTTAAAGGAATCTTTTTAAAAATATATATATTTTATTGATTTTTTTAACAGAGAGGAAGGGAGCGAGGTAGAGAGTTAGAAACATTGATCAGCTGCCTTCCCCCACTGGGGAAGTTTCCGCAACCAAGGTACATGCCCTTGACTAGAATCAAACCTGGGACCCTTCAGTCCACAGGCTGACTCTCTATCCACTGAGCCAAACCGGTTAGGGCAGAACTTGGTTTCTTTAGCCAAGCTCCTCTGGCCCCCAAAATGCCTTCCAAAATGATGTTTCGTCTCTAGACTCTTGATTAATTTATGCACAGCGCCTTCTCCAGATTCCTGAACTCTTCTTGATGCCGGATCAAGACCACTGGCATTACAGTACAAAATAATGTTGAATGTAAACTATAACGGAAAAGTAAAATTTTAAAAATTTGATCCACCTGAGTTACAGGAAAGTGAACTATGTGATGTTTTGCATCTATTCTACTGGCAAATATGAAGCAGTTTGACAATACCAAATATGGAGAGATTGTGGATCAAAAAGATCACCTCTCTATTATTTGGTGAAAGTTGACATTAGAACAACCACTTTGGAAAGAAGTTCAGATTATCTCATGAAGTCGAGCATTTTCATATTTTACGGCATAGTAATTCCTCTGCTATAAGCTGTAGAGAAATTCTTGTCCATGCGTACCAGAAAACATTTTATAAAACTCCAAAAACTCAGTGCCATTCATGATAGCTAAAATCTGGAAATAGACCAAATGTTCATGGATAGGAGACTGGGCAAGTTAAGAGAAAAACGGGTAAGTTTTTAAAAAACAAATAATATGTAAACAAAACATGTTTTAAAGCAAGGGAATCAACATAAACTCGGGATAGTGGTTACTCTTGGGAAAGAGTGGATGTTAGTAGTTGTTAGGGTCACAGTTCTAGTCCTTGGGTGTGTGGTTGGTTCACAGGTGATCACTGAATTATTCAAATACATTCAAACATATTGACATATGGGCCCAAGCACAATCAAGGATGAACTATCAACCAAGATATGCCATAAACCAAGGATTCCGGTGAAATGTACACATGAGCCCATTTTGTGTACTTAAGTCATTTTAAAAACAGAAAAGTAAAACAATAGAAGAGAATTCTTAACAAATGGAATATAGGGCCTCTTGTCATTTTCTTACCCTATAATTCTCTTTGTTGCCTCTTTAGCAAGGTTTTATTTTAAATGTGGTTCTTTATAAAATATCTCACCTTTGGTTCTTCAGATTCTTGAATATATAGTGTTCCCTACTTGTTAGTATCCAGGTGAGAAAGTTCAGAATACGTTCTTTTAAGCCAGTGGTTCTCAACCTTCCTGATGCCGCGACCCTTTAATACAGTTCCTCATGTTGTGGTGACCCCCAATTTCATTGTTACAAATTGAACATAATTAAAGCATAGTGATTAATCACAAAAACAATATGTAATTATATATGTGTTTTCCGATGGTCTTAGGCAACCCCTGTGAAAGGGTCATTCGACCCCCAAAGGGGTTGCGACCCACAGGTTGAGAACCACTGTTTAAGCGTTCAGCTTCTTCAGCCTGTCCTAAGTATTATTCAGTATTATTATTTCCTGCCCAATTGTAACTCTCATCTAGAAACGGGCATGATACCCTACAAGTGTTGGCGTTGCTTTTTCATGCAGCTAGGATCGGATGAAGTGCATGTGTCTAACAACACAGATTCCTCAGTGGCTAGCACACGAATCTCTCAGTTGCTAGTTATCTCTGTATTTTTCCACTGAGTTGGGAAGGGAAAGTACAATGTGTGAAGTTAGACTAGCGTGTTACCCATAACATCTGGGGACCTTTGTCTTTTCACCTTTGGCTGCTTAACTGTCACACATCGAATCTCGGGTGAAAGGCACTTGTATTACGGGGACTTTCCCTTAGTGCCTTTGTGGCACATGAGAACAGATTCTCCATTTAGAAGCATTTAAATATTTGGTATGTGAATAAGACAATTAAAGGAATGAACTGGTATCTTTTAGTTCCTGAAGACAAGACCACAGTGACAGTAACTAGGTCAAGATATGGCATCTAGCCCTAGTGGATAGAGCATTGGCCTGTGGACTGAAGAGTCCCAGGTTCGATTCTGGCAAGGGCACATGCCTGGGTTGCGGGCTCGATCCCTATTAGGGGGCATGCAGGAAGCAGCTGGTCAATGATTCTCTCTCATCATTGATGTTTCTCTCTCTCTCTCTCTCCCTTCCTTTCTGAAATAAATAAATAAATACATACATACATGTATATATGAAGAATCATTTAAAAAAAAGATATGGCATCCAGAGAGGGTCAGTTTTAGTCTTTGAGAGTGAATCCCCTTTACTTCCCTCTTGTCACTCATTGACCAGACCAGAAAGATAGGGTGGAGCAGAGGAGCAAAATAGTAAACACATGGTGTGTGTGTGATCACTGTCATGTGCTGCAGGTACTTGTCATGGTCACTACACCTGACTTCTTATTGACAACAGGTAGGTTGGAAAATGTCTCCTTGCAGATTTTCTTGATCATTTCAATTGTTTTGGAATGAACTTACCTACGGTTCAGGAAGATTGTTGAACAACATGGGAACACAGGTTGAAGTTTGCTCCTTGGCAGGCCCACGTTAGAGTAGCAGGCCTGTCCTTTGTCCTTAGATCACCCTTGGGACATGTCATGATGCCACCACTGGTCTGGACCTTGGTGGAGAGTGGGTTGCTAACCCCTGTGCCTAGGAGAGAAAGATACATCAACAGCAAAGTCATAAAATGAGTGGGACTGCTCACTGTGGAAGGTAGGAGTCTAAGATGTAAGAATTTAGTGCTTGACAGTCATATGAGGTAGTGAGGCTTGATAAAATTAAACAATGTGAAAACTGATGAACACAAACATTTCCCAGGATAGTATTCTTTCAGGGTGCGGTACCTGGAATTTCTGCTGTGATTCTGTAGAATATGTTAATCTCGCAAGATGAAAAATCACCTGGCCAATTTTCAAGTGAGTCAAGAGTTGACTCACAAGGCGTCTGCTCAGCATTACTCTCCCCGTGTTAAGATGAGGCCAACAATGTGAAAACTGATGAACACAAACATTTCCCAGGATAGTATTCTTTCAGGGTGCGGTACCTGGAATTTCTGCTGTGATTCTGTAGAATATGTTAATCTCGCAAGATGAAAAATCACCTGGCCAATTTTCAAGTGAGTCAAGAGTTGACTCACAAGGCGTCTGCTCAGCGTTACTCTCCCCGTGTTAAGATGAGGCCCACACTTGAAGGCCTGGTGTGACACTGGAATAAAAGGCCAATCAGCTCCTTCCCTTCCCCCTCTCCTTGCCACTAAGTCAGATTCCTCTGATTGGGGAGGGGGGTGACCTGCAGAGGACAGTACCAGGGGGATTCAGTCACTGGTGTGGGTCTCAGAAGGGGCCCTACTCTTCAGCCCCTTGGACTTGGGGTCTGCAAATTAGAAGGGACTGGTGCCCTGTTTCCTGCTTGGAACCTGGAAGAGAAGCTCCCTAGGTGCCCTCTCCATCATGGTAGCTGTAGAATAGGCTGCATGGTAAGTGGGCCTGAGGCACGCCCTCCAGAACAAGCGTGTACTAAGCACATCCCAAGGGTGTCAAGAGCAGGCCCTCAGAAGCTGAGCAATGCTAACTTATCTTGGCCTGGAACCTTTGTTGTCTGTGGGAAGTAGGGTATACCAAGGCCCATCAGTTGACCTGCTTTAGAATTGGCCAGAATCATTTCTATTTGTTAAGCTATTGAGTCAACAAGTCTCCTTTGCTTTCTTTTCTGACATATAAATAGATGGAGTTTAGGAGGCTGGCCAAAGGTAGGTGTTCTGGGACTTTCTTGGACTCAACTTACTCGTATTGACCTGAAAGGACAGGAAGTAGCCTCTTATCAGAGGTTCCCTGTTTATATCACCCACCTCTCTGACAAACTCCTCTAGGGCATGAACCATGTCTTTTATCTCTACAGTCCTAGCATCTAGCATAATGCCTGGCAAAGAAATTGTAAACACTCAATAAATATTTACTGAATGAAAACTTTAACTTTTCCAGGGATTTTCTGTACGCTTAGGGCTAAACTTGTTGACATGAGTGACATAGTCAAAGTTGAAGGGGGGGGGGCAGCCATAGAATTTGGGGAGCCTGCTAGTATTGTAAGAAATATTTATCCGCTCTGTTAACCATGATTGTTTTATTCTGATTAAAGAAGGCACATGCTACCCTGGCTGGAGCTGACCTGGAGATGCAGCCCTTCCTCCCATTTGGAGCTGCCTATTATCATGGAAAGATTAATTATGCTGCAGAAACCAGAGTCACCAGCCCTTTGAAGATCCCCAGCCCTTTTTGCACACCTGCAGGCCTTTGCAGACCTCCAGCCTGCTTACCTGTTCACTGCCCACCTGGCACTCCCTTTGGCTATTTCCCATGTAACCCCAGCCCTTGCATATCACGAAGCCTTTTGAAGACCCCTGCCCTTTTGCCTACTTTTCCTTTGTGCTTTGCTATATAAACAGCTGGCTTATGGGGGGCTGCAGAGCAGATTTCTGGGGCTGACCTGCTGCTCTCCCATGCTGCCGGCAGTCCTGGAATAAACACTCATATATGATTCAACCCTGTCTCTGCCTCATTGTAGTGACAGGCAGCACGGACCCATTGTTTGTCTGGTTACAAAAGGGGCTCTCTCTCAAGGTGGCTTAGCATAGTCGCTAAGTGGGAAGATCCTATAAATAAACTCCTGGGTTCAGATCCTGACCCTCCCACTTACTGCTCTGTGTCTATGCTCAACTTACTTCATTTCCCCCCTCTAAAAGTTGGGGACACGTCATAAGGTTGATAAGAGAATTACATGAGTTAGTATTTAAAACCACTAGAAGTGTGGTCGCAAATCTGAGGGCTAGATGTCTTGATAAGTAACTAGTTTCCCTAGTGCTACTGACATTTTCAGTGACAGCAAACCGATGGGTATCTAAATAACCTACCATGTTTCCATAGTGCTTTGTCAACTTTTCCATCATTATCTTTAAAAATTTTGTCACGTCACTCCTACTGGAAGGAAAAAGTTATTGCCTCCATTTTAGAGAAGCTGGAGTTTATACTGGGAAAGAGGTAGGTAGTTAGCCAACGTCAGAGCTGATGCTAATCAAACTACATGAAACCCAACAGAGGAAGTGTAATGGGGGAGGTGATGTGGGGATGGGGGAATTGAGCTGAAATGAACTGGGACTATGTTTTGTGAAAAATATTTTAGTCGTAGTTATGAAAAATGACATAAACCCAGCTATTCCGGAGGAACTGCCTTGCATGTCTTGTTCCTTGAATCTTTTGACTGGGCCAGACCTGTGGACTGGGCTAAACTCAACACTGTTTTACAAATCATTGTTTGTAAATTCTGCAAGAAAGCAGGCATCCTGACCAAAGGACTCATGATTATGGACTGACTCTCTACCTGAAGATGGAATCAGTAACCATTGCATAGAGCCAAGAGTAGCTCAGCTTGTTAGCACCAACAGGAATCCTTCCTTCTTTTCATGTAATCATTCCTTTCCTTTTCAGTTGAACATAGTTTGCCTGGAAGTTTCACATGCTGAAACATGGGCTGCCCAACAAATAGAACCCCTCCAAATATCATGCAGATGTCAACTCAGAATTTCCTGGATGCTATTTGAAATCATGCCCCTCTCTAACTGAGGTAGCTGTGTAACAGGGTAGTGATTTATGGTTGTTTGCGGCAGCAGTCTCCGGTATTTACCTATGCTGCCATCTTGGTCTCCCCAGGGTAGTGATTTAATGGGACATTTACTTCAGGGTTTGAACACAAAGTAGATGGCCTAAGGCTCTCAGATAGCCCTCTCTAACTGAGGTAGCTGTGTAACAGGGTAGTGACTTGATGGGACATTTACTTCAGGGTCTGAACACAAAGTAGATGGCCTAAGGCTCTCAGATAAACTTTCACAATAAGCTTCCATCAGTGACTTGATGAGTTTTAAGAAGTTTGTGAAGGGAACCCATAGCAAATTATTTCAAATTTTTAGTGGTTTAAGGATATGAATGCATTATAGTGGCTCTGAAGCTAGCCTCTGTTTCTTTTTCATGTTCTCATTGCATATACCAAAACATTGTTTTGATTCAAACATAAAGGGTAGATTAGACAATGGACTCTTTCAACCTCTCAATTGCACTCTTTGCTTGAGGGTGTATTAGCAGATGGGATGAAATGGGGGAGAAAACAGGAATAAATCAGGTTCTAATTTTGTACAATTTTGCACTGACATTAGAAATTCAAATGAAATATAAAGGGTTTTGATTGACTTGAACATCAGAGAGATATACCTGGAAGGTTCATATTAAACTTCTCACATTAAAGATTTTTCAAAATAATTTTTTTTCAGGATATCAAGTTGATCAAGAGGAATAATGTATCCAAAGTAAAACAGAAAGATAGAATCTGTCCAAAAAACCCTCGACTTTTGATATTTGCATAATTTAATTTTGTATCAGCCTGGTTTGCGACAAGAGAGTGATGAATCAGACTACAGCTGATAGGCATAAGTCAGACAAGTCTGATCTGCCTCTCGCTCCAAGGTCTCAAGGTCATAGAAGGGAACAGAGAGCCATGAAATTGTGCAGATACAGAACAAGATTTGGGTACACACACTGTCTCCACCACTGGTAGCCCAACTCATTCTCACAGATTTATAAACAATAGAAACTCTCTAAAGACATCCCTTGCACATTTTCTTTTTAAAAATAAATCTTTATTGTTCAGATTATTACAGATGTTCCTCTTTTATTCCCCCCATAGCTCCCCTCCACCTGGCTCCCACCGCACCCCACATTTCCTTTTTCAGTCCTCTCCATCTCAATTTGCATCAGCAACAGTGGCTCTGAGGTAAATGCTCAGATAGAAACATGGCCGCATTGGCTGGAAATAGGGAACTACTATTTCTACATGGTGCTCTTGACTCTATTATGTTCTGATTAAAGTTGGAAATATAAATAATAAGGTTTTGAGCAGAATCATCAGTTAGCTTTAAAAATGGGCAAAAGCTTTGGAAAATGTAAAGATCTAGAAAGAAAAGGTATAAATGAAGAATAGATCTGGAAATATTATAGTCAACTCACTTAGAGGATTGTTAGATAATATTAAATATGCGTATGCTAGTTTCTTTCCTTGGCTTCCTCACTCTATACGCTCCTGTTTTTCCACCTTTGACCCTGGCAGTCCTCAGTCTCCTTTCTTGGGTCTTTAAGTTGGAGCCTGCTCCCCTTCCATGTGCACTCTCTCCCCAGGTGGAACCTCCAGGTACCGCATCTACAAGGCCCTGTACCATCTCCCCTCCACCTCACCTGCTCTCCCTCTTGTTGATTCTCCTCCAGCCACAATGGCCTCCCCAATGCTCCTTAACCCTGCCAGGCAGAAATGAGTGTTTGGAATTATTTTGGTAAAATCAGTGAATTAGCTTTCAACACACTGGCCAAGCATGCTTCCCTCTAAGGGGAACAGTGTGTGGGGCTATGGGGTCTCTGAGATGACATTTAAGTCACCTGAAAACAAAGGGTGGATTAGATAATGGACGCTTTCAGCTCCAATGTGCTACTTAATAGCTTTGTTCCAAGTTTAAATTTGGCAAAAACATCTTTAAAGGGATATGCTTGCCTTTGTTTTTTTGAACCTTTCTAAACATGTCAGTCCCTCAGTTCTTTTTGTTATCAATGTAGCAAACAGTAGAGTTTCTGTGCATGAAAAATCCCTTTGTGGGTATTTGTTGGGCTGCCCTTCAGGTGATAATTCACTATAATCATATCGCAAAGAATAAAGATGGAACAATTACAAAGTCAATTAAGAAACTAAGGGACCAGATACTATAGTTTGCACCTTCAACTAAAGAGATGATACCAAGAATTACTTTAAGCTCAAGTTCTTAATTTATTTATTAATTTTAGAGAGAGAAATAAAGCAGGGGGAGAGAGAGAGAGGAAAAGAGAGAAGAAAGAGAGGCATTATTGTTCTACTTACTTACTTACGCCATCATTGGTTGCTTCTTGTATGTGCCCTAACTGGGGATCCAACCCACACATTGGCACATGGGGATAATGCTGTAACCAACTGAGCTACCAGTTATGTTATTAAGCAAGTTATTATTTCTCAACTAATATCTGCAGAGGTTGAGGTGAAACAGAGAATAAACAATCTAAACGAAATCCCATAACATAGCTGTTGTAAACTATGGCACCCTCTCCACCCTTATCCCAGTACTGACCCATGTTCTTGTTACTGAGATAGTTTTGTGCCACCCCCCTCTTCTGCCTTGATTTTAATTCCATCTTTGAAGACAGGTAATACCCTGACATGGTTTTAAAAAGTCAAAATGATATAGAAAAGCAAACATGAGAAATCTTACTTCCACCCCTGCCCTTATCCACCATTTCCATTTATATATTTTTAAATCCTTCTGGTATCTTTATGCAAATGCATATTCATATCCACACCTCCCCCGACCTCCCCAATTCCCTTTTTACACAAAACACAGCATACCCTCTATAGTGTTCTGTTTCATCTTTCTCACCTAACCATACATGCTGCTTTCTCACTTAACCATAAATGGCGATCTCTGATCTACCTCATGCTGTTTTGCAGCAAATTCTGTTCCACTGTGTGGATGCACCATCGTGTATTTAACTTGTCTTTACAGTTGGGTTGCTGCCATTTTTAGCATTAAAAGTGTCGTCATGAATAATTGTGCGTATAATTTTGCACATGTGCAAGTGTATGGGCACTGTGTTTTCCAAGAAGTGAGACTGCTACTTCAGAGTGAGTAATCTGATAGGTATGTCAGATGCTCCTCCCCGGGGAACTGCAGCATTTCACACCGCCACCAGTGGGACAACGCATCCCCTCTGACCTGCCAACAGAATGTCATCAAACTTGAGGATTTTTGCCAATAGATGACAGGTAACACCTTAGTTTAATGTGCATTTTTCTTATTATGATGGAGCTTAAGCTCTTTACCTGGGTGTAAGGGACACTTGGTCTTTCTCTGTGAACTGTCTGTTCACGTCCTGGTCCGTTTTTCTATTGAGCTGTTGGTCTTTTTATTTTTCACACCTAAGACTTCTCATAGAGAGATTAGCATAGGCTTGATTTTCTCAACACAGTACAGAACTATAGCCTTAAAACTGAGTCTTTAAAAAGTTATTCATGCCACCCTCCTATTGGGATATTCCCAATCAGGAGAATTTTATTTAGTCTTCTGATTTCAAAGTAATATCTATTCAGTATAGAAATATTGGAAGAAGCCCGGTAGGCGTGGCTCAGTGGTTGAGCATTGACCTATGAACCAGGAGGTCAGGGTTGGATTCCCGGTCAGGGCACATGCCCTGGTTGCGGGCTTGATCCCCAGTGTGGGGTGTGCAGGAGGCAACCGATCAGTGATTCTCTCTCATCATTGATGTTTCTATCTCTCTCCCCCTCTCCCTTCCTCTCTGAAACCAATAAAAATACTTAAAAAGAAAGAAATATTGGAAGAAGTTTAAAACAACCATGCTCACGCTTTCTTACATTCCTTTTCTAAGTATGTAAAATCGAAAGGGACTACCTTCCTTGTCACAACACCACCTCCCAGAGGTGGCCCTCAGTGGCCATCAATGGTTTCTGGCTTATGGCCCAAGTTCTATTTCCCCCTCTACTAGCCATACTTAAAACGTATGTGGTGGAAAATGTTTCATTTCAGCAATATCCTTTCTACTGTTACCTTTCCACAAAGCAACAAAACAAACAAAAAAATATGCCCATATTTAGGGGTTGTGATTCTGCAAACCTAGCACCCTCCTGGCCGTGGCCATTTTAGGAACAGGGCCTCCTGCGAGGGCTGGAAGAACAGAGGTCTGCTTACCTATTGCTCATCTGCCACCCTCTCAAAATATCTGATTATAGGGTCCTGCAGCATCCTCTCTGGCCCTTCCAATTGAAGCCATTAGTTAAAAAACATTTTAACTTCAATTAGTAGCACAACGATGAAAACAACAAAAGACGCTTGACCATGTTGGTAATTTTGTTAGAATTTATATTTTGAAATAAAAATTCATTAGCAACTCTTTACAAAATCATCACATAGAACACACTTTGAGATACCGTTACCTGCTGCATTTACTTATAAAGTTACAGACATAGTAAAAAAAACAACCGTCATTTACAAATGCGAGTTGCTTTCTTTGAGCAAAAGGAAGCTTGAGAATGAGAACCAGGCCTCCCAAGTGAGGAGCTGGAGCCCGCCTCCTGGGCTGGGGGTGGCGAGTAATGGCTGCGCTGCTTCCCTCGCCTTGTTTCCCGGGCACCAAGCACCAAAGCAGGAAGACTGGATGCCTTCTCAGTCCTGTGTGCTATGGCCCTTTCATTTTGGAGAGCATTAAGCAATTGTAACAGCATCATTTCCTTTGATCGCAGACTTTAGCAGAAAAGAACATGCTCAGATATTTTACTGCAGAGGGCGCTCCGGTCTTTGTTGTGACTCTCATCTTCTTTGGAAAGCTTCCATTTCAGAGTTTGTGATTTGGTTCAGTGTCTTGGAGAGCCCTCCTCTGGGACAGTCTCCAGGCACACAGTCCTCTTCCTGGAGCCGGAGCCTGCGGTCCTGCCTTCATTACACGGCTGCGCTGTCTGTGCTCAGGCTCAAACCACCTTGGACTGACAAAGGGCCCCCTGATTGACTATGTCCTGCTCACATTTCACGTTTATCGTATCAGTTGTATTTTAGTGTGTTCTCATGGAATGTCTTCAACTCACGATGCTATCAGCTGGCCTGCTTGGGAGGTTTTTACTAACAGCTCTTCAGCTTGCTCAGGGACAAACCGGGAGAGCCTGCTGGCGGATGAGCTGCCGTATAGCACCCGAGAGTTCTAACTCTCTCTTCTGCTAGTAAGGATGCATTCAGCCTTAAAAGTGTCAACTTAGATTGCCCACACTTTCAAGTAAAATATTTAGGTTCTTTTTCAATATTAAACATGATTTTTTACAACAAAATACATGTTCAGCATAAACATTACCATATGCTCAGATAAATGGCCTAAAAACACAGCTAATTCATCCAAAGACACCTATTCTAAAATCAAGATCCTCATGCCTTGGCCATGCACATGGCCCCTAAATCCTAGGATACATTATTCCATCACCACACACTATTCTATCATAATTTCTATAGTTTGACGAAAACGAGAATATGCTTACATGAGAGCATATCAGTATCAATGAAATTCGTTACTCAATGTTTAACTCCATTAATTACTTGAAAATTCAGAGCATAGCACCACTAAAACTTGCTAATTATCAGATCTTTTAATTTACAATCAGTTCTTCTCATAATTGTACCACTACCATTTATTTATTCCTAATTAAATTCAATGTCAACTACCCGATTCTGAGTTTGAGGTAGCGTCATAGTGGCTCTATTGCTATGAAAGTACTCCTGGGAGTACCAGAGTAGATTTAAATGAGGGAAGACACAGTATAAACCTTTCTCCTCACTTGGCAAACAAACTAAAAAGAAAAAATCATACATTTCTTTAGTGATAAAAATACAATTCTTTTGTGAGCATAGATACAATGCATGGAATCTGTTTCTTTGCGTGAAAAGTAGAGTCAAAGGAGAAGGACTCAAATTCTGTGGCTACCTTCCGGTTAACCCGAGTGAGGATGTGCATGAGCTCCAGCTTGTGCGAGTACAGCTTCAGCATCGCACAAAGCGACTGGATGAACCAGGATCCATCCTTTGAATTTCGCCAGGAGTAGTAACCTACAAGGCAAAATATAACCAAAGTACCATGGGTATCTGATTCTAAATTCTATATAACCATAAAGGTAAAACAAGCATAAACTTCCGTTGGTATTATTAACCATCAAAAGGAAAAAAATAAATACACATTTGGTTTCGGGGAAATGACGCTGAGGGGAAAGAAAACAACAGAAATATGTGTTGTGCACACAACACTGTTTTCAACCAGGAAACAAAAGAAATGTGGATGAACTTCGCCATTGAGTTGCTGAGTTCTCCTTTCTGGGCTTCCTCCCAAAGGGGAAGAACGATGAACACGCAGACGAAGTAGCAAAAGGCTCACTATAAGGAGCACAGTCTTCAATCAGACTATTGGTTTATCCAATAAATAAACTGCTTATGTATGCACACATGTGAGTGTCCTAACTCTGTCTACAGAGCACCCAAATAAAGTGTAATACACTCATTACAGAGTATTAAAGTCCACAACGGGAAACAGTGTATTTATTGTACTTTTTTCAGATTAACTATTGGGTTCATTGCTTTTAATTTAGAAATACTTTACTTGGAAAAATGCCTAGAGGTTAAAAAAATCAATTTGAAAATGTAACTCTGTCTAAAAATACATTTATCCTGTACTTCAAAACTCTGTGATCTCCCGCGTTAGTTGAATAAATAACTGTATGCATAACAGTTATTTACATGATGATATGTGCAACACACACACACACAAAGCAGAGGCTAATAACCTATTTGTGTATCATTTACTTTTTTTCTTTTCCCTCATTCCACTTCTACCCTCCAAGTACGACTCATATTTAACTTTTTTTATTTCCCATCTTCCAAAGAATTCCTGGAAAACATACCTCTCCCCTATTCCAAGAAGTGGGTGAAGCGATGAGTTGGCCTATATTACAATACAGTATCCTATCTGATATTAGGTTCATGAATGACACTGTAAGTTGCTTTCTTATAGATGTCTATTTTCTAGCCAAACTTGGCTAAAAACCACTTTTTGAGACCTTTCTGTGGTCAAGGTACCCTAAATACAAACAAGTTAGCTATTTTTTATGGATATAGAAATATTGACAGCCTTTGGAGCATATTCTCCATTGTTTAAAACCTACATATAACATTCAGGGTTTGTGACTTCTTACCAGGTGCTGTAGAATACGCATACAAGAAGTCTGCCTCCACTGGTATTTTCTGACATGCCATGTCATCATCAATATTGCTGTCAGTCTCAATACCGCAGTCCAGTTCTGTTCCTCGGCAGGCCTAGCCATTAGAGAATAAACATTTATTTTTTAAAAATGTGTACTCACATAACTGATTTCTGAGAAATGTAAAGGCTATGTAAAAGTTGATGTTAACTATGCAGAATCTTTTTAAAAAAATATATTTTATTGATTTTTTACAGAGAGGAAAGGAGAGGAATAGAGTGTTAGAAACATCAATGAGAGAGAAACATTGATCAGCTGCCTCCTGCACACCCCGTACTGGGGATGTACCCACAACCAAGGTACATGCCCTTGACCGGAATCGAACCTGGGACCCTTCAGTCCCCAGGCCGACGCTCTATCCAGTGAGCCAAACCGGGTAGGGCTATGCAGAATCTTTTTGATGCAAGTCTAAAATTAAAATTCATTCTGTATCTCCTAGTGGTAGTTAAAATGAGTAAGAAAGTTACAATAGTTCAGTAGCTTCAGGGAAAAAATCTTTTGGCTAATCCACAATTGAGTGAATCAATCCCCAATACATCCTCTGTAGCCAAGTTGCTCAGTTATAGATTACCTGAATAATGAAAAGTTTGGGCTTTCCAGCTAGACTTCTACAGCAATCCCCTCGGAAAAAACTTGTTAATTTTCTCAAGTCAACAGGTCCATTTGTCCCAAAAATTATTCCTTCGTCACCATGGCTTAGAAGCACGCAAACAAAACTGCTCCTTTTGCTATGATCTTCTTTAGAAACTGGAAAAGTGTTTACAATTAAGAAAACAAATAACAAACAAAAAAGAACACAACTCTATTCAACAATCTCATACATACTATATGGGGATAAGATGAAGAAACTGGGAACAGAACTAAGAGATCATCCAAACCCAACTAGGGGCAGAGCAACCTACCCACACCATTTTAGAGACTGGGCACGAATAACTCTGATCTCGCCTATATAAGATACACAGAGTAGGATTATGCACAGTGTAGTTCTACAATTCTTCTGTTTTGTTATTATATGTATAATCACAGCTAGACCTTGGACAATAAAATTGTCCTTGGATAAAACTGGACATTGAGGCATTCTTTTAATTATTTCTTACCGCTGCACATCAGTTCCACAATTTCCTCGCGGGTAAGATCATTTTTGTTCCTGACTTCGTATTTCAATTTTGTGAATGTTTCCCTGAGGTTTGCTGCATCAACATCTGTACCCGACCGAGATGCCATTCCTTGGAACAGAAAGCATTACTTTTATTTGGATTTTTAAAAAAAGATTAACTGCTCTGAAATGAAATGAACTTTTCAATGATTCACACAATCGACAATAATTCACACAATCGACAATAAATTCAATTATTCTTATCACAGTGACACGAAGTCTTTTTAATTTCTTAGCATCTGAGACACTTCCTATGTGAGCTTTCAGTGTGCCATCATGTAAGCAGACGCCAACGTGCTATAGTCACCAGGATGTCTTTCACAGCTGCTGGACAGTGCCAACAGCAACAACTCAAATGCCTAAAGAGCGATTTGGTGAAATACGTTATGACTTGTTTATATAATAGAATACTGTGCTGCCATTAAAATTATTGTAGACAAAATTCTGCCATGGGAAATGGACATTCCTTAAAAAAGACTAAAGAATAATAAATACTTCTTAAAAATTTTTAAAAATACACAACCTCACACACTGAGAGGAACTGTATTTCTTTGATTTTATGTTCCCCACTATTTTAATATACATCGCTACCTTCATAATGTCTTTTTAAGAAATACAAAACGAAAACACAAACCACTACCAATTAATACTTTTCACTGGCATTCTGCCATGGGCAACCTCCTTTAATCCTCCCACTCACCATGCGACAGGTACTATGATTAGCTTCATTTGTCCAGATGTAGGACATGAGCGCACAGGAGCTCAGGAACTTTCCGCAGTAGCAATGCTAGTGTGAGACCTCGACCCAGGGTCCTTCCTGGGCTCCCATAAATGTACAGTTTGATTGTACCAGGCACTCAGATTAAAAATGCTAAAGTGTGCCCTAACCGGTTTGGCTCGGTGGATAGAGCGTTGGCCTGCGGACTGAAGGGTCCCAGGTTCGATTCCAGTCAAGGGCATGTACCTTGGTTGTGGGTACATCCCCAGTAGGGGGTGTGCTGGAGGCAGCTGATCGATGTTTCTCTCTCATAGATGTTTCTAACTCTCTATCCCTCTCCCTTCCTCTCTGTAAAAAAAAAAAAAAAATCAATAAAATATATATTTAAAAAAATGCTAAAGTGTTGTGGGGAACACACCTTAGAATTGAGTAAATTTAAGATGCATGAATGGAAAAAAGAATGTCTTTATCTCTAAAATATTATTTATGAGTAGTGTAATTATGACTGATTTTAATTTTTCTCTTAGGCTAATCTGAAATTTCTATTATGGGCATATATTATCTTTACAATCTCCAAGGGGCCTTTAAAAAATTTTTAGAGAGGAAGGGAGAGGGGGAGAGAAATATCGATGTGAAAGTGAAACAATGGGCTGGCTCCTGCACGCCCCACACCAGGGATGAAGCCGGCAACCAGAGCATGTGCCCTGCCCGGGAATCAAACCTGCAACCTTTCAGTGTGAGGAACAATGCCCACCCAACTGAGCCACACTGGCCAGGGCTAACTTCCCCAAGGTTTTACACTGAAAGGCTGAGGACATGCACTGTGTGACAAGGCGACTGAATTCTGGTCCTGTTTGGTGGGCACTTAGTGGTAGAAGAGGAAACATCAGATGCCAGAGGGTGTTGTGAAAACCTGACCTTGAAATCTCCAAGCAGAAGAGAAGCTCACTCTAAGGCAAAAACCAGGCTACTGGTCTAAGTATTTTTTAGGGAAAGAGTGGAGTAACGACCTTTTATAAAAGCATAGGTTCCATGTAAAATTCTACAGGAGAAGGGAATCATTACTAGCAATGTGAGGCACAACATCTAGTGGCTGAACGTGGCATCTCAATTTATAGGCAATAAAGGCAGTAAAAATGGTGCCACTCAGATTTAGACATCTATTTTCAACGGATCTCTCCTCACTTCTATAGCAAACCTAACATCAAATCCTGCTTCTCTTTCCAGTGTAATCTCACTTCTTGCCATTTTCACCACCACTCTGGATCTGCTGCCTCCAGTGTCTTTAAATAAAAATTAATTCTAATATGATTTAATATGTCAATTCAAAGAATTATCAGAGCATCAATTTATAGGTGAAAAAATTGAAAAAAATAGCCAAAATGTTCATCTTTATGGTCAATTTTGCAAATCAAGTGAAAGGTATAGTTAGGGTGTGGAATATTATATAATCATTAAAATATCAGATATAAAAATTATATGGCACCATAAAATATGCTTATGTTACCTTAAGTGGAATAAGCAGGATACAATATTGTTTGTATATTATGAATAAAATTAACCTTTGAAAGAAACTGTCAAGGAAAAAACAGCAAGCAATATATCACCATGTTAATTAGCTTTTTAGGATTGTGAGGAATTTTGTTTTTTACAACTTACTGTTAATCTTCTAAAGGTATTATTAGATCCAAATTGTACACCGTAGAGGCTGAGAAGGGAATTTGGTGATCATGCCAGGTGAACCTAACAGGAGTTTCAGTAGAGTGTTGGAGGTGGAAAACAGGGAATACCGGTTTAAGGGGGTTGGAAGGAAGTGAAGATGGCAAGCTTAAAGCACAAGTTTTTAAAATGTAGGAAAGGAGACAAAAAATAGATCCAAGCTTACGAGGAAGCAGGACAAAAGAAAGGTCTCATTGAGACGGGAGTCTGTCATCTTTGCAGGGAAGAGGAAAAAGTCAATAAGACACATGAAGACACGGGAAGTAAAGAAACAGGAAGTGGGCTCAGAGCTGGCTGGGGTCAGGCACCAAGGCTGAGGGCAGCTCTGCCACTAAGTTACCTGTGGGACTCTGTGCAGGGAGCTTAACCTTTGGCATCTAAGAGTGGTTACTTTTCAGGGTTGCTGTAAAAATTAGATGAGACAATACCTCTGAGGTACCTTGCAGTTCCTGGAAAGGAAAAACACTACTACTTACTATTTGTTGTGGTCCATTCATTAGCATAAAAGAGGAGGCAGATGGACAAAGAAGCAAGGGTTACAGAAGTCAGGGCCGAAAGGCCGACATTCAGCTAGGAGGCGAGGTGTTGGAAAAGGGAGAGACTTTGATGATGGTAGATTAGCTACAGAAGAGTTCATCTGTGTTGTAGAGTCTGTAGCATCCTGCTCTATCTCCACTTCATGGCTATTCTGTGTCACAGTGTAATAACATCAATACTATCTTTGATATTATACCAAATATAAATGGCACAAATATTGAAGAGTTAAAAAAAAATTAGGTCATGATACATACCAGTACTTTTATCAAAGTTCTTATTATTGATTATGATGCATAAGCCCATTTCAGGATAATCCATCTTGTAAGTATTGTCCAAGGATATCCCAGAGTCCATGGATTTGCTGCCATGGAAGGGCTTTCTGTTTGGAAATCAAACAACAGTTCACAAAGGTTGCTGTTCGCATGGATACAACTGAGTCACACATAAGCACAGTGAACATTTGCAGCATCCCTTTCGCAGAGAGGAAATGACCACCACGAGGCTAAGCAACGAGCCGAAGGTCACGCAGATGCTGTGTCAGCGCCGAGGCTGAGTGCAGGCTTTTCATCTCTATACTCTGCTTTCCTCTCAATTTTACTAAAATTCCATCAAATACATTTTTCACTTTAAAAGCACAATATGTATCACAATTCCTAAATTGTTCCTTAAAACCTATGAGGTGAACAAATTAAAAATGTATTAATACATAGAATCACTATTGTAAATAATGGAAAATACTTGTCTGAAGGTCACTTATCCCAAAACCTCTTATTATCCAGATCAGGGCCAGCAAACTTTCCCTCAAAAAGGCCAAATACTAAGCATTTTAGGCTTGCAGGCCACATGATGTCTGTCGCTCTGCTGGTGAAAGTAGCCCAGGGCTCTGCTGATGAAAGTAGCCCAGGGCGATATTTAAACAAGCGGGTGTGGTTGTTCCAATAAAACTTGACCAAAAGAGTGCAAGCATGACCCCTGGTCTAGACCAGGAATCAGGAACAAACATCGGTATCTACAGACCACATACTCAGCACTTTATCTGAGAGCACTGCCCATTACACACAGCTCTAAAAAAGTGGTTGGGAAAAGGTGAGAACAGTAAGTTGTAAATAAAGGAAGTCACATTCTACAGATAAGAAAGTTCAAACTCTGAAAGCTGAGTGACTTCTTGAAGGTCACACAGATAATGGATCCCAGAATTAATTCCCCACCGCCTCCTGCTGCCCCCTTAGGGTACATGCTCCTCCACAGGCAATAATAAAATAGTTGGACTGGTAGGGGACATGCCTGATACACAGCAGAGACTCAGAAAGCTTAGGAACATGATGATAACATACCATAGGATCAAAACAGACCTAAGTCTATTTTGGGCTCCCATGCAATTTGCTATTAAATTATGTTCTACTATGATATAAAAGATATGAAAATGTGTAAATCATTTTGAATGGGTTTAAAAAGAAATTAAAATCCTCTAAAATGAGCTCATATTTCAAAGTTTAATTTCTAGGGAAATTCCTTTACTAAACAATCATAGCTAAATTCTTATGGGCAACCTGTTAGTAGTATTGCTGTAATACTGCTATTTAGTACTAGAATTAGCCTGTAATTCCTTGAATAGTCCAAAATAAGAATACTGGGTCCCAGAAATAAACTTTTAGAATTAAAAGTATCACAAGAGATCCCAAATAGGTAATAAAGATATGAGTTAAGAGTGTTTGAGTTTTATCTCTTTCCTTTCTCTATCTGCTGGTTATTGGAAGCATTAATACACAGAATATCCCAAACAGAAAGAATGAGAAAATAAAGGGTAAAAGATAATCTATAACTAGGCAATTTTTTCCCAGATTGAGAATTGGCATTTCATTTTAGTCTTAAAACCCATAAATAGACAGGAGACCCAAACACCCGCCCACACGAACCCTCTCGCCCTGCAGAGCAGTGTGGGGAGGGACAGAGCCTTTGAGTCCTGCCTCTCCTGTGAGGTCCCTCTGCTTCCGGGACGGGCTTCCGAGTAGGGGCCCAGCAATGGATCTGGTCTTTCCCTCAATGTTACCCACAGTCCCGGGAAGTCTTTGTTTTAAAGAGGAGACTTGGGAGAGGTTAACATGTGGAAAGCCACACAGCTGTTGAGGTAGAGAGCCAAGTGGGTCTCGGCTTGGAGCCCCATCCTCTTTCTGCTTCCCCACTCCTCAGAGTTTGCTGTATCACAACCGTCTTTCATTACATGGATCCCAGGGAAATACTCACATGTCCGAATTCTTGATGGACTTTGAATCCACTGAGTCGTCAGTGTTATCCATGGATACTTTTATTAACTAGAATATAAAGAAAGTAGAAATTAATCAGAGTCAGTCACTATACGATCACTGCCTTATATTCCAAAGATTATTTCTCCAAAGTAATACATAGCATGGACATTTCCACATGAGGTTGCCACGCCTCCCTCTGCTTCCCCTGCACTGGTAAAGGTTTCTGTGAATCAAACCTGAGAATCCTTTGTAAAGGTGTGTATAATGTAGCCCATTACTCTCTCAATCTTTCTTTCTTAACTGAGGAAGGATAATTACAGATTTACACTGAGAGCTAAGTGACAAGAAGGCTACCAGTAGGGGCTGTCCTTGCTGGGGGAAGGACCAGCAAGTACAGAGGTCCTGCAAGCGCCTGGTGTATTCATGATGCAGAAAGGCCAGTTTAGACAGTGCACGGTAAAGGGAGGTGAAGTAGGAAAGGCGACCTTCGGAGCCAAGGGCAGCTCTGATTCTGCAAGGAGAAACCACGGAGTGTTCTCAGCCCAGGAGAAACATCATGCTTTCAACAGACCACCCTGCTGCTGGGCAGAGGAGCAGCCCCTGTAAAAGGCTGGCGCAGAGACACACATAAAGGTGGTTAAGAGGCTGGATCTCAGGCCAGAGCAGGGCTGGAGAAATACTGGGCACTCTGGTACTTAGAGGGCTACCAGAGGAAGTAGGCCAAAGAGAGGTGGTGGTGGTCGGTGGTGGCGGGATCAGGTGAATGTGGGGCGCCAGAGCACGCAGAAGTCTTTCAAGAAGGGTTGGGCTGCTTCAAATCTTGTTCAGAGGTCAGTTCAGAAGAGGACAGAAGACCGTTGGCTTAAGGTCATGTGTACAGTGGGGGTTGTTAGGAAAAACTGTCTAAGACTGGGAAATGGGCCAAGAAAATTACTAGATATGCTTTCAGTGTGGTGCTGGGCACTACCTACAGGAATCTCAGGGATTATCTGGTTTCATAGGGTGTCCTATCTCTACTTTCTGATAGCAGAGATGAGATAGACAGTTTTGTTTCAGGAAGGTAGTTGGTGGCTAAAATAAAATAAAAACATGGATTCTTTCAGAATAGGATTTAAAACAGAGTCTAATTATTTGAGAAGAATTTCTCAGCAACAAACACTATAATGTACTTTGCTCCTTCATTATTAAGATCTGAATAATATATATTGCAACAGTGTCAGTGGACCTTCATGCACTATTAAAAGATTAGGTCACGGTAAATAAAATCCTCATTGCATCAGACAGCTGCACATTTGCTCTCATTGTCATCATCTGCTTTTCCCACATGAAGTCACCAGTCCCACTCCTGGGAGCAGGGCCCTCTCCTCTGCCTGCAGGAGTTGGTGTCAGACTCGGCATTACCTCACGGCCATTAGCTAATGCCTGGCTGCATGTAAGCTGTGCTGGGGCTGGTGATCTCATCTTAGAAGGACAAAAAATTATCCCCCAGGGGAAAATTTAATGCCCTCGCTGCCAACAGGAGTTTAAGTTCTTAGAACATTTTCATGTGACAAAACATAAATAGGAAAATATACAATAGGGGTTTTAAAAACATATCCTGGCACAGCAGTGACTTAACACCGTTTCTGGCTGTATGTAATTATTTCCACCAATTCAGGATACTGATGGCATTAGGTCCCAGAGAAGTTCTAAGTACGTCTACCTATTGAAACGAGACAACCAGAACTCGGGTCTTAGAATCTCAATCTCCTTTATTCCCTGGATCCTTCAGCACTTAGCACTAAAGCTACAAGAGTCAGATCTTCAAAAATCAGTGCAAATGACCACAAAACATTTCCCCAATAGGTTTTTTCTGCTATGTTGGTAGCATAGCATTCAGCCTACTGGGAACATTAAAAAAAAAAATCAGTGCAATAAGAAGGAAAGCAGGATTAATCATCTACAGAGTTAAGGCAGAGGAATAAAAGTTTTTTGTTTTTTTTTTGCTAAAATTGAAATTATAAAGTATTAAAATTTGGAGGGAAAAAAACCGAAATCCTGGTATTAAAATGAAAAGTTAGCAAGTGTGCTAATGGTAAAGTTTTCAAAATGAGATATTAGGAACGATACCGAGAAGATTAGCATGGCCCCTGCGCAAAATGAGGTATTAAATTAGTATAACCAGCCTGAGAGATTCCTACTCAGCTAACGTGTCACCCACATAGGCTGTTCCGGTGCCTGGTCTCTGCCCTAATGGGTTTTAAATTTCAAAATGACACATAAGAACTAACGCTGCTCACTTTTGAATCATCTCCATGAATATGGATCTCTTAAAAAAATATTTATAAGATTTACCAAAACAGCTAGCCAAAGAAAAGGTCAGAAAACCACAATGCCTATGTCACTTGAGTGTTGTGAACAAAGTGTTATGGAGTAACAGTTCCTCTCTGGCAGGCTCATCCGGGCAAGACTGGGGGAAGAGGCACTGTTACATATGGATTATTTATTTACGTATTTCTGGTCAGTCCTTCCATGCTGAGGCATAATGATTCCCACTTCACAGTTCAGTCGACTGATGCTTAGAGCAGTTAAGCAACTTTGAAGTGGCAGAGCCAGGATGCAAACCAGGATCTGTCTATCTCGAGGGGCAGACTCCCGCTGGTCCGCACAGCTTAGTCACATACAGGAAGGGTAATACAAGCGATATTTCCAGGGAAGAAAACAAAAATCCTTAACAAGAAGCTCTAATCAAGAGGAGACAAAAGGCATAAGTTACATGAAAGAAACGGACTGCAGAGACATGGAAATGGTATACAGTAGCCAGGCCAGTGTCGGTCAGTGGTTGAGCATCGACCTACGAACCAGGAGGGAATTACGAGGGAAAAAACAAAACCCTGGTATTAAAATGAACAGTCAGGCCGGTTTGGCTCAGTGGATAGAGCGTCGGCCTGCGGACTGAAAGGTCCCGGGTTCGATTCCGGTCAAGGGCATGTACCTGGGTTGCGGGCACATCCCCAGTAGGAGATGTACAGGAGGCAGCTGATCGATGTTTCTCTCTCATCGATGTTTCTAACTCTCTCTCTCCCTTCTTCTCTGTAAAAAAATCAATAAAATATATTAAAAAAAAAAAAAAAAGAATAGTCAGACCGATTCCTGGTCAGGGCACAAGCCTAAGTTTTGGGCTTGATCCTCAGTAGGGGGCGTGCAGGAGGCAGCTGATCAATGATTCTCTGTCATCATTGATGTTTCTATTTCTCCCTCTTCCTTCCTCTCTGAAATCAGTAAAAATGTATTTAAAAAATAGGACATAGTAGGCTTACTTTAATTAACAAAGAAAACAGAAATAATGGTTATGATGCTTCTGGGTTACTTACTTCTAAAAAAGTAAAATAACCAATTTCATGTTAAGCAGCCAGTATAAGTCATGAAGACATATTTTCAAATCTCGATTTCTCTCTACAGGAACCTTCCGGAAGGACTTCTGGAAGACCATGGCTCTGCCAAAGAACATGAAAAACGCCAGGACTGTATTTATCACCCGCCAGGGGACAAAGTCCCCAAAAGCTGTCACATTTCCAGATTTAGTAAGTGAAACAGAAAGAACATACTCTCCACAGCAGTTTGGATAAGGTTTCAGCTATAATGTGAGAGGTTCTGTTGCAATTGTTTCCCATCTGCTCTTTGATTTCTTCAGGGACTTATAGAAGCACCAAAACTGGATATTGTCACTGGGCCTGGCCAAGTTGATCTTTTAATATTTATTTTATAATTAAGGTGAAAACACACCACCGGCAAATAAAATGAAATACAACAAAATTAAGTTTTAGTGGTGCCATACAAACAAAACCCCAAAAGACAGACTAGAATGCTCCCCACTTCAAAGCCATGAGCCTTGCAAGGGGTCTGTCTTCCCCTCTTCTGAGGCCCTAAGATAGTATTTCTGGGGGGACAAAGGGGGAATGGGAAAGTCCATATGTTGTATGACATCCAGGCAGAGTGAAGGACCTTGGATACCTTTTATAAAAATCACAGATAACCTATAAGGCAGTGGTTCTCAACCTTGGCTGCACATTAGAATCACCTGGGAATCTTTTTAAAATCCTGATTTCTGGGCCTCATCCTCTGGAAATTCTGTTTCTTTGTTACTAATGTTGTGGCCCCACCCCATAACAAAGAGACAGAATTTCCGGAGGATGAGGCCCAGAAATCAGGATTTTTAAAAGATTCCCAGGTGATTCTAATGTGCAGCCAAGGTTGAGAACCACTGCTATAAGGCCTCCTCCTTCCCACTGAGAACCACTCCTCCGTGGAAGTAGAAGCTGATTCAGGTTTGCAAGCACTTGCCCGCCAGAGCAAGTTTGAAACTGAGTAGTCTCAGGGGTACTGATCCATTTGTCCCATAATAATCTACTGAACACCAACTGCGTGCAGAGTTTTGTAGTAAATCCTGAGAGTATCGAGTAATGGAAGAGACCAAGATCCTATTCCCACGTGGGACTTACACAATGCTCACTGGTATTCCAAAGTGGCCCAACCAGGCAGAGGCCAGACAAGGTCAAGTTTGTGTCAGATGTCATCTTATTCCACCCTAATTCAGAAGCTCTATTAGCAATTTGAAGGCA
This sequence comes from Myotis brandtii, assembly GCF_000412655.1. NCBI lineage: Eukaryota > Metazoa > Chordata > Mammalia > Chiroptera > Vespertilionidae > Myotis > Myotis brandtii. The sequence continues at coordinate 518,611 of NW_005371230.1, read as the reverse complement.
AGAACAAAACAGGCAGAGAAATAACAACATTACATAGAGATTTACAAAGCACTGTCACAGATTTTACATCCACAGCCACCGCCTGAGGCATGTGTATTACTTATGCCTAATTTATGGATGAGCTAGTAAGTGCTGCCCTTGGGACCAGGCCTCAGGTCCTCTGACTACAGAGGATCTATTCCCTAGCCCCCTCCATTACATTCACATTTGTTGAATGTGTACAAAACAGTATCTAATAGTCTAAGAATTCCCACTCTAAGAATTCCCAGTCTAAGAATTCCCCGTCTAAGAAAGCCCCACAAACACCAGTCAGTGCTCCCATCTGTGAAACAGAGCTTAAAAAAACTATCTAAAAGTAGGCACCAGAATGGATTTAATGCCATTCATGAATATAAAGACTGCTTTCTAGCATTAGAAGGGGGATGAAGCGGTAAGAGATTGTGTTAAATTAAATTTGAAAGCAAAACAGCAAAGAAGCATTGTAAATGTCTTTATCAGAGGCAAGGCCTTTTTCCAGGATAGTAAAAGCAAACCTGATTTAATTAGGTACAGAGTTTCATCTCTCTTTTTTTTTTTTTTACTGTGAACAGGTTTTATTGCCAAACTCCAATAAACTGTCCATTCATTCATTAAAATACATTATAACTTTCAACAGCCTTCTTTTGCAAAAGAGCAGAAACCAAAACTCAAACATCAGGTTGTGACAGGAATGATTTAAGCTTTACATTTCATTCTTAGAGATCATGTATGTACAACACGTCATTCAAACTGGCTGAGCACACTTTGATACAGGCTGGTCTAAGCACCGTGCTAGCACCTGTTACAATCCTGCACACTCACATAGTTCCAGCAACTCCGTATTTCACCTCTACCATTCCTTTCCGATCCACATCTTCTAATTTGCTAAGTAATTCTGAAACGGTTTAGTTTTTCTCGATAGGGCGTAGTAATTAGAAAGCATAAATCTGCAGGGTGGACAGTTCCAGGCCCTGGGTATGGAAAAAACCAGCCAACAAGCAACTGCAAAGGATATGACTTTTTTTTTTAGGAAGTGACACATGCAAAAGGGACACTAATAGGAAAACTGTGGAGTGTTTAGTAAGAGTAGAAACATACACGGGGTTCCTCAAGCAAATGTGATGTGATGGAGGGAGGGAATGCAAGTGTTTCAGGCAGAGAACAAGTATGAAGGTCCACATGGCTGCCCTGGCCTGTTGGCTCAGTGGATAGAGCGACCGCCTGTGGAAAGAAGGGTCCCGGGTTCGATTCCCATGAAGGGCATGTACCCATTGCAGGCTACATTCCCCGCCCTGGTTGGGGCTGTGGGAGGCAACCAATTGATGTGTCTCTCTGTCTCTTCCCCCTCCTTTCTACTCTCCCTAAAAGTCAATGGAAAAATATCCTCAAGGGAGGACTAACAAAAACAAAACAAATGCATGGCTATGAGGAAAGTGAAAAGGCCCTATAACAAAAGATAAGGTGGGGGAGGGGACCAAGGAGCCATCCTGGGCTTGGCTTTGTTAACCGCGTTAAAAGACTGGGTTTATCATTCAGGCAAAGGAACCGCGTTCTAGGTTTTTATTTTGTAAAGACCCCTCGGCCTGTGCTATCAAGAATAGGGAGGGGGTGGGGGCGGGCAGAAGGTCTGGAAGCATGGAGACCTGCAACCAGGTGAGAGCCTAGGGTGGCTTAAGTCAGTGATAGAAAGAAGCAGACAGAAGGTGAAGTGTTTTGCTTTTTGTTGGTTTGGGTGTCACAAGGAAAGCAGCAGATGCCTTGAGAACAGGACACACTGAAAACAGAGTGACCCTCTTCTTCCACGTG
>NW_005371230.1:516228-516611 GCF_000412655.1 Myotis brandtii | reverse complement strand
AGATGGGGTGGGGTTCAAAGCAGCTCCCCGGTGACTTTGGCCTTGGATACAAAGCCACTGGATGAATGAGCTGCAAGGATTCACGAGGTCTCGGAAGGAATGGGAGTTTAAGGCTTCCAATGACTTCGCCGGAAAACTGAGTCACACAATTAACGCGAGAAAATCGAAGCTGAGACAGAACAGAGCCGAGACCACAACGCAGTCCAATAAAGGGAGGGTCAGCCGCAGGGCCAGCGCCCCATCAACGGCAGCACCACACCCGCCTCCCGCCCGAGGCCTCTGGCCATTGTTTTTGGTCGCCGATCTTCCTCGGCACCTTCCCGATCCAAGTCTCAGCCCGCACTGCTGCCACTCTCACTCCCCAAGCACCCGCTGCCTCCCGC
>NW_005371230.1:491382-515604 GCF_000412655.1 Myotis brandtii | reverse complement strand
CCCCCGCGCGCAATTTGAAGACCGCAATCGGGCCTCCCTGGGTTGCGCCGGCCGCCGTGGAGGCAGGGCCTTCTGCCCAGGAAGCGGGTTTCTGGAGGTAAAGGGGGGGTGACCTGATGGCCGCGTCGGGCCCCCGGGGCAGAGGGAAGGGGAGCAAGGCGGGCCTGACGCCCGGTCTGAACTCCGGGAGGAAGGGAGCGGGCCCCGACCCGCCCTGGCGTCCTCTGCCCCGCCCCCCCTGGTTTCCCTCCACGTTCGGGTCTAGGCGTTCCAGACCTGGATGCAAACTCGGAATTGTTTTCGCTGAAGAGTGTACCAGCGCATTGGACAACCAAGTTCAGAATCAAAATTCAAGGGGTTCGTGACATTCTGACAAACCAGGGCTCTCGCGCGAAGAACCCGCGGGCCCGGCACTGTTACTGCCCAGTCGGGGCCTGTGTTCTGTGCATGAATCTGGGTCGTTACATACGTGGCTCCCACTTGCGGAGTGCTTGTTCTGTGCTCTTACATTGTCACACATTTTCTTATTTTATTCTTTTAGCAACCCCCGGAGGGGGTGCATTCCAATCCCCGCGCAGGCTTCAAGAAAGGTGAAGTGGTTTGCTTTTTGTAACAGGAGTTCTACTCGGGCCCCAGGAATAACATGTAGGCCTTCCTTAATCTCTCCCAAATTGAGCGAGGACCAGTGCAGGCAGCCCTTTTCTTGTTGCTGCAGTAAAACGGGAGAACGGGAACCACTCCCACTCCCACTCCCACTCCCGACCATGGTTCGCATACAGTGGCTCCTAAGGAAGGCGCCGGTATATTAGCCCTTTGCTATGCCCAGACCCTCCCCGGGCTAAGCTTTCTTACCAAAGCGATGCTCGCGTTCAGACAGCAGCAGCAGTTTTCTGTTTTCCCATAAATTATACTAATTTACTTGGTCTTGTGGCTGGAGGCACTGTCTGATGAGTCAGTACAGCAATTTCTTTTTATAGAAGGTCCCGCAGGTGGCAGAACTTGACCTGAGCCGTGAAGGGAAAGACTGTGGGAAAGGCAAGTGGGCCTGACCGGTGAGTGCAACAGGCACGTGGGCCTGGGAGTGGCCAGGTGCCGTGAGTGAGTGGTCATTATTTATTAGGGGAGAAGGCTGGGCAACAAGACATAAACTGGGTAACTGGTTTAGGGCTGGATTCTGGAGTTGGGTCCTCTTGCGGTAAAGCAAAGTGTGCATTGAGGGATGCTCTGAGTCATGAATGAGTGTTTCTATGCAGAGGTATGAAAATGGACTTCAGGGTGATGAGTCAGGCAATTAGGCTTTTTTTGCTGGGAGACCCTCTGGAGATAGTGGGAAGAAGGGACTGGAAAAGGACAGTGTGTCCTATCCCTTATAGGAGACTTTTGGGAAATTTAAATAGAGTTACTTCTGTTCAAGCACAGGCAGGTGACGCGATTGAAGTGGGCAAGACCCAAAAGTCAGTGAATTGGTTTTACTTAACTCATCTGGAAAGCAAATTTCTATAATACTATTACTGGGAGTGAATTTTAATCACATACTTTATTTTGAAAAGTTTAGCAGTGGGAGAAATAACATAAATGTATTCCAAAAGGCCATAAAAGGATTATAGTAAGAAAACATTGCCCAGTACCAGAACCTTACTAAATACTAGAACTAGAACATAAATGCCAGAAAACACAAAATACTGATGTATCTATTCTTGGGGCAGAGAGAAAAATTAGAGTTGGGGAATAAGAATTGGCTCGTGATTAAACAAACAAGCAGGAAAACTGGGCTGGGCACAACCATGGCAAGGCAGGCCTCAGATCTCCCGCGGAGCCAGCTGTCATGAAGCACTCGCCCCCTTGTCCAGCTGCGCCTGGGTACCAGGCCAAGTGGCACAGCAGGCAAGTCTAGGCATAAACCGAGGGAAACCGGGCTGTTTAGCTTTTTCGTCTGTCATCTCTCCACCTCACTCCCCACTTCCCCTTCTCCAGAACCTATAGTTCCTCTAATCATTTTAGCAGAAGCTAGCCTTTTATCCTGACCACCTTTAGTTGTAAAATCAGTATCAAACACGATTAAATAAAAACTCTGGTGCAATGTTTAGAAATAAATAATAGAGCTCTTAAAGCCTACTGCTTTAAAATACCACAAATACTTTTCTTTGGAATTTGGAAACTTAAATAAAAATAGTTACGGTCCCTATGTGAAAAAGGGGTTTTGCTGTACTATTATGTAAAAGTAAAACAGAACTCTTTCCCCACCAGGAATTACAGGTGTTTCTGAAATGGTTCCCGCAGAGGGTAGGAATGAGGAATATGATAGTCCAAAACCAGAATGCCTGATGCATTCCTGTTCTCCATGGCCTCTGCTGTGTCCTCCAGCCCTCCTGCGGGAATAGTCCCAGCTCCAGTTGTCTTCTAGCCCTCAACCCAGCTGTTGAAAGTTTCAAACTGCAAAGAACATGAGGTTATCCTGTATAATAAAGAGCTAATACGCTAATTAGACTGGACAGTGGAATGACCTTCCTGAACGACCAGTGGCTGGGCTGCGAGGGCCAAGGCCCTTGCACGAATTTTGTGCACCGGGCCTCTAGTAACATATATTGAACTTCTCTTTTTTCTCTGTTGACATTCATGGTTTTCTCAGTCCAATAAGTGCTAAACTGGTTTTCCACTATGACTCCATGACTTGCAAGTATGACACAGTCCCATGGTCATACCAATAATTTTACAAAATCAAAAACGTTTTTTGTGATGTCAGTGTCCCATTAAGTGTGAATATCCACGTGGTTTTTCCTCGTCAGTTATGGGCTAGGTACTTGAGCTGTAATTTGCATCTGATTGCATTCTGTGTTTATGTTCTTCATTAAGTAATCGGTGGGCTTTCTTAAAAGTCAGATTTCACAGAAGAAAAGTCGGTTTCTCAATTAGGTTGTCTAAATGTGAGGGATTTTTATCTGTATGTGAAGCAGATTAAAGTGAACTGAATACTCAGAATCTAGCAATAAGGAGTCACACCACTTTGTATTGAAAAAAAAAAAAACTAAAGCAGTTTTATTAAAAATTGCCCCATTTCTTCAATCCAATGAAATTACATTACTTTCCTAAGCATATCGATTATGAAATTTATGTTGATACCTTTAGAACTATATTTCTGCTTCTTGGTTTGTAATTTATAATTTTCATGTGGATTAGCTGTAACTTGGAGAGAAGAATCTTTGGTCTGCTATGTTTGAAGTCAGATTGGAATCTATGGATAATAACTTTTTTCTTTTTTTAACCATGTCATGACATTCATTCCTACCCTCTCTTAATCTTTTAGGGTGATTCTATTTTTTTCTTCCAGGGAATACAGTGAGTTTGTGTTGTCTCAGAGTTTTCTGCTAAAATTCAAGAGACTATCAACTTGATAAGTACAAGTACTAGAAAGGCAGTGCCAAAGGTAAATAGGAATTTTACCCTCAAATACTTTAGTACATATTATTATTTCACTTAAACTAATATCCTGGTTTTCAACATAGACAAATTATGATATAAATGTTATTAATGAAGAGGGAAACTATTATTAGTTATGTATTTCTGTATGAAAACCAGGCTAAAACTTACTGGCTTTAAAAAAAACACAACAGATCTTTTTTACAGTTCTGTGGGTTGCCTGGGCAGTTCTTTAGCAGGTCTCACCTGAATTTACTTGGGCTCACTCGTGCATTGAATTCTGATGATGGTTGGATAATCCAAAATGGTTTAACTCATATCATCTGAGAGTTGGTGCTGGCTGTTAGCTGGGGTACCTTGGTTCTCCTCCAGGTGGCTTTTATCCTCCCTGAGGCTAGAGTTATAGTATGACAGTCTCAAGGAAAGGGTGCCAAGATCGCCACATTCAATGCCATGCACTTATTAACCCTCTGTTTGCTTTACATTCGTTGATGTAACGTGGCCTAAGCAAGTCACATGTCCAAGCCGAGTCAGTCTGGGAATGGGCTTAGCTGGCATCTCTTGATGAGAGGAATGGCAAAGAATTTGTGGCCATTTTCAATCCACACTCCCCCCCCCCCCCCAAAACACACACACACACACACAAACTCACACACACTCATAACCCTTCTAAAAACCTATCCCTTTTCCTTTGTAAGTAAACCATAATCCCAAATTGGAAAAGTATTGCCTGATTTCTTACCTTGGTATGGTTAACATGAAAGCATTGTATGCAAACAAAAACAAATGTCACTAATAAACAAGAGTTAAAATGCAGTCATTCACACAGTCATTAAATTAACAGACAGAAGTAAAGATTTATTTATTCCTTTTAAAAATCATCCTTATGATTACTACAGACATTGCAAAGCAAAACTAGCCAATATTGTATTTCACACTTACAGTATACACTGAGTTATCCTCCCGACGAACAGTTGTGTTGAGAGCATTGAAGAGAAACAGAAGAAAGGGGAGCTATGAACTGCACAGTGGAGCCTAGAAATGAACTCTACACTCACCATAGCACAAGAGTGATGGCCAAGGTAGGAGCACCAGCTGGGGAAGGTGGAGAGCACCTGATGCAATAAAATGGCCATAATGGAAACCGTAATGATACAAAAACACATCTACATGAGGCCTTGAAATTTACAAAACGTTTTCATAAGTCTTTTGTATTTATCCTCAAGGTAACTACGTAAAGTATTAAAAAAGAGATTGGTTCCCATTCTGCAGGTGAGGAAGATTCAGGGAGATTGTCTAAAACCACAAATTGTTAGATGTGAGACCTGGATCTAACAGTTTCTGGTAACCAGCTCTGTTCTCGTTCACATGAAAACTTCATGCAAAACATACAATAGAAAGCAGAGTCGGAAATGCGTTTTGAAGTTTTACCAAACAGTTTATCCTAAACAAAGACTCTGATGTCCCTGTGTGTTTGTTTGTTTTAGGTGTAGTTGATAGCCATCTTACATGGGATAGGACTTGGTCTCCCCACACTTCTGAACCCATGAAGAGAAGATGGGAAGCAAAACTGAAGCAAATTGAAGAGCGAGCATCCCATTATGAAAGGAAGCCCTTGTCCTCAGTGTACAGGCCCAGGCTGTCAAAGCCAGAAGAGCCGCCCTCTATTTGGAAACTATTTCCTCGCCAAACTCAGGCTTTTAATTTTGTTAAAAGTTGCAAAGAGGTAATGTTTTCATCTCCTCGTTTTTAGAGCTACTATAATTTAAGATTCCTAAAAGAACAGAAAAATCAAGTGTGTCTTTATTTCAGGCCACTTATCAACCAAAAGAATTTAATTGTGATCTTAATATCACATGATTTGGGAAAAACATCCCTACGAGTCATTAGCCATTTCCTTTATATTAATAATGAAAAAGAATGGCATGTCTAGTGCCAATTAATTTTTAAAAATTGTAATGACATGTAAATGAAGCGGTGCTTAGAGGAAGAGTGGCCATGTTTATAGACTGAAAAGTAATAGAATGAGTTTTTAAGAGTAAAACTAAAACAATACTCGCAGAAATTCAAGAAAATGAATGAGTGGAGTATGAGATTTTTTTAAGGACAAAATTAGGGAAAGGAGAATTGAATTTAAACAGGAAATGAAAATGTCTCAAATATTATAGCTTACATTTAGTAAGCTCTGGAACTTAAATCATAGTGCCAAAGCACACATGTGTTTCTTTCTACTATCTCCTTTTGTGCTTGGGAGTCGTAGAGTGGGTTTATCGTAACAGTTTCCAACACATCGGGCAAGTGGGAAGAGAAGAGCTGGCAACATGCTAGCCTCACAAAGGATGTGGTGCTCAAAAATAACCCAAATCAGATGTGTTTTGCACACATTTGTTCTAGGGGCATTGTGGGGAATATAAAGAAGTGCAGGTGACCCTTGAATAACAGGTTTGAATTGTGTGGGTTCACTTGTTCCTGGATTTTTTCAGTATACACTGTGAATGCACTTTCTCACCTTTATAATGTTCCTGATAACATTTTCTTTTTGCTAGCTTACTTTATGGTAAGAATATAGAATATAGTACCGGCATACTTCAGCTATTACGGGTCTGGTCCTAGACCACTGCACTAAAGTGAGTTTCTCTCAGTAAAGCTGATCATAATCTTTTTGCTGCTGTTGGGTGTTGCCTTCAACTTGTAAGACACACATCAGAAGGGCAATAAAATGAGGTGTGCCTGTACGTGTACAAAATCTGTGTTAATCAACTGTTTTTGTAATTGGTAAGACTTCTGGTCACCAGTAGGCTATTAGTAAAGTTTTTGGGGAATCAAAAGTTAGACACAGATTTTTGACTGTATGGCTGTTGGCACCCTAACCCCTGCATTGTTTAAAGGTCAGCTGTGTAATGAAAAGATGCATTTAGGACAGTGGTCGGCAAACTCGTTAGTCAACAGAGCCAAATATCAACAGTACAACGATTGAAATTTCTTTTGAGAGCCAAATTTTTAAAACTTAAACTATATAGGTAGGTACATTGTTATTAACTTAATTAGGGTACTCCTAAGGCTTAGGAAGAGCCACACTCAAGGGGCCAAAGAGCCGCATGTGGCTCGCTAGCCACAGTTTGCTGACCACGGAGGAAGTCTAGCATAAATATATTGTGGTTCTGATCACTGATGCTGTTCAAAAACTCAGTGCTGAAAGTGAGTTTAAGACAAGGCCCCTTCTTTGCTGTGTAAGGAGAGGCTCACCCAGATCTTATCAGAATAGTTTGGGAAACATAAGGAACACTTTTCATGCTTATTCTGTGTGAACCACATTCAGGTATCAGAAGTTTAAATACTGGCAGATTCATTTGATCTTGAATTAAACACATAAAGGAGTATGGTGGCTGCACTTAATCAACAGCCTATGAATTTATTTCAGGAAGATGTTTAATAGGACCAGGCCACTTAGTGTCCTAGGATTTCTCACTCATGAAAATGGAAGTTTAGTTTCTTTAGGCTCAACAGCTGCCTTTAGCTAAAAGGGGACCGGGGAACTTGAGTTTTCCTTTGTTGGGAGAAACTCTCTATGGCAGCAGACACAGTTATACCACGTGCCACAGCAATTAACTTAAAGAAGATTGGTTTCTCATAGAAAAGACAATTTATAGTTGCTTGTTAAAGTTAAGCATTTTAAAACTTCCTTTAAGCTTTTAAGATTAACTTACAAATATTCCATTTAAAAAATTGTTTTCCACATGTTTTTATATGTACTAAAGAATTAATTTTACCCCAAATCGTTTATAATGTTTAGTTTTAAAAAATAAGTTTAATTTCATAAATTAGCAAATACAATTATAATAGGAAGTCAAACTAGACTGATTGAAAACTGATTTTTTTCTTTCTCTTTTTAACTTGAATATTCTAATTTCTGCCTTAAATATGCATTACTTGAGTGACTAAAAATAAATGAATACAAATAATTAGATTTTGATTGGCATAGATCTAGTGATTATTTTTCTTGTTTTTAATAATATGTTTAATAAAATGTTCAAATTCCAGTGTTTGACAATTTGAATAGTAAAACTCTTTATGGACATTTAATAGCTATAGTTGACTTTAGATTTTCATTTTATTAGTTTTTGAATTTGTTTGATTTTACAAAGGATGTTCATGTATTTGCTTTGGAATTCGAAGTGGGCGATGGACAACGTATTTACCTTGTAACAAGCTATGTTCAGCTTTGGTTTCATTATAAATCCCGGTAAGTAGTTTGTAAAGGACAGCACATTAAAGCTACATTTCCTTCATCTAGTAATGTTTGTGAAATGAATTCAGACTGAATTGGCTTTGATAGTTCTTAATCACATAATTAGTTACTATCCATTTACTATTAGAATTGAATTCTGGAGCTTCCTTGTCACATTGAATTATCTCACCAGGTGCTGGGAGAAGAAAGTGTGTGTGTGTGTGTGTGTGTGTGTGTGTGTGTGTATAGGTTCTGTACTACATGTGCCCCATGATGACACAATTCCGTCATCATTTTTCCTTGTTCAGATTACTACAAACTTTATATTTGTGTAGGAAACCATCCACACTTCATTTAACACAAGTTATCCTTTCTTTATCAAGTCAGCATCTATTATTATTTTTAAAAGTTATTTTTTATTGATTTCAGAGGGAGAGGGAGAGAGAGATATAGAAACGTCAATGATAAAATCATCAATCGGCTGTCTCCTGCACTCCCCCCACTGGGGATTGAGCCTGCAACCCAGGCTTTTATATATATAGGTAGTTATATGTAATTAAAACAGCTAATATGGTATCTTGAGATATAAGATCAAGTTCTGTGATTTAAAAGGTATAAGATTCAAACCTAACAATCATGAACTATTAAATTTAGAAAACATCTCTTACACTGCTATGAAGTCATTCCTGAAAATGCTGTTTGCAAGCTCTATTTTGATCTGGAATTTAACAAACTTGCCAATCCTGGAGCTGATGGAAAAAAGATGGTTGCATTACTCATTGAGGTAATTTACAGACTCAGGTTTTTTTTCGTTATATCCATCTGTCTCTCTTTATTTTTATTCATTAAGCGACTCTAGCCTATGTAATATATAGGGTGTCTCCCAAAAAATATATGCACACTCTAACAGCTGATAACTAACTTAATTTTCACTCATTTTCAGGTTTAACTGATTTGAAATAATGAGTGAAGCCAGACTAAGCTTTGAACAAAGAAAATTTATCCTATAGTGCCACTAGACATTTTTTTAATGGGGATACATAAAAGATAAAGTTTACGGTACAAAACCTGGCAACAGCCGATGAATTGAAGATGCACAAATACCAAACAAAATTATTTTTGATGTTTATGATTCCATTGCTTCATGTTATCAGCAATGCCTGGACCAGAATAGTCATCAGTTTGAAAACAGGCATTGACAAAAAAATTATTTATTTCTGTACGTTCTTTTAAAGTTTTCAAATGAACTGTATGTTAATAAACACTGATTTTATAATCATTTCAAGTGTATACTTTATTTTTTTATTGATTTCAGAGGGAAGGATGAGGGAGAGAGAGATAGAAACATCCATGATGAGAGAGAATCATGTATCAGTTGCCTCCTGCAAGTCCCCCACTGGGGATCGAGCCCACAACCCTTGACCAGAATTGAACCTGGGACCTTTCAGTTCGCAGGCCGACGCTCTATCCACTGAGCCAAACCAGCTAGGGCTGTATACTTTTTTTTAGGACACCCTGTGTAGGTTCCATGTTTCTCCTCCTGTTTCTTGCTACTCTTCCTTTTGACATTTATCTCTTAATATTGCTTCTCTGAGTAAACTTCTAAAAAGGAGGAAGTTCAGTTTATGTTCATATATTTTTTAACATTACTATATCCAGTAAAAAAAAAAAGCATTGAGAATGAAGTGGCAGTTGAGGAATTTTCTGGATTTTTTAAAAAATTCTCTGGCTTACATTATAAGTAGCTGGCTCTGGTAAAGATGAGGCAAAGTGAGAATTTACTGAAGAGGGTAGGATCAGAGAGCGAGGGGTGTGTGTGTGTTTGTGCTATAATAATGCCAAAACAGCATTAATAAATACAATTTGTTGCACGACTCTTAGATAGCTGGGTGCTTGGCAGTTTACAAACATTTTAACCCTGCGTGTTTTAGTAACTGTTTAGCAAATGAGAAGACTGAGGCTTCAGAAGCGACTGGTCCTATGGCTAATGCTTGGAACAGTTCTGCGTGCCAGGCACTGCACTAACTACTTACCCTCGTTTTCTCTTTTCCTCCTTACGACAATCCGAAAGTTAGGGTCTAGTAGTGTGTGTGTGTGTGTGTGTGTGTATAGGTTCTGTACTACATGTGCCCCATGATGACACAATTCCGTCATCATTTTTCCTTGTTCAGATTACTACAAACTTTATATTTGTGTAGGAAACCATCCACACTTCATTTAACACAAGTTATCCTTTATCAAGTCAGCATCTATTATTATATTTAAAAGTTATTTTTTATTGATTTCAGAGGGAGAGGGAGAGAGAGATATAGAAACGTCAATGATAAAATCATCAATCGGCTGTCTCCTGCACTCCCCCCACTGGGGATTGAGCCTGCAACCCAGGCTTTTATATATATAGGTAGTTATATGTAATTAAAACAGCTAATATGGTATCTTGAGATATAAGATCAAGTTCTGTGATTTAAAAGGTATAAGATTCAAACCTAACAATCATGAACTATTAAATTTAGAAAACATCTCTTACACTGCTATGAAGTCATTCCTGAAAATGCTGTTTGCAAGCTCTATTTTGATCTGGAATTTAACAAACTTGCCAATCCTGGAGCTGATGGAAAAAAGATGGTTGCATTACTCATTGAGGTAATTTACAGACTCAGGTTTTTTTTCGTTATATCCATCTGTCTCTCTTTATTTTTATTCATTAAGCGACTCTAGCCTATGTAATATATAGGGTGTCTCCCAAAAAATATATGCACACTCTAACAGCTGATAACTAACTTAATTTTCACTCATTTTCAGGTTTAACTGATTTGAAATAATGAGTGAAGCCAGACTAAGCTTTGAACAAAGAAAATTTATCCTATAGTGCCACTAGACATTTTTTTAATGGGGATACATAAAAGATAAAGTTTACGGTACAAAACCTGGCAACAGCCGATGAATTGAAGATGCACAAATACCAAACAAAATTATTTTTGATGTTTATGATTCCATTGCTTCATGTTATCAGCAATGCCTGGACCAGAATAGTCATCAGTTTGAAAACAGGCATTGACAAAAAAATTATTTATTTCTGTACGTTCTTTTAAAGTTTTCAAATGAACTGTATGTTAATAAACACTGATTTTATAATCATTTCAAGTGTATACTTTATTTTTTTATTGATTTCAGAGGGAAGGATGAGGGAGAGAGAGATAGAAACATCCATGATGAGAGAGAATCATGTATCGGTTGCCTCCTGCAAGTCCCCCACTGGGGATCGAGCCCACAACCCTTGACCAGAATTGAACCTGGGACCTTTCAGTTCGCAGGCCGACGCTCTATCCACTGAGCCAAACCAGCTAGGGCTGTATACTTTTTTTTAGGACACCCTGTGTAGGTTCCATGTTTCTCCTCCTGTTTCTTGCTACTCTTCCTTTTGACATTTATCTCTTAATATTGCTTCTCTGAGTAAACTTCTAAAAAGGAGGAAGTTCAGTTTATGTTCATATATTTTTTAACATTACTATATCCAGTAAAAAAAAAAAGAAGCATTGAGAATGAAGTGGCAGTTGAGGAATTTTCTGGATTTTTTAAAAAATTCTCTGGCTTACATTATAAGTAGCTGGCTCTGGTAAAGATGAGGCAAAGTGAGAATTTACTGAAGAGGGTAGGATCAGAGAGCGAGGGGTGTGTGTGTGTTTGTGCTATAATAATGCCAAAACAGCATTAATAAATACAATTTGTTGCACGACTCTTAGATAGCTGGGTGCTTGGCAGTTTACAAACATTTTAACCCTGCGTGTTTTAGTAACTGTTTAGCAAATGAGAAGACTGAGGCTTCAGAAGCGACTGGTCCTATGGCTAATGCTTGGAACAGTTCTGCGTGCCAGGCACTGCACTAACTACTTACCCTCGTTTTCTCTTTTCCTCCTTACGACAATCCGAAAGTTAGGGTCTAGTATATCCCATTTTGCAGTTGAGGAATGTAAGGTTTGCACTTGACCAAAATCACAGAGCTGTTAAGTGACAAAGCCAGAACTCAAACCTGGATCTTTCCGAGTCCGAATCTTGTGCTTCTGACCCAAGCTGTTGCCTCACTATAATGCCATCACGGCCTTCAGTCAGCGTCTTCTAGCCTCAGAGACTCTGTTCTTAGAGGTGGATTTGGGCTCAATCTGCTTGAGGAACTTTCTGAAAACTAAAATGATAAATAACAGGATTAGTGACTTTTTAACTCAGATGATATTTAAAGAGATGCTTAAAAATAAATATTTTTATTGTGATTTTAAAGGAGATTAATGTATAAGTTAAATTATTCAACTTCTAGGAGGACTTTAATCCTGAGAGTCTATGAATTTGTAAATATAAACATGTATAATTTAAAAATATATAATTTAATACATAAGTAACTTGGTAATATTGTATAATATATTCTGATAGTGAATCAAAATAAAAAGTGAGTAAAAAAAATAATGAATTATATTTGTACCAAGATATTTTAATTTTGCTTATGAAAAACGTTTAAAACATTGAAAAATATTTATATGTTTCTTGTGTTTTTAGCATGTTTGTAAAGCACTTCAAGAGTTATACAGAGTTAACTGTTCAGCTGAAGATGTTTTAAACTTAGATTCTAGCACTGACGAGAAATTTAGCTGCCATTTAATATTTCAACTTCATGATGTGGCATTTAAAGATAACATTCATGTCGGTAAATATACTGTTTTTTATTTTATATTTATTTGTTTGTTTGTTTATATATTTGTATTGATTTCAGAGAGGAAGGGAGAGGGAGAGAGATATATGATGATGAGAGAGAATCATTGATCGGCTGCCTCCTGCCCACCTCCTACTGGGGATCGAGCCTACAACCCGGGCATGTGCCCTGACTGGGAATTGAACCATGAGCTCCTGGTTCATAGGTGATGTTCAACCACTGAGCAACACTGGCCAGCCAGTCAAGTATACTATTTTTTTAAGTCATGGAGCAATAGTAAAAGGTCATATTTCCCTTTTTTTCTTAAGTTATGTAAGTATTTATCAGTTTTTATGGGTGTTAACCTATCCTAAAAAAATGAAACATGATTTTCCACGTTTTTAGGCTTTGCCTTTAATTCTAGACCTGTCTTCCTTTTCTTGACACATTTTAGACACATTAGCCTACCCAGGATATTCTTGGTATTGGTGCCTTTGGGTGTAGATACTGGGATGGCCATTCATGCCCTGGTACTGGTTTCTGCTGCAACAGGAGTCATGCAGAAGTTTTCTGGTTGATACATGAGAGTCCTAATTCAGGTCTGACCCATGAGGCCTCAGATCTGGATTTCTGATCTTCGCTTCCGCCGTAGCTTTTAGTGCCTGAGAACTGGGGCTTGGTTTCCAGGTTACATCTCGAAGTCTGGTTTATTGCTCCAGACCACACCTTAGGGTTCATGAGGAATCTAGATGTATAAACCTGAAAATGTAACCAGCGTACTTGTTTCAGGATTGTAAACCTAGAAATAGAGTCCCAGGTATAAAATGAAGTCAGTCCAAAGGGGAACAAGTGGGCAGAATGGGGACACAGAAAACCAAGGTCTAAATAGAAGTCACAGTCCTGAGTGCTTATCGGACAGGGCAGAGCAGGCAGGTGTTCCTGAGTTCAAACAGCAGACCATTCACTGAAGTTCAAGGAACTGGTGACCCATTTCAGATGGACAAGTGCCTGACAATTTCCAGGGTAAAAGACATGAACACAATCACATACGCACTGGAATGAAGTCAGGACCTAGTGTTCTGTGTGCCCAGGGCTCCTTATTCTCCTGTGTTGTTAGCTTAGTTGCACAGTGATTCTCTGCTCTCTCATTCCTCAGGTGGTAGTAACTGTAGAGTCCATCCTTGTCCCCTGTTAACCTTGATGGTCATTCACTGTCATGGCTCCAGTTACCATCTCTGTGTTGATGACTCTCAAAACTTTTTCTTCAGTCAGGATTATTGTTCTGGACACCAGACCCCTACGGTCAGCTTCAAACTCCATGTGACCGAACACCTCACCTTTCCCCTAAAACTTGCTGTTTCTCCTGTGGTATGTATATTGGCGAGTGGTGTCACCATCCATCCAGTTACCCAAGTAGCAGTGGTGTCATCTTTGACCTCTAGGTGCGTTCCAGCTAGCATCCTGTTCAGTCAGCTAGCTACAGTGATCTGTTTATGCCACTGCAGTGCCTCATCCCTTGAAGGATAATACGCTGCCTCCGGAAAAAGCTCCCGTCTTAGTTTGCACAGTGAGACCCCCTGTGCTTTAGCCTCCTCTCTGATACCTGGCTCTTCTCGCTCTACTGGGCTCCCGCTGGGCCATGTTTTCTCCAGTCCCGGGGCCTCTGCAGTCTCTGATGCTGCTGTCTGAGTGGGCCTGCCTCCAGCCTGGTGTGTCAAGACTCAGCGTAGAAATCCTCACCTGAGAAGCCATTTCTGTGGAGCCCTCTGGGTCACAGGACTGCCCAGTGCTTGTTGCGTCAGAGCAATCACCACTTCCTGAGGCAGTTTCCTGGTTTTGTTTTTGTCTATTCCACCTAATGTTACTTGAGGGCAGGGATAGTGTTCACTCTTGTATTTTTAGAGCTTGTTACATAATATCTTTATCAATAACAATAATGGGATAGTAGCAGAAGCAACAATAATAAGTACTAGCAGGCATTTAGTAAACTTGTTGAATGGATGACAATATTAAGTGGGCTCTGCTGTCAGGCATGGAGAGAGTCCTAAGCAAGATATTTCCTTGATGCCTGTTTGCTCCTCATAGTCGGCTCTGACTCTGCCACAGGCTAAATTGAGAGATGTTGCTAGGGAAGAAGGGAGAACAGAAGTGTGACATGATTAGCAGTCTCTACTGCATGTCTCTTCTGAAAGCAGGTGCATTCAAGCTGGGCTTTAAAAATGTCAGCCTGTGGACGAAGGGAAGAAGGGCTTTGCTGTCAGACAGCATAAGCAGCGGGGTAGAGATGGGCGTCTGTGCCTGGTTTGTCCAGTGTGGCTGGAGAGGCCTAATCAGACCACAGGGTTCTCTCCTGTCCAGTGACGGACCGCCAGCACCAGGGGTGCAGGGATTGTGGATTAGTTCACATCTCCCCTTCAGTTCCCTCCTCCAGTGTTATCTCTTGGTGACATTTCTAGTTCCTGTTGTTAGCTTTTCAGAAAGGGGAATTAGGGTAATGTAAGAGATCACAAAATGCTCACAACATGTATACATTGGATCTCTTGCCTGCATGGCATAGGACCTTGAAATTTCTGTGATTGATACGTTCTTTTGAGTTATTTCCAGCCATAAAATTGTCCCTGTATGAATGATGAGGTGAGGTGATAATATTGGGGAAGGGAAATCTAAAGCAGAGTAGTTTCCTGGGATCCCGTGTTAGTATTTATATCAGTTACACTGTCACTTCCTGGCCCTGTTAGCTCCCTGCCAAAGGTCAAAGGTCTGCAGGGCCTCCTGAGCGCTGCCCTTGCACCTGGTTCTTAGCCATGGCTCCACCGCTCTTAGTGCTGCTCACTGTCAGGGGGATGTCATTCTGCATTTCCAGAAAAATTAACTCTTGCCTTTTATATTTGCATTAGAGGCCCAGTGCACAAATTCGTGCATGGGTGGGGTCCAGCTGGCCCGGCCTCAATTAGTGGATCAGGGCCAGGCCTGTTGGGAGGAGGAAATGGCGGGAGGTTGGCCAGCCGGCCCGCCCCGATCGGGGCAGATCAGGCCCAGGCCGGCTCAGGGGAGGGGCCGCAGGCGATTGGCTGGCAGGCCCCGCTCCTGATTGGGGTGGGGGGACCAATTGGAGGTGGGGCCGGCTGTGGGGAGGGGCCTGTGGGGGGGTTGGCCAGCTGCCCTACCCTCAAGCAGGGTGGGAGAGGCTGATCAGGGGCAGTGCCGGCTGGGGGGAGGGGCCGTAGGGGTGTTGGCTGGTCGGCCCCACCCCCCAATCGGGCTTGTTCGCTGGCCGCAGTGGACGTCATAGCTATCGGTCGTTCCAGTCGTTACAGCGTTCCGCCCCGGGGCTGAGGGGACTGGGCCCCGCCATCTTGTGGCTGTGGGCGCCGTTATCTTTGAGGGCGTGGCAGTCAATTAGCATATTCCCTCTTTATTAGATAGGATAGATTGCTCTGTTGAACTTTGACATATCATGCTTTCTCCTCACTCAGTGTTTACCTAATCTCCCCTAATCCAGAAATAATCATGTCTATTTATGATTGCAAGGATCAAATGCTTTTGCTTTCATTTTTAATGTTTAGTGTTTATAAGACAGTGGATTTGTTTCTTTGAGTAGGGAGGTAATTAAGTATAATTTGGAGAAAGATTTTTTTAATTTAAAGCATGTATATTTTATATAACTTAAGGTTCACACTATCTGGTAACTAAAGTGACAAACTCAGACTATACCAGTTTTAAAGATTAAAATTAAAAAATGTTTACAGCATTGTATTCTCTAATCTAATTTACATGAAGCAGCTTTACCAAATTACTTGATTTTATGGTATAATAAATAATAAATGACAGTTTAAAGAAGTTCCAGCTTCAGACGGACGAATCTCAGAGGGGCAGGGGGGCATGGGGGGGGATTAACTGGGGAATTTATATACATATATATAGCCCATGGACACAGACAATAGTGAAATCTGCTCTTCTGTTGACCAGTGAGCATTTATTGAGCATTTACTACGTTTGAGAAACTGATCTCAAACACTAGATCAATAATTCATTGCTTAAAAGTATATATGGTCAATAAGAGTTTATTTAATGGTAAAGTCAATTTTCTTTTATGAAAAGATGTAAATATACAGATTTTGTGTAAATTCTATCAGTGGAAGACAATGATTTATACCTGCCTACCATCATTAAAATAAACACTCTAAACCTCTTTGCAGTAATGTTCTTGCTGTAATCTCCAACAAGAAAATTATAGACCATTACAGTCAGATATTTCTAGGAAGTTAAACAGATTTTTAAAAATTAATTTAATAATTGTTGACACTGTAATCTAAATATATGTTTGCTTAAATATTAATTGCAGTTTCTACATTTTGCCTAATGCTAAATACAATCTCATTAGATTGGGAATCCTTTTTTTTGAAATTTTCTAGTGTCTAGAAGGAAAAGGCATGGTTGGCTTACCAAAGATAGCCAGGACAAGAACAGCCAGAAGTATGACTGCCCATGAGCTCTCAGCAGCCATGCCTGTGCTTGACCTTGATCCCTGTCTGAATGGTGAAATCAACACTGCAGCCCTCTTTTATGTACTCTGAGAATTTTTTGTTGTTCTTGCATTCTTTCTGCCCATTGAAGAGTGAAAAAAGCATGTTCATCATTACAAGCCAAAAAGGAAGCTGGCTTTGTTTTTCAGGTTTTGTTTAATTTGGGGTTTGGGACAGGATAAGGTGGATTTGTTGAATAGAAAAGTGAACCTATTATTTCCTGAGGGTGATGAAACTGTTATTATGAAGGTTCAGTTCCAGTTGCAGTTAATAGTGATTTACAGAATGGAATCACAAAACTGTCTACATCTCTTTTCAAAGGTGATATTTGTACAAAGTAGGAAATTAATACGCTTTTTTTTTGTTCAGCAAGTATTTGCTTATGTCTTTTATGCTTATTTTCATAATCCAACTCAAGGTTATAATAGAATCGGCCAAGCTCTAACTATACTTACAGTATAGATAACTTACAAAGAAACTGAAGTTCAAACTATAATAACCCTTGTTCTCCTAAGAACAGTTTACTTTTGATTTGAAGGCAGCAGTTTCAATGAGTTTGAAACTAAATTATCTAATCAGGAATTATAGATGACCTTAATTATTCCATACTGATCACATTTTTTTTTTCATTAACAAATCAAACACTAAAGTATTTATATTAGATTCCTAGGGCTGCCATAGCAAAGCACCACAGACTGGGTGGCTTCAAAAGAGAAAGTTTTGCCTCACAATTCTGAAGGGTAAAAGTCCAAAATCAAGGTATTGGCAAGGTTAATTCTTACGGCTGTGAGTAAGGGATTTGCTTGAAGCCTCTCTCCTTGGCTGATAGATGGTTATCTTCATCTTCCCATGGTGGTCTCCCTGTGTATATGTCTGTCTCCCAATTTTCCCTTTGTATAAGAACACCAGTCATGTTGGATTAGGGCCCAACCAAATGACCTTATTTTCATTTGGTTACTTCTGAAAGAACCTGTCTCCAAATGAGGTACTGGGGTTAGGATTTAACTTGATGACATTAGGAGGGGGACACACTTCAACCCATAACAGCATTTAACTGAAGAATCAATAATTACTGAAGGGCTGATATAGTAAAAAGGTAAATCTAGCCCAAATAAGATAATTTTGCCAATTCTTACTGAGCATCTATTACCTTCCAGAGCTATTGCTAGACACTAGGTATTTGAAAATAAAAATTGAGTTTCTGCTCTTGAGAAGTTCACTGACTGTTTGGAAAGACAGACATGTAAGCAAATTAAACTAAAAGATGATCTGTGTTATACTAGATATGTACCTGAGGCACTCTGAGGAAGAAGAGGGAAGACTTGGCTAGAAGAGGGGGGAGGTAAAACATCAGAGGAGATAACAATGGAGTTATTAAAGATGAAGAAAAAAATACATCATAATAACAAACCTTCCAGACAGAGAAATGCACAGAGAGGCACAGCTTTGTGAAGAGTTGCTATGGTCTGAATGTTTATGTCTCTCCAAAATTCACATTTTGGAATCCTAACCCCCAAAGTGATGGTGTGAGGGGCCGTGGAGCCTTTGGGAGATGATTAGGTCTTGAGGATGGAGGCCACGTACATGGGATTAGTTCCCTTTACAAAAGAGACTCCTGGAGAATGTGGAATGGAGGGGATAAAAGGGGACATCTGTAATATGTTCAACAATAAAGATAAATTTTTTTTAAAAGTTCCAGCTTGTCATATTATCTATTCTTGGTACAGATAGTACCGCTGATATTTAGAGCTCTTAGACTAAACATGGAAATATACTGAATGTATTTAAGTGTTTTAGTTCTGGACTTTGGTTCTGAGGCCACGATCATCAATGGCCAGGTACAGGGAGAGGCGGGAGAGCATTAGGGGGCTGCTGGGTGCTTGTCGGCGTCCTCGGGCCTGCTCTGCAGGGAGCCGGGCTAATGCCCGGCCCGGGAGGGGATGGTGGGCTGCCAGTGTTTCTGTGCATGACCCTGGTGGCACCACTTACTCATAGAAACTCTTCATTCTTTTGGGGGGACAAGATTTCATTCTTTTTGAAAAGAAAAAAAAAACTCCCATTCTTTAATCATTGATTGTGAAGATACATTTTACTCAATTTGTATTAATAAAAGTTGAGTGTTTTGGTGAACATAGGCTCAGTCCTGTATTGGCAACATTGACACATCTCACCTTAACCTTCTCCTGTAAGATGGTTTTTACAAGTGACACCAGGTGCCGGGTCAAAGGGACTGAAAAAGTTCAAGATTTTTAAAAAAGAAGAAGAAGAAAAGTTCAAGATTACACAAGAGGAAGAAAGTAACAGGAGAGGCATGTTCCAGTTTGTAGTAACAACTCAGTGCTAAAACCAAAAGTAAAAAGGAGCCTAGCAGTGTAAAAGTGGGTAGATTTGGGCCTAGATCTTAAGTTACAGTTTGTGAAAAAGAAGAATTAGATTAATCATAATTTTTTTTCTTTAGGTAATTTTGTGAGAAAGATTTTGCAGCCTGCTTTTCATTTGATTGCCAGTGGAGATGATGAAGATGATGGTGGGATTCCAGGGACAACCGGCCAAGCATTTTCCCATTTTTCTGAACCACCAATTAAACAAGGAATTTCCTTCCGTGAAATGTCCACAGATGAGGAGAGAGGAGAGAGCTGGATGTTGACTTCCAAAGCCCCGGAGAGGCTGGGGTCCATCGAGTGGAGCGGCCCTGACCTTTCCTTCTTGGTTGTGAAGGATCCTGCAGGGAAAAAGCGTCTTTTTGTCGATCTAGGTGAGCACCATCAACAGCTCTGTGGGACTGTCCTGTGCACTTCCGTCCGTGCCTACTGCCACCTTAGGGTCCTTGCTGCCACCACTGTTCCCACAGGGACCGCGGGGTCACCAGCAGAATGTAGTCAGGAGCTCGGGTTGCTGTTCAGAGATCTCAGAGAGGTCCCTGTGGGACGGAAGCGCCAGGCTTAATAGTACAGGGCAAAATTTTTTTAGAAAACATTTCTGTTGAAATATAACATTCAGACAGAAACGTGCATGATCTGTGAGTGTACAGGTCAGTGAGTTACCACAAAATGAACACATCCTGTCACCACACCACCCAAGACAAGAAATAGAAGGTGGCCAGGACCTCGGCACCTCCTTCCCCTTCCAGGCATTACCCCCTCCTCCTCCGCAGAGGTAATCTCTGATCTACCCTCTAATACCAGAGACAGAGAGAGAGAGGGGCGGGGGGGTAGATATGCTGGATGTTGTTGTTTTTTAAAGGGGAGAATGATGATTTTTATTTTTTTAAAAATATATTGATTTTTTTTTACAGAAAGGAAGGGAGAGGGATAGAGAGTTAGAAACATCGATAAGAGAGAAACAGAGATCAGCTGCCTCCTGCACACTCCCCACTAGGGATGTGCCCGCAACCAAGGTACATGCCCTTGACCGGAATTGAACCTGGGACCCTTGAGTCCACAGGCTGACGCTCTATCCACTGAGCCAAACTGGTCAGGGCTATGCTGGATGTTTTGATGCTTCCCTCTTTTCTGAGATTTGGCACCACAAATCATCACCGTCTTGAAAGCTCTCCCATAGCCTCAGACTTTTTCCCCTAACACATTTGTCCAGCTTTTCTACTTATTTATTGAGGAGGATTGCCTCCAAAATACTCGAGTTTGCTATTTCTGGATGTGGCATTCTTTCTTGCCATCTCCAATTTATTTTAATTTATGTGTTGCTTTTGCTTACATCTGGTAAAATGTAAAATGTATTTTTTAAAAATATATTTTTGTATGTATTTTTGTCCTTGAAGGTGATTTTATTCACCTTCATTTTATTATTTTTTTGAATTAAGGTATAATTGACATACAACATTAGTTTGAAGTGTACAACATTAATTTGAAGTATATAGCATAATGATTTGATATTTGTACATATTGCAAAATAATCACCACAGTGAGTCTAGTTGACATCCGTTACTGGACATAGTTACAGAAATTTTTCTTTCGTGTGATGAGAACTTTTAAGATCTACTCTCTTAGCAGCTTTCAAATATGCGATGCAGCATTTTAAAAAATACATATTTTTATTGATTCAGAGAGGAAGGGAGAGGGAGAGAGAATCATCAATTGGCCTCCTGCACGCCCCCTATTAGGGATTGAGCCCGCAACCTGGGCATGTGCCCCTGACCGGAACTGAACCCGGGACCCTTCAGTCCGCAGGCTGACGCTCTATCTACTGACCCAAACCAGTGAGGGCACAATACAGTATTATTAACTATAGTTGCCATGCGGTACTTACATCCCCAGGACTTATTTATTTTAGAGCCGGAAGTGTTTATCTTTTGACTTCCCTTTACACACTTGGCCCACTTCCCAACCAAGGCAGCCACCAGTGGTGGCAGTTCTCTGTATCTATGAGCTTGGTTTTGGTTTGGGTTTTTTTTAGATTCCACAATATAAATAAGATCATTTGGTATTTGTTTTTGTCTGACTTACTTTATTTAGCATAATGCCCTCAAGTCCATATGTACTGTCACAAATGATAGTATTTCTTTGTTTATTTTAGCTGAATAAAATTCCATTGTACAATAGTCCCCCCTTATCTGATGGGGATATGTTCCAAGACCTCAGTAGATGCCTGAAACTGTAGATAATACTGGACCCTATATATATTATGTTTTTTTCCTATATATACATACCTATGATCAAGTTTAATTCATAAATTAGGCACAGTAAAAGGTTAGCAACAATAATTAACAAAAATAGGACAATTATAACAATATACTAAAGTTATGTGAATGTAGTCTTTCTCTTTCTCTCAAAATATTTTACTGTACTCACCTTTCCACTTAAATGAAGCGCTGTCTGGCTTTTCTTTGCCAGCATCACTGCTCTTGTTCTCGGGGTCATTATCATCATCCTATATCAGTGATGGCGAACCTTTTGAGCTCGGTGTGTCAGCATTTTGAAAAACCCTAACTTAACTCTGGTGCCGTGTCACATATAGAAATTTTTTTATATTTGTAACCATGGTAAAACAAAGATTTATATTTTTGATATTTAGTTTATATATTTAAATGCCATTTCACAAAGAAAAATCAACCAAAAAAAATGAGTTCGCGTGTCATAAGTTTGCCATCACTGTCCTATATAATAAAAGGCTAATATGCAAATCGACTGCCCTGGGGAACAACCGGTCGCTATGATGTGCATTGACCACCAGGGGGCAGACGCTCAACGCAGGAGCTGCCCCCTGGTGGTCAGTGCGCTCCCATAGGGGGAGCACCACTCAGTTAGAAGCCGGGTGAGCGCAGCGGCAGTGGCAGGAGCCTCTCCTGCCTCCGAGGCAACGCTAAGGAGCAGCGAGGAGACGGGTGGTAAGGAGTGAGGGCTCCCTGACTGCAGGACAGATGTCTGACTGCCAGCTTAGGTCCACTTCCCACAGGCAGAGGGCCTAAGCCAGCAGGCGGACATCCCCCGAGGCGTCCCGGACTGCGAGAGGGTGCAGGCTGGGCTGAGGGACCCCCTCCCCCGCCCCCCGAATGCATGAATTTTTGTTCACCGGGCCTCTAGTATAAAATAAGGGTCAGCTGAACACAAGCACTGCAACTCTGAAAGATGATCTGATAACTAAGATGGTTATAAATGACTAATGGGCGAGAAGTGAAAGGGATGACTCATGCCCTTGCACGTTGAAGCAGGATGGCGTGGGATTTCATCATAAACTCAGAACGGACACAATTTAAAATTTATAAATTGTTTATTTCAGGAATTTTCCATTTAATATTCTCAGAACATGGTTGACCACAGGTAACTGAAACTGCAGAAAGCAAAAACTCAGATGAGGGGCAGTTAGTATATGTATGTAGTTTGTTGGAGTCCTTTAAAGCTTTTTACACATAGTATCACATCATCTGCAAATAGAGTTCTTCTTTCTTTCCAATTTGGATTCCTTTTTTTCTTTTTCTTGACTAATTACTCTGCATAGGATTTCAATACTTTGTTGAATGGGTGGTGAGAGTGGGCATCCTTGTCTATTTTCTGATCTCAGAGGAAAAATTTTTAGCGCTTCCTGTGTATGATGTTAGCTGTGGGCTTGTTGTATGTGGCCTTTATTATGTTGAAGTACATTCCCTCTATATTCACCTTGTTGATAGTTTTAACCATAAGCAGATGTCGAATATTGTCAGTTGTGGTTTTGCATTTATTGAGATAGTCGTACGGTTTTTATCTTTCATTTTGGTAATGTGGTATATCATATGGCTTGTTTTTTGAATATTGAAGCATCCTTGCATCCCTGGAATAAATCTAATTTGATCATGGGGTATGATTCTTATAATGCATTGTTGAATTTGGTTTGCTAATATTATTTTGAAGATTTTTATATCTATGTTATCAGATATATTAGCCTGTAATTTTGTTTTCTTGTGGAGTCCTTGTCTGGTTTTGCTATTAGGATGATGCTAGCCTTGTAAAATGAATTTGTAAGTGTTCTCTTTTATTTTTGGGGGAGATTTTGAGAACTATTGATACTGATTTTTCTTTGAATACAGTGGGGCCTTGACTTATGAGTTTAATTCATTCTGTGATGGAGCTCATAACTCAAATTACTCATATGTCAAATCAACAGTGAACGAGTGAGACACGTGATGCTGGGCTGATGTTGTGGCATTCACTGTGACGTTCGC
Organism: Myotis brandtii; assembly: GCF_000412655.1. Classification (NCBI taxonomy): domain Eukaryota; kingdom Metazoa; phylum Chordata; class Mammalia; order Chiroptera; family Vespertilionidae; genus Myotis; species Myotis brandtii. Next base: position 492,097 of record NW_005371230.1, on the reverse strand, counting down.
TGCGCCAACTAGCGGTGGGGTATCTGAAGCTGGCTCTTAACCCGAATTTTAGCTCGCAACTCAAAGCAAAAAATCGGCCGAGAGATGGCTCGTATCTTGAAAAACTCGTTAGTCGGGACACTTGTAAGTCAAGGCCCCACTGTATTTGGTAGAATTCACATTTAAAGTCATTTGATCCTGGACTTTGTGGGGAGGTTTTGCATTACTGATTCAATCTCTTTACTAGTAATCGACCATTCACATTTTCTGTTTCTTCATGATTCAGTATTAGAAGAGTGTTCCTAGGAATTTATCTATTTACTAGAGGCCCGTTGCATGAAGAGATTCATGCAATAGGCCTTCCCTTTCCCTGGCTGCTGGCACCGATTTTCTCCGGCACCTGGGACCCAGGCCTTCGCTCCGGCTGGAGCCTTAAGACTTCGCTGCTCCAGATGGAGCCTTCAGTCTTGGCTCTTCCACTTCACGCCTACATATGCAAATTAACCCCCATCTTTGTTGGGTTAATTTGCATACTCTCCTGATTGCCTGGTGAGCATAGTGGAGGGACGGTCAATTTACATGTTTGTCTATTAGGTAAGATTCTAGGTTGTACAGTTTGTTGGCATGTGATTGTTGTAGTCTCTTATGATCCTTTATATTTCTGTAGTATCAGTTATAACATCTCCTCTTTTGTTTCTGACTTTATTTAAGTCTCTCTTCCTCCCCCCCTGCCCCC
>NW_005371230.1:483980-491371 GCF_000412655.1 Myotis brandtii | reverse complement strand
TGAGTCTAGCTAAAGGTCATCTTTATTCAAAGAACTGGTTCTTGGTTTCATTGATCTTGTCTATTATCGTTTTAGTCTCTTTTATTTATATCTGCTCTGATCTTTGGTATTTCCTTCTACTAACTTTGGGCTTCGCTTTTTCTTCCTTTTTTAGTTCTTTGAGGTGTAAAGTTAGGTTGTTTGAGATTTCTGTTGCTGTTTTATTTTATATTTTTATTGATTTCAGAAAGGGAGAGGGATTGATAAACATAAATGATGAGAGAGAATCATCAATTGGCTGCCTCCTACATGTCCCCCCAAACTGGGGATCCTAGGCCACAACCCGGGCACATGCCCTAACCGGGAATTGAACCATGACTTCCAGGTTCACAGTTCAACACTCAACCACTGAGCCACACTGGCTGGGCGAGATTTTTGTTTCTTGAGGTGTAGGCATTTGTGCTACACTTCTTGCACTGCATTTGCTGCATCTCATACTAATAAGTTTTGGTGTGTTGCATTTCCATTTTCTTTTGTCTCGAGGTATTTTTTGATCTCTCTTTTGAGTTCTTTGTTGACCCTTTGGTTGTTCAAATAGCATGTTGTTTAATCTCTACATATTTGTGAGTTGTCTAGTTTTCTTTTTGTAATTGATTTCTATTTCATATCATTGTGGTTGAAAAAGATGCTTGATATGAGTTCAGTCTTCTTAAATTTGTTAAGACTTGTTTTTAATGCATGATCTGTCCTGGAGAATGTTCCATGTGCAACTTGAGAAGAAATGTGTATTAGGTTGCTTTAGGACACAATGTTTTGTATATGTCTGTTATGTTGATCTGATCTAACATGTCATTCCAGGCCGAAGCTTTCCTATTGATCATCTTTGGGATGGTCTATCCCTTTATGTAAGAGGGTATCAATGTTCCATACTATTATTGTTGTGCTGTATATTTCTTCTTTTAGGTTTATTAATATTTCCGTTATATACTTATGTGCTCCTTTGTTGGTTGCATAAATATTTACAAATGTTTTAACTTCTTTTTGGATTGACCCCTTAATTATTATGTAATGCCTTGCTTTGTCTCACCATAATCTTGGATGGATTTTGTTTTTGAATCCATTTAGTGCCCTCTCTTTTTTGATTGGAGTTTTTAGTCCACTTGCTTTTAAAGTATTATTGATGAATATATACATATTGCCATTTGTTGTTTCCTGGCTGTTCCTCTGTTCCTTTCTACTCTCGCTCTTTTTCTTTGTGGTTTGATGATTTTCTTTAATGGTATGTTTAGATTTCTTTCTCATTATCTTCTGTGTATCTACTCTAGATTTGTGCATTGTGATTACTATGAGGCTTCCATATAACAACTTATAACAATATATAGCAAATTGGTAACTTAACTATGAATGCATTCTAAAAGTTCTACATTTTTACTACCTCTATGTTTTTGATATCATAATTTACATTTTTCATTTTTGGATCCCTTAACTAATTATTAGAGTTAGCTGTTTTTCATACTTGCTTTATAAGTGACTAATCCACTACTTTCACTACACATATTCCTTTGCAAGTGTAATTTATACTTTCATATGTTTTCCTATTATGAGTTAGTGCTCTTTGGTCAGCTCGAAGAGTCCCTTGAACATTTCTTGGAAGGGTGGTTTAGTGGTGATGAACTCCTTAACTTTTGCTTGTCTGGAAAACTATCCTTTAATATGAATGACTTCGCCAGTGTTGGGGAAAGCCCCAAAAGTCTAGATTCAGGATGGATTCTGAAGAACTGACATGTGGCCTTATTCAAATTCATAAAAGCTTTAATAGGAGAAACATATACAGGGGCAAAGCAGCAGCTCCCAGTGGTGGTGGGCTGGGAGAAATCCACACCCCTCCCAAGACAGAGTTCCCTTTTTAAAAAATATTTTATTTATTTATTTATTTATTTATTTATTTATTTATTTAGTGCCCTGACTGGGAATCGAACTCTGATTCATAGGTTGACACTCAACCACTGAGCCATGCCAGCCGGGCTTTTATTGATTTTAGGGAGGAAGGGAGAGGGGGAGAGAGAGATAGAAACATCAATGATGAGAGAGAATCATTGATCTTGATCAGCTGCCTCCTGCATGCCCCCTACTGGGGATTGAGCCCACAACCCTGGCATGGGCCCTGACAGGGAATGGAACTGTGATCTCCTGGTTCATGGGTTGATGCTCAACCATTGAGCAACACCGGCCAGGCCAGAGTTCATTTTTTAAAGGGGTTAATGCAAAACCAGATGTGGGTAGTTGTATAAACCTCCCAAGAGAACAGTGTATCACTCCCTCCTCTCCTCCTCCTCCTCCTCTCTTTTCCTCCTTCTTCCTCTCTCTATCCCTTTCCCCTTCTGGGACTCCTGTAATGAAAATGTTAGTCTGCTTGATGTGGTTCCATAGTCCCTTAGACTGTCTTCACCTTTTACATTCTTTTCTCTTTTTTATTCTCTGAGTGATTTGATTCTCTGCCCTGTCTCTAATTCACTGATTCTCTCTTCTGCTTCATCTACTCTACTATTGAACCCTTCTAGTGTCTTTTTCAGTTTATTTATTGTATTCCTCTGCCCTGTGAATTATGTCTGATACTTTCTTATATTTGCTATCTCTTTGTTAAAGTTCTCGTTGTTTATCCATTCTCCTCTGAGTTTGTTGAGCATCTTTATGGACATCACTTTGAACTCTATATTGGGTAAATTAGTTAATTTCATTAAGGTTTTTTTTTCTTCAGTTTTATCTGGTTCTTTCATTTGGAACATATTCCTTTGTCTCCTCATTTTTCTTAATTCTCTGTGGTTTCTATGCATAGATGAAACAGCCACTTCTCCCAGGCTTGAAGGGTTGGCTTTGTGGAGGAGATGAACGTCTGGTTAATCCTGCTCTGCCCTGGCTCTCGTCTATCAAACCTTTGTGATTGTCCAAGCAGCTTTTTAAAAATCCCTAATAACTCCCAGTAGTTGAGGCTGTGCCAGAAACAGTCTGTGTCTCAAAAGGGAGCATCTCAGCACCCAGATTATTCTGATTAGAAGCCGGACCCTCAGGCTGCAGCTTTTAAAGAATGCAAATATACACAGTCCTGCCCTGGGGACTGGAAGGGTGAGCCCAAGGCCACCAGAGCCAGGCCATCTGGCGGTGTTTCCTGAGCAGGAGTCACAAAGATCAGGTGCCAGACGAGTGTATAAGCTCCTTATGGGGCATGCCAGCGAGCTGTGGCGAGGCAGAGGAAGAGGGCAGAGATAGGGTTCCCTGGCTTACATTCTCTGGGAGTAGCTCTGTAGTCTCAAAATTGTGTGCCCAACCTGAAACCTGCAACTAAGGGGGAAGCTCTAAGACAAGCAATTAAGACTCTTTCACAGAAAAGCTGTGTTCAGTCTGTTGTCTGCAGTGCCCTGGGGGTGGTAGCGGGCCAAGAACTGCCTCTCCAGTTGTTACAGTCCTATGGGACCCACGAATGCAAAGCAATCAAGGGGTGCCCCTTGAGTGACAAGTGGGGCACCAGAGTGTAGAAGCGCCGCTCTGGGAGATAGTGGTGCCCTGGACACAGCCTGAGAGCACAGAGGAGTGAGACAGGGCGTGCCCAGTGGGCGCCTGCTGAGGAAAGAAGGAAGGGAGCAGAAGAAAAGATGGTCCCAGTGGTGTTAACAAGGCAGAGGGAGAGCGGGAAGATGGTACCCACCAGCCTGCATCCCCAAAGGGGGTGTGAGCACTTGTTCTCTGCCTGAAACACTTGCATTCCCACAGGCTCTATCCACTGAGCCAAACAGGCCAGGGCAGCCATGCAAACCAACACTTTAAAATCCGCAAATGGGTTTCTTGCACATAAAGTCTGGTGCTTTTCAAAGGGCTGCTTCTGGGCCCACGTGGGTGCGTCCACATGTGAGCCCTTTAAGAGCCGTGCCTGTTCGCCACAGCCCCCCAGGTTTCATGGGGGTGAACCCTAGGTGATCTTCAGAGCCAGGTGTTTGGGAGGTTTTGTTTCTCAATTGCTGGTCTTAAAAGTTGGGGTTCCCCAGGAGAATTTCAGGGTTCCATTCCCTCCCCCCCCACCCCGGCCATGTGATGGGTTTCCCTTCCAGGGGTGGGGTTTAACGTGAATGTGTCTCAGCCCTTCCTACCTGCTTTGATGTGGCTTCCTTTCATTTTCTCTCTGTGAAGGGGGACTTCCACCAGATTCTAGGTTTTTTCCAGAGGACGTCCTTCTATATATAGCTTAGGCTCATTGTGACCACAGGAAGAGGGGAGCGCAGGATCTTTTTAGATTGCCAAGGTGAATCAGAACTGTTGTTTCTTCTAAAAATGCTACACAAATTAATTTCACACTTGCTGACTATAAAAACAAGTAACTGAAAACATGCGTTAAAACTGTTTTGTTAATCTTTCATATAGGAGTTTATACAAGAAATAGGAACTTTCGGCTCTATAAGTCATCAAAAAAGGGGAAGCCAGTGGTGTTGGAGGTCGCTGAAGATAACAGATTTTCTCTTACACAATCAAAGAATACTTCTGAAGAGGAACAGTATTTCCTCTCTTCTTTGGTCAGCAATGTCAGGTATGTAGTATCAGAAGTAAACCATTGTGTATTCATGAATATTGCACAGTGAATGGCATTGCACAGCACTAAAATGTAAATTGTGTAAATTCATTCTACCTTAAACAAGAAAGTCAGTTCTTAAAATTCTAGATTACTGTTTTCTTTTGTCTATTAACTGAAATATAATAGTAAAATTTATTTTCTAACCACATAGTATTCTTTATGTCTTTTTATAATTATATTTTATATATTTTTCCAGTTTTTCTAAAATGATTAACATTTATATAAAGAAGAAAATAAAAATAGTTTTATTGCATTTAGAAATATAATTACTATTAACATTTCATTTTTTCATATATGCACATACATATATAATTTACGTAACTCCATCATTTAAAAAAATATTTGTTGAGAGTATGGTATGTCACCTGTTTTATCCACTCAACATATTCTGAATATTTGCCAAGTTAATAATTTGCCAGCAGTTAATTATAAGTAAAACTTTTAATACCTATATAATTTTCCATTGTATTTATATACTCTGATTCGTTGTTCTATTGTTGAACATTTGATTTTACATATTTTGGTCATTTAAAAAAGTGTGAAAGACTTCTTTCAACAGAAATTCTTGCCTTTAGCCCAGTCGGTGTGGCTCAGTGGTTGAGCATCAACCCATGAACCAGGAGATCACGGCTTGATTCCTGGTCAGGGCTCGTGTCTGGGTTGCAAGCTCAATCCCCAGTAGCGGGTGTGCAGGAGGCAGCCAATCAATGATTCTCTCTCATTATTGATGTTTCTATCTCTCTCTCCCGTCCCTTCCTCTTTCTGAAATAAATAAAAAAATATATACATAAATATATTTGCCTTTAATCCCCTTGATTCTAGGCTTGCAGTTTTTGTTAGTCCAAAGCACTAAATTACCTTGTTAACTTGCTCTTCCTTTGCTTTCCCCAGATATAATCTTAAAAAGAAACTCCACAGAAATGAATTTTAATAAAAATGTTTAAAATATTTGCTGTGGGGAAAATTGTGTTTGGATTGTTAATGTACAGCAGTCCCAAGGAAGGTGGGGAGATGGTTGCTTTTCTTCAGATGTTTCTGGACTGTTTGAGTTCTTCCATAACCTATCTCAGAAGTAATGTCAAAGTATTAGTTTCCTTACCTTTAAAATGGAAATAATACATCTGTCTTAGGGAGTTGTTAGGATTAAATAAGTTAAAACTATATATAAAACATATATGCAGCCCTAACCGGTTTGGCTCAGTGGATAGAGTGTCGGCCTGCGGACTGAAAGGTCCCGGGTTCGATTCCAGTCAAGGGCATGTACCTTGGTTGCGGGCACATCCCCAGTAGGGGGTGTGCAGGAGGCAGCTGATCGATGTTTCTCTCTCATGGATGTTTCTAACGCTCTATCCCTCTCCCTTCCTCTTTGTAAAAAATCAATAAAATGTATTTTTAAAAAAGTGGTATAATAACACATATTTTTTTAAAAAACATATATGCAGTGCCTGGCACATTGTATCTGCTCAGTAAGTGTTATAGTAGTGGTAGCAGTTTCTGAGATCTAGAAGTAGTATGGGAGTAGTGAAAAATTGTATGACAATTGCTGCCCCCAGTTGTTGGCCCCAGAATAAGATCACATCCTATCATGTATGGAAAAGCAACATAGGGGATCTATGATAGATACAGCCTGAAGTCCCCCATTTCTTTTGTAACTTCAATATTAATTTCACAGAAATGCAGAATTCTACTGAACTAGGGCCTCCTTTGTTGTCTTTTGTGTATCCAAGTAGAGGATTTCTTTTTGAAATTAAAGGCAAAATTCTTTACGGTTATGAATGCCTCTTTTATTTCCATTAATTTCAATCCATTTTTCCCTTTGCTCTCACCTGTCTTTTCCTTCTCTTTTCTTCCCATTATTCACACTTTTAAATCATTGTAACAGACATTTCAGAGGCTTTGTCTGTCTGGGGAGTGGGATTACACTTCCTTCCGTCCCTTCAGCAGCCTTGGAGTCCTCGGCTCACTCTGCAGCAACGTGTTTTAAGTGATCACCAGACTCCTCTTTTTATGTGGGTAGGATTGGTGCTTTATAGGCAAATGTGGCATAAATGTCCTGGAATAATAGCTGTCGAACAGAGGATTTTAATATGGAATTCTTTGAGGTTGTTTCTTTTCTGTAGCTATGTCTCTTTAATTCTAATATAATATTATTTTGTTTCTTGAACATATTTTCTTCAGATTCTCAGATACTTTACGAGTACTTAGATGTGACGCATCTGAGGATAAACAAAAACAGGCTGGGCATCTTAATAGTACCAGCACTTCAGGTAATTATACAAAAATAATTTTCTATGAAAATTTAAGGATGTTAAATCTGTTTTGCCTTTAAAATCTTAAATCTTATGTATTCATATCTACTGATCTTTTAAAATGACTAAGTTTCTATCCAAAATGAAAATTAAAGAGATATTTTAAAAAGCTTATTCACTAATTTTCATTTATACCATTTTGATAAAACCCCTACCAAAGTAATATATTGTTTGTATTAAATGAACACATATTAAAATAAGACACCTAAGAGTTCTCTTCATCCTCTGTCCACAAAGGGAAGATCACTGTCAGTAGCTTTGTATTTAACCAGGAGGATTTTTCCTGTATTTCCAGTAACTGGAGAGCATCTCATTCTTTTAATGGCCGCAGTTTCTCATGAAAAGTAGGTATTCTTCATTCCTATACTGAAGAACATACAGGGTTTTTTTCCTAAGATTTCCTACATAAACTCTCTAGTGAACTTTATACACACACACACACACACACACACACACACTAGAGGCCCAGTGCACGAAATTCA